>NW_028227272.1:6787500-7207500 GCF_978045245.1 Mus caroli
CTGTCTAGGAGAGTCGTCAATTTTGGGATGTTTCTGACTTTCACCATCAGGATCCACTTGGTAAACATTCACATCAGGTTCTTCTGTGAACAGCAACTCTTCTGTGGGCAGCGGCTGGTAATCTATCTCAGATTGGTTGACGTAAAAACAGAATTCTTCTTGGAGGAACAGGCAAAGACCACCTTCTTTGACTGTCAGGACATCTAGCCCCGTCGGTTCTGAAGCACCATGGCTGCCAAAGAATTGATCTGTTTCTGGATACTAAGCACAGTTTCAGTCATTTATTGAAGATCACTTTTAAACTGGGGAGTGAATGTATTATATTGGGTCAAAGAAGTCGTTATCCCTGCAATTCTAGTACCAACACCTATGTCTATTGTAGTAGCGAACAAGAGTGGCACAACCTGAACTGCCCTCTTATGTTGGGCAGCTATCATATTTACAACTGGAATTGGCAGGGGATCATTTTCCTGGATTACTCCCAGTTCAGGGGAAAGGAGTACCAGCGTGCAAACTCCTGACCATCTGGAGGGTAGGCGACGATATGCCTGAGTACCACAGAGAATTGACCTGTTCTGGACTGCAGGGCATTGTGGCAGAGATGACGTATCAAGAGTTATGGTTCTATTGCAGTCTGGGGAACTTAGTGTTCCTACAGGATGTGTCCTGGAGGCCTTAAAACAGTTTGCCATGCCAAAGAGAGGGATAGAGGTGAGGTGTGGAGTCATGGCACCATTGGAGTCAGGGCAGCTGATAAAAGGTGAGGTAAGGTTACTTGGCAGTATCACCGGAGATGCTGTAAGTGACAATTGTGAGTTACTTCCGCTGGGTACACATAACCAGCAATCTTTAAAGTGTCCAGACTTGGTGACATTAAGGAGTTGGTAGGCCGAGGTCAAGGTCTGAAGCAAAAGGCAAAATGAGAAGTTAGTGCCATTTAGGAGGGGTGATTTCAAAGAGGTAAGGACTTGGAGGAGGGTTTGATTATCTCTCCTACTTTTCTGATATCTAGGGGTTGGGCAATTAAGACATATTTTCTCTGAATGTGGTACTTACTGGGGACCCAGGCTGATTTTTATGGTCGAGCTTACCAACAACTCCTGTCTCTCACCTGGAATCCCATGGGTCTTATATGTAGAAAAAGAGGGTCTTGTGGTGTAGATAGAAGAAATGATTGGTCCATGATCCTAGCATATGTATCTAACAAGACCAATATGGGCAGCCCCCATATTCGCCTGGCCATTTTCTACAATAATCTCTTGTCTGGTCAAAGAGAAAGCAAATATAGAGATCACAATATTTAGATGGGATAACAGATACAGGGATGACAGCAATTTGGATTGGTTCCTGGAATCCAGTTATGGAGCACTTTCCTGACCCTATTTGGGAAGACTGTCATCAGTGGGGGTTTCTTGAACCTCAAATCTCCAGATGTAAAGGCTACCCTGGATGGAAATGAACAGCAGGGTGAGGATGAGAAACCCATGTCTAATCCAGTGAGGTCAAACTCGGCTGCTGGAGTGGAGTCTTATTTTCTGGGATTGGGGACAAGGTGTGCAGTCTCAATGTCTTTTGAAGCTTAACAGAGCATGGTCCTGTTAGGGTCGATGTGTATGAAGAAGAGTCATTTTTAGGTGGAGGGATGAAAGGTTTGAGGTGAGACAGATGGACTCAATGAGAGAGTCCATGGAGTTTAGCAGCTGTAGGGGTCACGAGGATTACCTTAAAAGGGCCCTGCCATTTGGGAGGGTGGGGTAAGGACTGATGATCTGGAGGAGATAGAAGGACTTGGTCTTGTCTTAGTTAGGGTTTTACTGCTCTGAACAGACACCATGACCAAGGCAAGTCTTATAAAAAAAAACAACATTTAATTGGGGCTGGCTTACAGGTTCAGAGGTTCAGTCCCTTATCATCAAGGTGGGATCATGGCAGTAACCAGGCAGGCATGGCACAGGCAGAGCTGAGAGTTCTACATCTTCATCCAAAGGTTGCTAGTGGAAGACTGACTTCCAGGCAACTAGCGTGAGAGTCTTAAGCCCACACCCACAGTGACACACCTATTCCAACCAGGTCATACCTATTCCAACAAAGCCACACCTTCAGATGGTGCCACTCCCTGGTCCAAGAATATACAAGCCATTACAGTTTTCAATATTGACAGGCAATGGACAGGTGACAGTGTGTGGCTGTGGTAGATGGTGGTCAGCAAAGTTCCATAGGAGAGAACGGAGGTGGTAAAGTAATAGGGTGAGTAGATTGTCTTGGAGGGGAGAGCATTTGTGTGAAAGACCAGGAGTTAGGACTGAACATCCATACATGAGTTCAAAGGATGAAATGAGAAGAGGTGGCTTGGGGAGAGCTCGTAGCCTGAAAAGAGCTGGAGGTAGGAGTTTTACCCAATCAAGGTGAAGTTCTTGTGACAGCTTAACAAGAGTGGTTTTAAAAGAACACCTAGTTCTTTCTACCTTACATGAAGATTGAGGGTGGTAGGGAATATGAAAATGCCAGGGAATATCTAGGGCCTTGGATAGAATTTGAGAAATTTGGGAAGTAAATTCAAGACCATTGTCTGATTAGAGGGAAGCTGGGACACCAAACCGGGGGATGATCTTTCAGAGGAGGCAATCAGAGACTGTCTGAGCCCTTTTGTTAGTTGTGGGAAATGCCTCTACCCACCCCGAGAAGGTGTCCACCAAGACCAGGAGGTCCTTGGCACATCTGACAATGGGCATGTGGGTAAAGTCAAGTTGCCAGTCAGTTCCAGGAAGGAAACCTCTAGCTTGATGGATAGGAAAAGGGATGCTATGATACCTCAAGTTGGAGTCTGACATCTGACAGATGTTGCAAGAAGCAGTGGTAGATTTTAAGAAGTGTAAGTCCTCAGGAGTAGGCTGTAGGTCTTAGAAGAGGACAGTGCTTGGCTGTTAGGATGAAAGAGTTGGTGAAGAGAGGGCAGAGTTTGGCGGGTGTCAGGGGGTGAGGGTGGAGATGTAGGTTGTAGTGTAAGAGTGTCCTGGGGAGGATGAGACAAGTCTAGGCCCCTAAGGGCCGCAGCTCTAGCTGCCTCGTCAGCTCAGTTGTTTCCCTTGGAGACAATGGAATCATCTGCCTGGTGGGATCTGCAGTGGACAATCCCTGTCCCAACCTGCAGAACAGTCAAACAAGGTCTGAGGAACCACCTGTGGAAAGAATGGGGGACAAGAAACACAAAGAACGTACAGCAAGTCAAAAAATTCTGATCAAGCTGACAAATTTTATTTTTCCCAGGCAGGTTTAATTCCCATAGAAGCAGGGTATGGGGAGGGGTATGATACAGAATTACTTTGTTTCTGGGGGAATGCACCTGTTCCCAAAAGCAGGATATTGGCTAGGTAAAAAGTTCAGCAGGAGAAGCAGAACAGAGTGGGTTGCTAGGTACCTGTCCACAAGATCTATAGCTATTTGTTCTTAACTGGGGGGTAGTACTTTCCTACAGAGGCCTCAACTTTTCCCACAGAAATCTCAACTAAGCTAGTACTTTTCTGCTAAGGCCAAGACTGTAAATAAGCACTTATGGCTGACAAGGCAGTTAACATTCAAACAGAATCTCTCCCAACAAATCCCAGTAGCTGTGTGGGAGATGGGAGGCCTTTAGCATGGTCATAATTTGGTTTGCATTAGTTACTGATCCTCCTTTTGTGGTATGTAACCCGTGCTCCTTCCAGATAGCAGCATAGGGCAGGAGGATATGGAAAGCATATTTGGAATCTGTATAGATGATGGTTGAAAGGCAGCAGTAAGGGCTACCGGTTCAGCCTGTTGATTGGTGGTATGAGCAGGAAGGGCCTGTGCCTCCACCACCTCAGTGTCTGACACTATGGCATAGCCAGCTCTTCTGGCCCCTTCATGTAAAAAAGGAGCTGTGACAAGTTATGAGAAGGGAAGGCAGTTATAGGAGACCTAAAGGTTTGGTTTTTTGACTCTCAAATAAGTTCAGTGGCTGCTATGGTATGGATATAAGGTGCCCATCCCTGGATGGCTAGATCTAGTTTTTTTCAACAAGTATGCTACGGGTGCAAAAGAGAGTCCCAGTTGATGACCTAAGACTCCCTCCTTTTCAGTTATGTGGAGGGAAAAAGAATGAGTCAGGTCAGGGAGATGTAAAGCTGGGGCCTTAAGGAGAGCCTGCTGGAGCTTTTGAAAGGGCTTGGAAATAGGTTTGAGAAGAGGTTCGTGGGTGGGGCCTAATGCTGATTCATATAAGGGACGAGAAAGGAGGGAAAAGGAAGGAACCCAGGAACATTAAACACTAGCTATGCCTAGGAATGATAAAGTCTCTTCCTTTGTAGAAGGAACAGTCAGAGACTGAATCAGATTCTTTCTAAGGTAATAATAGCCTTGTGAGTTGGGGTAATTGTTAGTCCCAAATAGGTGACCTGAGAGGTGGACAGTTGGACTTTAGAAGGTGAGACCCTGTAGCCTCAACTGGAGAGAATATTTAGAAGAGCAGAGGTGTCAGCTTGGCTGATTTCTAGAGAGGGGCTGCATAGTAGGACATCATCTACGTAAAGTATAATCTTAGATTCAGGGAGAGACAGAGAGTAAGTCAGAAGCCAGGACCTGACCAAATCGGTGCGGGCTGTCCCGGAATCCCTGAGGTAGAACAGTCCAGGTAAGTCCAAAAAAAGTGGGTATCAGGATCTATCCAGGTGAAGGCAAATATGTTCTGTGACTGGGCATCTAGAGGGATAGAGGCAAATGCATCTTTGAGATCTAGGACTGAGAAATGGGAAGTCCCCGAGGGGATAGTGGAAAGAAGTGTGTAAGGGTTTGCCACAACAGGATGGAGAGAAGCCACTGCAGAATTAATGTGCCTGAGGTCTTGAAACAGGTGATAGGTACCATTAGGTTTCTTAACTGCTAGTATAGGAGTGTTAAAGAGGGAAGAGGTGGGCAAAGGAGTTTTTTTCTCAAGAGGTCAGAAATTATAGGTTTAAGTCCCCAGAGGCTCTGGAGAGAGAAAGGATATTGAGCTTGGGTAATGTACCTGGTAGAGTCCAAAAATTGGATGACAACAGGAGAATGGTGTTTAGCAACAGAGGTGTTCTGAACATCAAGACTCAGGGATCTACCTGAGAAGCTGGTAAAGGAAATAACATGGTAGTGTTAGTAGGTTGGCTGGCTAGAAAGAGCAGAGGAACTGCTGGCGAGCTTGGGTTTAGGCAAATGAGAGGAGCAAAGGAAATAAATGCTCCCGGCCTAGCTAGAAGATCCCTTCCCAATAAAGGGACAAGGCATGTTGTCACTACCAAAAAGGAATGGGTGAGAGGTAACCCCCCTAAAAATGCAACTAAGTGGTGGGGTCTGGTGAGAAAAGTAAGGCTGTCCTCCTACTCCGACAATATGAAGACGAGAAGTAGAACTGAATCGCCAAAGCTCCATCAAGACCAAGTAAATGGCCCCAGTGTCCAAGAGGAAGGAGGCCCAAATCATCACTAGGGTGCCCTAGAGGCTACACCTTAAGTCCCCGACTTACATAGAAAGGGCTCTACCCTGGGCCCAGAGATTCCTTAAGTGGCTGCAAGAGCCCAGAGGGGGAGGGGAACGAGAGCCATTTTTCAAGGATTATGGTCACCCAAAGGGTCAATGTCCTAACTCATAAGTCAGCTGGGAGGCATGGCTGTAAAGTGACAACCCCTTAGCAACCAAAAAAAAGCTGGCCAGGCTCTATCTGGGAAATTAAGGGCCCTTGTGCTGACCGACGTTAACAATCAATGTGTGGTGTTTGTTTGAGAATTTTAGTGAACTGGTAAATGGAAACGTGGAACTGAGTGGTTGGTTGGTGTGGGCCCGGCAGAAGCTAGTCTCATAGGTTGGGTTAGGGCAGCACAACTCATGTGGTAGAAGTCTGTGATTCCTGCAGCAAGCAACTGAGGGGCAAGGATGCTGCCTGTTCCACTGCTCCCAGCCAGCACGCACAGAGGGACGAGCAGAAGTTCCCTCCAGACCGCTGGTTGTAGCTGTGGCATGAGCAATAGACCACGGTGAGAGTTCTGGCTGCTCTGCTGGTGGTGGTTGTAGCTGAGAGGCGGTGCCATGCCTGCAAACTCACAGTGGCCCTGGATGCAGACTGTAGTCAGTAGTAGCAGCCTGCTCACGTGACTGTGATTCCACCACTTATGCTGGTCCACACTGCGACCGCAGTGGCTATTGGTGGTACCAGTGGAGTTCCAGAGCTTTGGCACCAATGTTATGATCTTGAAGGCCACATGGCTTCAGAAGGACCACACCAGGCCAAACAGCTCCACATGAGGTTTATTGGGAGTGAGAGGAGCAAGGTGTCAGCAGAAATAAAAGGGGGGGAGAGAGAGAGAGAGAGAGAGAGAGAGAGAGAGAGAGAGAGAGAGAGAGAGAGAGAGAGAGAGAGAGAGAGAGAGAAGGAGGGGCGTTCCTCTTATACATATGGATGGTGGCATGGTCACAGGTAAAGGTAGGAGGTGAACCCAATGGATTCTGGGAATATGGTGGCCATTGTCTTGGCAACAGGTGTGTAGGTTGCGCTATTGCCTATGTGATATCACAGGTTTCAGAGTTCCTGGTACCAACAACTGGAGTGGAGGCTATCCTAAAAGTTGTTGCCTCTTTATGGAATATGTTCTTCTAGTTGGACTGCCTTATCTGGCCTCAGAGGAAGAGAATATGCCAAGCCTCCTCAAAGAGACTTGATGTGCCAGGGTTGGGGGATACCCAGGGGTCCCCACCTGCTCAGAGGAGAAGGGGAGGGGGGAATGGGCAGAGGATTGTGGGAGGAAGTGACCAGGAAGGGAGCAGTGAGCAGAATATAAAATGAATAACTGAAAATAAATGAATAAGAAGTTCAGAAGGTACAGGAGGAGGCTGTACTACATTTTGACTAACTGACAATGTATTATCAGCTAACCTGCCAGTGGGGACACATTCTGCAGGATGGACCATTTCCCACCTTCAGACAAGGGAAGGTCTTGCCACCTCATTCCCTAAAAACCAATCAGTTTAAAAAGTCACACTATTCTGCCAATCATATTGTGGTAATGGCTGCCATCCTGAAAACTGTATAAAAAGCTCATTGAATGAGCTGCACGTGGTCACCACTTCACCTTTGGTGCAGGATGACCCAAACACGTTGTACCATTAAATTCCTCTTGCTTTTTGCATCGATTCTCGGCTCCACGTGGTTCACTCAGGGGGTTCCCAGTAAGCTAAGGCTCACCCAAGTCTTACATAATAAGTTAGTAATTTTCATAAGAGTGGGTTTTATAATTTTATCTCTGTTTTAAGCCATAAAAGTTACAGCTTTGAGTTAAAGCTCCTTTAGTATCAAAATGAACTTTAAACTATAGTGTTCGGAAACCTCATTTTTCCAATCTTTTTATAGTGAGCTTTTATAAATTATTATAGTTTTTATACGACTCAGTTTCTCCAAATAGCTAAAACTTAACAAAGTTAGCAAAGACATGAGTGATTAGCCATATATCTTTGAATGAAAATAAATAAATAAACAAACAAACAAATAAATAAGAAAGACAGGAATGGACATGACTGCTCCTAGCTATGGTGGAGGAGAAAGTTTTTTACAGCTATGTGAGAGACATAGCCACAGGCAGACACATCTGGGAGAGTCCAGAGTGATTATTAGCATACAGGCAATTCCATTAAGCTCCTCCCAGGGACTGAGCATACGCTTAGGTCAGCAGTTACCACAGCCAGATGTGCCAGGTGAGGGCTGCATATCAAGACTGCCTGCCACCACAGACAGCTCTCTCTATGTACCCATGTGTTCTCTCTCTCTCTCTCTCTCTCTCTCTCTCTCTCTCTCTCTGTGTGTGTGTGTGTGTGTGTGTGTGTTTTCAGCATTTTCTCACCTTTCCTGTCCTGCCCAGTCTGTCTACCTGTCTACTTGTGTGCCTCTAGACCTTTTCTCCAGATCCTCAGTCATGACCCTGAACCGTGCAGCAAGACAGGGAGGGGAAGGAAGAGAGGAGATCCAAGTACAGCATCCCAAAGGCCAAAAGAAAAGACAGAGAGTAGGTAACCAAAGTGTCTGGATTATATAGGGAAAAGTAGCCCAGACCCTGGGCTAGAAAATTCAGGGTAGAGGGCGGGGTATATCAGCCATGCCCTGTAACAAGTAGGAACTGAGAGATTCTGGGAGAGCCTGGAAGCCCAGTCTGCTTTGGTATGTTCAATAGGTACCACTTGTCTGGGAGTTTGAAATCTAACACCCCTAATATCCACTTATCAGTGAGTGTATTCCATGTGTGTTCTTTTTTGATTGGGTTACCTCACTCAGGATGATAATTTCTAGTTTCATCCATTTGCCTAAGAATTTCGTGAATTCTTTGTTTTTAATGGCTGAGTAATATTCCATTGTATAAATGTACCACATTTTCTAGAGATTCTGTATCCATTCCTCTGTTGAGGGACATCTGGGTTCTTTCCAGCTTCTGGGTATTATAAATAAGGCTTCAATGAACATAGTGGAGCATGTGTCCTTCTTACCGGTTGGAACATCTTCTGGATATATGCCCAGGAGAGGTATTGCTGGATCCTCCGGTAGTACTATGTCCAATTTTCTAAGGAACCGCCAGACTAATTTCCAGAGTGGTTGTACAAGCTTGTAATCCCACCAACAATGGAGGAGTATTCCTCTTTCTCCACATCCTTGCCAGCATCTACTGTCACCTGAGTTTTTATCTTAGCCATTTTGACTGGTGTGAGGTGGAATCTCAGGGTTGTTTTGATTTGCATTTCCCTGATGATTAAGGATGTTGCTTTAGGTGCTTCTCAGTCATTCGGTATTCCTTGGTTTCAGAATTCTTTGTTTAGCTCTGTTCCCCATTTTTAATAGAATTATTTGGTTCTCTGGAGATCAACTTCTTGAATTCTTTGTATATATTGGATATTAGCCCTCTATCGAATGTAGAGTTGGTAAAAATCTTTTCCCAATCTGTTGGTTGCCATTTTGTCCTATTGACAGTGTCTTTTGCCTTACAGAAGCTTTGTAATTTTATGAGGTCCCATTTGTCGATTCTTGATCTTAGAGCATAAGCTTTTGGTGTTCTGTTCAGGAAACTTTCCCCTGTGCCCATGTGCTCAAGGCTACATTCCCTACATTCTTTTCTATTAGTTTCAGTGTATCTGGTTTTAATGTAGAGGTCCTTGATCCACTTGGACTTGAGCTTTATACAAGGAAATAAGAATGAATCGATTTGCATTCTTCTGCATGCTGACCACCAGTTGAACCAGCACCATTTGTTAAAAATGCTGTCTTTTTTCCACTGGATGATTTTAGCTCCTTTGTCAAAGATCAAGTGACCATAGATGTGTGGGTTCATTTCTGGGTCTTCAATTCTATGCTATTGATCTATCTGCCTGTCACTGTACCAATACCATGCAGTTTTATCACTATTGCTTTGTAGTAGAGCTTGAGGTCAAGGATGCTGATTTCCCCAGAAGTTCTGTTATTGTTGAGAATAGTTTTCACTGTCCTGGGTTTTTGTTATTACAGATAAATTTGAGAGCCTGTCAGGGCCAGGAAGTAGGAGTGGGTTGGGGTGGTAGAGGGAGTTTTTGGAGGGGAAAACAGGAAAGGGGATAACATTTGAAATGTAAATTAAGAAAATATCTTAAGAAAAAAAAAGAAAAACTTTTTAAACAATTGAAAACACAAATAAATAAGAACATTCAAGGGTAATTTTGACTTAAGATAGAAATGTTGGAAATGTTGAAAGCCTTATCACCAAACCTTTTCATCCCTTGAAAATAAAAGATGATTTATAAATAAATAAATAAATAAATAAATAAATAAATAAGAATCGATATGATTGTCTATGACAACTTCCTGCTGACATTTGGGCATCATTGTTGGGGGCCTGAAAATTTAAATATTGAAAACATGACTTAGGAATGTATACATCAAGTGTTATACCAAATACAGCTGCCTGATTTGTTAACCTTTTTTTTTTTTTAACAGCCTTTTCAAACCAACCCCCAAATGGTCTTACAAATTTTGAGAGAAAAAAAGTTTACATTTCCTCAACAGCTTTAGAGATAGATACCCATCACCTTGAATAAAGGAAAATTTTTGTTAACACGAACCAAGAAGCAGTGTGGGGTTTAGAGAGTGAAATATCTATAATTACAATATATATATCTTGATTTTTAAGAAAAGTTTTTTTTTTTAAATACCATGAGATATAAGAGTAGTAAGGTCAGAGGCAGTGGAGGAAACTTGAGATAAACATGCTTCTGTCTGAAGCAAGCAGGCCAAATCCCCTCTCCAGAGCCATCTTTCCAGTGAAGTAAAGCAGTAATTTTTCAATATTATCAATACCTAAAAGACATTTGAATCTCGGTAAGACTGAATCCAGTGATCTATATCCATTATACTTGGTGTGCATCTGCAGATAAGATTGACAGCCTGAACATCCTAACAAGTAACTGCAAAGTCAAAATAAAAGCAAGAGTATCCATGCTTGGTGGAGCAGAAACAAAGGCTAAGATGTGCTAAGAACAAGAAGACCATCCTATCTCAGGGGAAGAGGACTTTGAGACCCACTAAACATAGTATTAATATTTAATTAATTAATCCCATCGCAGGGTTGCTACTCAACTCAATGATATATGATCCCAAATGAAAGACACACACACACAGCCTTTATACTTTAACATGCCTTAAGCAGCCCAATTGCTGGGACACCGCCTAGCCTCCATGCTGCTAGAATCTACCTCCCATTGATAATTTCAAGTTACTACTTACTAATTCCTATGTTCCATGTTGGCTGCTCTAAATCCAGTTAGGCAGCTCTCTGGGCCGTGCTCTCCCAGGTCCTACACCTGGAAGCCATGCCTCTCCTGCACCCTTCTCAGGCATGGCGTCTCCCACACACTTCCTTCTCCCTGCATAACAGATCTCTCCTCCTCCTCCTCCTCCTCTTTCTCCTCCTCCTCTTCCTCCTCCTCCACCTCCTCCTCCTCCTCTTCCTTTTCCTGATCCCAAGCCCAGGAATTCTAAACTCTCACCTCTGTCTGTCCTCCCCAGCTATTAGCTGTTGGCATCTTTATTTACCAACCAGAGCCAACTATGGGAAGGATCCCAGAAACTATATGCAGACCTTCTCATGCAAACAGTAATCTGGGGAACATAATTAGCATTCCTAATACAAGTCTCTGCATGGGGGGGGGTTTGTGGCACTCCTAACAATGGCAGCAGGTGAATCTTTGAGTCTTGCCTGTTTTTGAGACTCTTTTCCTCCTCTAGGGTTGCTTTGTCCAGCCTCAATATGAAGGCTTTTGTCTTACTGTAACATTGCTTTGTCTTGTTTGGTCATTGTTTCTTGACCCTGCTATTTTCTTAAAGGAAATGAAGGGGACTGGATCTGTGATAAGGGAATGTAAGGGGAAGCTAGGAGGAATAGGGGGATGGTGTCTTAGGGTTTTACTGCTGTGACCAGACACCATGACCAAAGCAACTCTTATAAGGACAACATTTAATTGGGGCTGGCTTACAGATTCGGAGGTTTAGTCCATTATCATCAAGGCAGGAACATAGAAGCATCTAGGCAGACATGGTGAAGGAGGAGCTGAGAGTTCTACATCTTGATCTGAAGGCTGCTAGCAGAATACTAACTTCCAGGCAGCTAGTCTTAAAGCCCACTCCCACAGTGACACACCTACTCCAACAGTGCCATGCCTCTTCCAAAAAGGCCACCCCTACTTGGACAGGGACACACTACACACTTTCTAATAGTGCCACTCCCTGGGCTGAGAATATATAAACCATCACAGAAAGGAAACTGGTTGGCATGTTTTGTATGAGAGAAGAACCTATTTTTAAAACACACACACACATCAAATTCTAATTTAAAAAAAAAAAAGAGAATAATTCTCTCTTAAAGCCACACAATAGCTTCCTTGTTCTACATAGAGCAGGTCAAGTGTCCTGTCATAATGCAGAACTATTTCAGCTAATGAATGTACTGTTGATAAATCTGGATCTATTTGATTTTAACAGGATCTTTCTTAGTATACCAATAGGCACTATAGGTAACTGGTTTGTCCCCTATGCAAGGGAGTTTCCTTTTAACCTAACACTGCAGCCTTTTGTAGAAGGTAGAGGTGATGTACTCTCTTCTGTAAATACTTCATGCTGAAATTTGGACATTGTTGTCAGGGCCCAGGATGGATGGTGGCACAGCCAAATCCACTGAAGATGGTAAGAGTCGTGAAGCCAGCACAGCTGTTTGACACAGTTCCAGCAAAGCTGAGCCAAATGTTGCAATGGTTGTCTTACTGCCTCTAACTTTCAGTTTTGGTCTCTGGGTATTGTATGGGGCTTTCTGTATTCTGATTCATTTTATTTCTTTTCTAGAGGAAATTATGTCTGAGTCTCTTTAAGATAGTCCTAAACATACAACCCCTTCTGCTTTCAAGAAATAATATATTCTTCCCTATTTGGAAGTCTTTATTTTGTCCTGGAGATTGTGATGAGCACAAAGATGCTAGACATTTTTTATGAGGCCATGATTCCAGCATGTGCTTGGTGTATCTACCACTAAGAAAACTCAGAAATAAAATGAGCAGAATAAAGTTAGAAGTAGCTGACATGCTTCAACTGGCCAGGAGAATTGACAACAGATCAGAAATCTTCTACAATATGCTCAGAACTTCCTGAAAATGTAGCTTACAGATGGGGGTGTGTGTGCAGAGGACAGGGTTTATAATAAAGTTAGATTGAATAAAATACACATTTTCCAACACAATAGCATGTGTAGATGATGAAAAAGGAGTTAGGCCTCAGGATTCAGGAAAAGACTGCCTCTGATAGTTTCTGTTTCTCTTTGAAACCACAAATGCTGCCAGCCTAAGACAGGCTGCCAGATATTAAGTATGCTTACTTTGCTAGAGATATTTTATTGAATCTTTGAAATGGGGCCATAAGACTCATAATAAAAATAAAATCTGTTCTATCTGTAGTTGCTAACTGTAATTAAACCTGCAATCCCAGACATGCAATGAAAAATCAAACAGCAGTTTGAAGACAAAATGATATGATCTGTACTTCTTGGAAAACCATGCATCTATCTTTGTTTTATGAAGTCTGTATAAATAAAGAAGTGACCTGATTACTAGTCAGTCAGGACTACTTGATTCCCCCAACCACCGTACAGATTCATTCCTCCTTCACCTACTCCTTACCTTCTCTCTGGGACCTGTCAACTGCTGAGGCTGGCCACTGGCAGGACGGAATGCTAGTCAAATGTTGGGAGGGGATTCAAGCAATGGGACATTCATCAGAAGCGGCTGGTTTGTGGACCCAGCTGAATGGACAGGGAGCAACCACACCGGCTGGACTGGTTCACATTAGCTTTCAGCAAGTCCAAGGCTCGAGGCCATTTGGAGCAGTTTGTAGCCCACATCTGATTCCTAGATGATGCCTGTTAGCCAAGTAGAATTCTCCTGAGACAGTTACAGGCTAGGGACAGAAATTAAACTTTAGGACCTTAATGGAAATCTTACATTTGGAACTTTCAGGCCTGTTTTAGGATTTTACTGCTGTGAAGAGATATTATGACCAAGGCAACTCTTATAAAGGACAATATTTAATGGGGTTGGCTTACAGTTTCAGAGGTTCAGTCCATTATCATCATGGCAGGAAGCATGGTATGACGCTGGAGGAGCTGAGTGTTCTACATCTTGTTCAGAAGGCAAACAGGAGAAGACTGGCTTCCGGGCAGCTAGGAAGCCTTAGTTAAGCCCACACCCACAGTGACAGATTTCCTCCAACAAGGCCATACCTCTTCCAGTAAGGCCATGTTTCCTCACATTGCCACTTCCTATGGCTAAGCATTCAAACAAGAGTCTATGGTGACCAAAGTCCTGGTAGCTGGAGGATGATCGTTACGAAAAGAAGATAAAGATTCTAAATATATTAGCATTGCCATTGTTTTTAATGTGTCCTAAAATCCACATTGGGGAAAAAAAAAAAAACAGTTAACAGGTATATACAGAAAACCTGGAGTCAAATCCTGCTCACGGCTTTAGGTTAAAAAGCATGACTATTCGTTTCTCAGCCAGAGGGCTGGATACATACAGATTGCACAAAGGTGTTTTAGCATGCTGAGAAACACTGTTAAGTTATACTTAGAAGACAACCAAGGGAAATTTAAAATCTTTTTTTTTAATTTAAAATCTTGAGTTCGTGTCTGATAATAGTAGTCAGTGCATTACCAGCGTATCAGAACTCCATTGATTAATATTAAAACTCTGAACTTCTGAAATCTTGGGTTAACATTAATAGAATAGAGGGGGGAAAGCTAAAACATTTTTTCATTACCTTAATTCACTTTCTTATACCTTTATAAATGCATGCATTTATATACCTTAAAAGAGGGATTTTAAAATTAGGTATTTTCTTCATTTACATTTCAAATGCTATCCCAAAAGTCCCCCATAACCCCCTACCCACTCCCCTACCTACCCTCTCCTACTTCTTGGCCCTGGCATTCCCCTGTACTGAGGCATATAAAGTTTGCAAGACCAAGGGACCTCTCTTCCCAATGCATATGCAGCTAGAGTCAAGAGCTCCAGGGGTACTGGTTAGTTTATATTGTTGTTCCACCTATAGGGTTGCAGACCCCTTTAGCTCCTTGTGTATTTTCTCTTGCTCCTTCATTGAGGACCCTGTGTTTCATCCAATAGCTGACTATGAGCATCCACTTCTGTGTTTGCCAGGCACCAGCATAGCCTCACAAGAGACAGCTATATCAGGGTCCTTTCAGCAAAATCTTGCTGGTATATGCAATGGTGTCAGCGTTTGGAGGCAGATTATGGGATAGATTCCTGGGTGTGGAAGTCTCTAGATGGCCCATCCTTTTGTCTCAGCTCCAAATTTTGTCTCTTTAACTCCTTCCATGGGTGTTTTGTTCCCAATTCTAAGAACAGGCAATGTCCACACTTTTTTTTGGTCTTCGTTCTTCTTGAGTTTCATGTGTTTTGCAAATTGTATCTTGTATCTTGGGTATTCTAAGTTTCTGGGCAAATATCCACTTATCAGTGAGTACATATCATGTGAGTTCTTTTGTGATTGGGTTACCTCACTCAGGATGATACCCTCCAGGTCCATCCATTTGCCTAAGAATTTCATAAATTCATTCTTTTTTAATAGCTGAGTAGTACTCCATTGTGTAAATGTACTACATTTTCTGTATCCGTTCCTCTGTTGAAGGACATCTGGGACCTTTCCAGCTTCTGGCTATTATAAATAAGGCTGCTATGAACATAGTGGAGCATGTGTCCTTCTTACCGGTTGGAACATCTTCTGGATATATGCCCAGGAGAGGTATTGCTGGATCCTCCGGTAGTACTATGTCCAATTTTCTAAGGAACTGCCAGACTAATTTCCAGAGTGGTTGTACAAGCTTGCAATCCCACCAACAATGGAGGAGTGTTCCTCTTTCTCCACATCCTTGCCAGCATCTGCTGTCACCTGAATTTTTGATCTTAGCCATTCTGACTGGTGTGAGGTGGAATCTCAGGGTTGTTTTGATTTGCATTTCCCTGATGATTAAGGATGCTGAAAATTTTTTCAGGTGCTTCTCAGCCATTCGGTATTCCTCAGGTGAGAATTCTTTGTTTAGCTCTGAGCCCCATTTTTTAATGGGGTTATTTGATTTTCTGGAGTCCACCTTCTTGAGTTCTTTATATATATTAGATATTAGTCCCCTATCTGATTTAGGATTGGTAAAGATCCTTTCCCAATCTGTTAGTGGGCTTTTTGTCTTAGTGTCTTTGGCCTTACAGAAGCTTTTTAATTTTATGAGATCCCATTTGTTGATTCTTTTTTTTTTTTTTTTTTGTTTTTTGTTTTTTGTTTTTTGTTTTTCGAGACAGGGTTTCTCTGTGTAGCCCTGGCTGTCCTGGAACTCACTTTGTAGACCAGGCTGGCCTCGAACTCAGAAATCCGCCTGCCTCTGCCTCCCGAGTGCTGGGATTAAAGGCGTGCGCCACCACACCCGGCCCATTTGTTGATTCTTGATCTTACAGCACAAGCCATTGCTGTTCTATTCAGGAATTTTTCCCCTGAGCCCATTTCATCGAGGTTTTTCCCCACTTTCTCTTCTATAAGTTTCAGTGTCTCTGGTTTTATCTGGAGTTCCTTGATCCACTTAGATTTGACCTTAGTACAAGGAGATAAGGATGGATCAATTTGCATTCTTCTATATAATAATCACCAGTTGTGCCAGCACCATTTGTTGAAAATGCAGTCTTTTTTCCACTGGATGGTTTTAGCTCCCTTGTCAAAGATCAAGTGACCATAGGTGTGTGGGTTCGTTTCTGGGTCTTCAATTCTATTCCATTGGTCTATTTGTCTGTCGCTATACCAGTACCATGCAGTTTTTTGTTTTTTGTTTTTTTTATCACAATTGCTCTGTAGTACAGCTTTTGGTCAGGCATGGTGATTCCACCAGAGGTTCTTTTATTATTGAGAAGAGTTTTTGCTATCCTAGGTTTTTTGTTATTCCAGATGAATTTGCAAATTGCCCTTTCTTATTCGTTGAAGAATTGAGTTGGAATTTTGATGGGGATTGCACTGAATCTATAGATTGCTTTTGGCAAGATAGCAATTTTTACTATATTGATCCTGCCAATCCATGAGCATGGGAGATCTTTCCATCTTCTGAGATCTTCTTTGATTTCTTTCTTCAGAGACTTGAAGTTCTTATCATACAGATCTTTCACTTCCTAAGTTAGAGTCACACCAAGGTATTTTATATTATTTGTGACTATTGTGAAGGGTGTTGTTTCCCTAATTTCTTTCTCAGACTGTTTATCCTTTGTGTAGAGAAAGGCCATTGACTTGTTTCAGTTAATTTTATATCCAGCTACTTCACTGAAGCTATTTATAAGGTTTAGGAGTTCTCTGGTGGAATTTTTAGGGTCACTTATATATACTATCATATCATCTGCAAATAGTGATATTTTGACTTCTTCCTTTTCAATTTGTATCCCCTGACCTCCTTTTGTTGTCGAATTGCTCTGGCTAGGACTTCAAGTACTATATTGAATAGGTAGGGAGAAAGTGGGCAGCCTTTTCTAGTCCCTGATTTTAGTGGGATTGCTTCCAGCTTCTCACCATTTACTTTGATGTTGGCTACTGGTTTGCTGTAGATTGCTTTTATCATGCTTAGGTATGGGCCTTGAATTCCTGATCTTTCCAAGACTTTTATCATGAATGGGTGTTGGATTTTGTCAAATGCTTTCTCAGCATCTAATGAGATGATCATGTGGTTTTGTTTTTGAGTTTGTTTAAATAGTGGATTACGTTGATGGATTTCTGTATATTAAACCATCCCTGCATCCCTAGAATGAAACCTACTTGGTCAGGATGGATGATTGTTTTGATGTGTTCTTGGATTCAGTTAGCAAGAATTTTATTGAGTATTTTTGCATCGATATTCATAAGGGAAATTGGTCTGAAGTTCTCTATCTTTGTTGGGTCTTTATGTGGTTTAGGTATCAGAGTAATTGTGGCTTCATAGAATGAATTGGGTAGAGTACTTTCTGTTTCTATTTTGTGGAATGGTTTGAGAAGAACTGGAATTAGATCTTCTTTGAAGGTCTGATAGAACTTTGCACTAAATCCATCTGGTCCTGGGCTTTTTTTGGTTGGGAGACAATTAATGACTGCTTCTATTTCTTTAGGGGATATAGGACTGTTTAGGCCACTAATATGATCCTGATTTAACTTTGGTACCTGGTATCTGTCTAGAAATTTGTCCATTTCATTCAGGTTTTCCAGTTTTGTTGAGTATAGCTTTTTGTAGAAGGTTCTGATGGTGTTTTGGATTTCTTCAGGATCTGTTGTTATGTCTCCCTTTTCATTTCTGATTTTGTTAATTAGGATGCTGTCCCTGAGCTCTCTAATGAGTCTGGCTAAGGGTTTATCTATCTTGTTGATTTTCTCAAAGAACCAGCTCCTCGTTTGGATGATTCTTTGAATAGTTCTTCTTGTTTCCACTTGGTTGATTTCGCCCCTGAGTTTGATTATTTCCTGCCTTCTACTCCTCTTGGATGAATTTGCTTCCTTTTGTTCTAGAGCATTTAGGTGTGTTGTCAAGCTGCTAGTGTGTGCTCTCTCTAGTTTCTTTTTGGAGGCACTCAGAGCTATGAGTTTTCCTCTTAGAAATGCTTTCATTGTGTCCCATAAGTTTGGTTATGTTGTGGCTTCATTTTAATTAAACTCTAAAAAGTCTTTAATTTCTTTCTTTATTTCTTCCTTGACCAAGGTATCATTGAGGAGAGTGTTGTTCAGTTTCCACGTGAATATTGGCTTTCTATTATTTATGTTGTTATTGAAGATCAGCCTTAGTCCATGGTGATCTGATAGGATGCATGGGGTAATTTCAATATTTTTGTATCTGTTGAGGCCTGTTTTGTGACCAATTATATGGTCAGTTTTGGAGAAGGTACCATGAGGTGCATTTTTAGGATAAAATGTTCTGTAGATATCTATTAAACCCATTCTGTAGTCCGCACTCTCACTTGCACAGACTAGTCTCTGAGGAATCTGGAAACCAAGATGGCTCCCCCAGGTGCTCCGGCAAAGCCCTCCTGGGTGGGGCAGACACCTCTCCTCTGGCAGGGAAGATGCCTGGATGTCTGGAGCCTGAAACAGGGTCTACCCCAGAAGCTGTGTCGCTTCTGCCTGTCCCAGAATCTGTGTAGTTTCTGTAGTCCACACTCTCACCTGTGCAGACTAGTCTCTGAGGGATCCGAGAACCAAGCTAAAACAGAGATTTGCCCACGATTTAGATGGCTACCCTAGGTTACCCTTGGTCTTGTTGGCTTTATAGGGAGAGTGGTCAATATTCTGCTGTCATACAGAGCAGCATTGGCCTTCAGCTGCCAGGGCCAAGTCTGAGAGATTTCCCTGAAGAGGAGAAATTTAGAGGACTGGCCTTACTTTAACCAGGAACAATAAAACACTCAACCAAATAGTGTGCACAGGTTGGGCAAAGTCCTGGCAGCAGGCAAGGCATGGGAATATTTTGCCCAGTAGTTAGTGTTACCACAATCCAGGTGGAGAAGTTTGTGCCCCATTGTCTTCTTTGGAGACCTTCCAGTTCCTGCTGGGACGTGGTATTTTTCTCTATTATGGGAAGCTTTTTCCATTAGACCTTTTTAAATGCCATATTTGACAGATTTCTGAACAGTCTGAGGACCATAATCTGTTAAGTATACAAGATTTAAACAAACTTTGTTTTTAGCTACTAGCTTTAGGCCTAAACTTGGAAACACATACAGGAGGTTAAATGAAGCTTGTCACTGAAAATGAATTATGTTTGAATGTAGCATGTACAAGAGTAGTTCTAAGATCATTACAGAATTTGATCATTTACATATTTAGTATTATCTTGCATGTTTTAATCATCTTTAATAATTTACAATTAAGTAGATTTTTAAAAATAACAATTTTTGAATCGATGTTCTTTTACTATCAAAATAACATTTTAAATCATAAATACAGTCTATAGGGAGACTGGCAACTTCACTTTCCTGGTCCTTAAATAGTGTACCATTATAGAATATTACACTTTCTTGTATGACTAAGTTTATCAAAATAGCTAAAGCTTGACAAATTAAGAAAGACAAAGAGGTTAGACATACATTCTTAAATCAGCCTCTGTTAGCCTGAATAGACCTTACGTAATGACAGACATCCTATAGGCTCTGTGACAAACTGGTTCGGTCATTGTCATGCTGCATCATAAAACAGGAATATCCCAGTTTCTGATGCTTCATGTTTGGTGCTCATAGCTGTGGGGTTAACTCTTTATCCTTTTAAAAATTTACTTGTTACATAGTAACAAAGACATAATAATATAAAACATTTTATAAATTTAAAATGTCCCATTACCTTATAAAATTAAATATTTAAAGAAGACATCTAGATTTTATTTGAATTTTCTTTAAATTCAACTTTTCCTTTTAAAAATTTAAAATCTATGCCTTTAATCACAGTTCTTGGAAGGCAGAGGCAGGTAAATCTCTGAGTTTGAGGCCAGCCTGGTCTACAAAGTTAGTTCTAGGATAGCCAGGACTACACAGAGAAGTCCTGTCTCAAAAGAACCATCAAAATAAATGAAATGAAATGAAATGAAATGAAATGAAATGAAATGAAATGAAATGAAATGAAAGCTTTCGACTGTATGTTCCTGTAATATTAAAAAATAAAGTACACTTTTCATTTCAAGAGAGAAAAAACTGAGGGACCCAAAAGGCTTTATCCAGTCCCACACCCTCCTTACAGATCCCCCTTTCTGCCTGGGATCAAGGTTAGGCCAAGTTCCATTCTCCACCCACAGGAACATTCTTTGTTGGGAGCTATTAAGACAACACTATTGTCCTGATCTCTAAATTGGGCCTCTCCCTCTGAGAAGAAAAGGGTCAAAAGCGGGCCACGGACACACCAATTCCGAGAAGCACAGAATGTTCCGGCCCTAAGTCATCACTGATGTCCTGACCACACCCTGATACCACCAAGTTCCTGCTTCCCCGTGTAGCTGCCAAAAGAAAGAATTTCTATTGCCCCCTCCCATAAGTACTTCTCCTTTTGCTTGTATTGCCCCACCCCTCCCACAGATAAGTATCTGTACTTCCCCTTTTGCTTGTTCATTTAAGCCTTGTGCCTTTCTCAATACATTTGGGGCCTTGATGCATTCCAGAACGGTTTCCGTGTCGTTATTTGCACAAGGCCCTCGTCTCTCTCTACCCCCCACTTGGTTCTTAGGAGGAGGTCCCCTCGAGACCCTTGAATAACTGGACCTGCTGGACGGGTCAATTCTTGAGTAAAAAAAGTTCTCAAAATGTACTGTCTAGTGGTCACCTGACCCTCTGTAAAGTCCCAGGTAGAGTTAAAATGTGTGTCACACTTACTAACCAAAAGATTTAAAGGTCAGTATGCTCAGCCAGTAAGTTTGAGCTGTAACCTTGCTGATGTAACCTATGCTCCTAAAAATTATAAAAACTTCTTGTAATAGCCATTCAGGGCACCTTCTGGTCACTCACCTTGAGGGACTAATTGAAGGTTGACTATGATGTACTGGAAAATAAACCTCTTGCTTTTGTATTGGTCTGAGTCTAGGTGTCTCACTTAGGGGTGTCTCGAAGTAAGTAGCACTGACTGAGGGTCAGGGTCTTACAAAACAAGGCACAACCACAACAAGGCACAACCACAACAAGGCAACACCAAATTCCAACTGTGCAAAGAACTCAATGCTCAATATCTGGGACTCATTCATACTCTTCTGGGCTTCATGAAGGGCTGCAAGTCTCCTCTCTGGCCCTGCCCTCAGAACCATACACAGCCTTTCTTCTAAGACCCAGAGAGCTTCATTTCATTATGGCTGGTGTTTCTAGTGACTATAACATAGCACCTACATCTCTAAAATTTCTGGAGTACCCATTGCATCTGGTCTCTCCTTAGGAACTCCATCTCTGCCATACAGTGGCAAGCCTCAAGTGTTCTCTACAACCCCTTCATGCCTCTAAAATCTGGGGGATTCTTAAGTTATAAAGTTTAGCTGCCAGTATGAGGGAAATCCTTGTATATGAATGCATAGAGGTGTAGTTTTAATACTTATTAATCAGGCATTATTTTTAAACCCTACCTTTCATAAACCTTGAAATGATTTTTGTCTTCAGGACAGGAATTATCATACATACATACATCTTAATCCAAAGACTCTTGGAGATCTGTTGTACCCCTATGGTTGGCCCATGACATATACCTTTAATCAAGATGATGGTGCCGGGCAGTGGTGGCACACACCTTTCCCAGCACTTGGGAGGCAGAGGCCAGCCTGGTCTACAGAGTGAGTTCCAGGACAGCCAGAGCTACACAGAGAAACCCTGTGTCTTAGTCAGGGTTTCTATTCCTGCACAAACATCATGACCAAGAAGCAAGTTGGGGAAGAAAGGGTTTATTCGGCTTACACTTCCACATTGCTGTTCATCACTAAAGGAAGTCAGGACTGGAACTCAAGCAGGTCAGAAAGCAGGAGCTGATACAGAGGTCATGGAGGGATGTTTCTTACTGGATTGCTTCCCCTGGCTTGCTCAGCCTGCTCTCTTATAGAACCAAGACTACCAGCCCAGAGATGGTCCCACCCACCAGGGGCCTTTCCCCCTTGATCACTAATTGAGAAAATGCCTTACAGTTAGATCTCATGGAGGCATTTCCTCAACTGAAGTTCCTTTCTCTGTGATAACTCCAGCTGTGTCAAGTTGACACAAAACTAGCCAGTACACCTTGTCTCGAAAAACAAAACAAAACAAAAAAATGATGGTAAAGTTACATGACATCTTTCCTCTTTAAGCCTAGCAAAGATGGCTGCCAGCTGCATGACTGCCTCCATCCTGAAGGACAGCAGATAAGATGGCAGTGAGCCACATGTTGATTATACCCCAGAATGGAGTCATAACACATGATTCCTTTAAGATCACCTACATATAGATTTTTAACCCCTGTGTTATAAGTTTAAATTAACTTTTTTGTTATAGTTTTTATAGGGTTTAGACATATCCAATAAACTTATAAATCTGTTTGTTTGTTTGTTTGTTTGTTTGTTTGTTTGTTTGTTTGAGACAGGGTTTCTCTGTATAGCCCTGGCTGTCCTGGAACTCACTTTGTAGACCAGGCTGGCCTCAAACTCAGAAATCTGCCTGCCTCTGCCTCCCGAGTGCTGGGAGTAAAGGCATGCGTCACCATGCCTGGCCAAACGTATAAATCTATAAATTTGTAAAATCAAAATTTTACAAATATTGAGATCAGGTTTACATCTTAGCAAAAGTTTTAGGCACTGAAACCAAACCAATAACCTTTTTTAGCTGTTTAGTTTTGCTTTCTTTTTTTCTGTCAGAGTCACAGGAGGATTGCCTGACACAGGACATCGAGGAAATGTTTAAATATACATACTTAGGTCTAGAGAAGGGAGAGCCATAACCCGACTCCAGAGCTGGCTTTTCAGCAAAGTAGAACAGCATGTAACAATCTTAATAGCATCCACATCCAAAAAGACATTTGACTCTGTAAGATTTGTGGTAGCTCAAAATGACCACGGTTGTAAAAAAGTTAAATAACTGTCTTCTTTTCCCAGAATTTGCCTCACTGCAAGGTGTGCCAAGAGATAGCCCTCTGATTGTACAGAAAAGCCCACACAACGTCTCCAGTCCTTAAGTTTATCCACCAAGAGATAGTTCTCTGACTGTATAGAAAGGCCCACACAATGTATCTGGTCCTTAAGTCTGCCCCTTAATGTCGCTAAAGGTTAACCAATGATAAACTACCCCCCAAAAATGTATAAAAGGTGTGTGCTTTAGCTACTTGGGGTCACTTCTATGCCAATTTCAGAAGGACCCCAGCATGCTGGATTAATAAACCTCTTGCTTTTTGCATTGATCTTCGTCTCTGCGTCTCTGTGAGTGGGACATCCCAGACATAAGGCTTTCGGGTCTCATAAATCACTGCTAAACTGAATCCAGAAAGCTCAGATATAAATTCTGAGCTCTGCCATTGAAGCAGCCATGGTAGTAATGGTGGCTGGGGCTCAGAGTCCAGTCAGAAACAATCCATGCAGTGCCCATTGCCATTCATAGACACAGCTGAGCCTCAGTCATTTCTATCTCAGCCCCTATGTTTGCAACAAGACTTACAGGCACACCAGAAAACACAAACATACTCACACACCCACACAGACAAAACTTTCCAAACAACCAAAATCAGATGGGTGGCATCTCTCTTTTTGACCTGGATGGGAGAGATCTGGGTCCTGTAAAACCCCTCCACATCCCAGATCAGGGTCCCAAAAAACAGAGCCAGACTGACTTAGCAGGAGAGGCCTCCATGGATGCCTGCAGCTTCTCTCAGCACAGCAGTTGACTCCAACAGCCCACAAAACCAAAAGCATGACCCAGAGCCTTAGACCGTCTCAAGGTGTGCACCTCCTGAGGCAGCCCTTTAGCTCTAGAGTTCTGGAGAAAAAGTCTGGTTTTAGAACTTGGGTGGGTGGTCTGACCTCACTGGGTCCCCCAGAAAATGTTAATCTCACCAGGTAAGAATAAGACCACACCAAATTTTTGAGTCAAATTTGAAGCAAGCTTTATTAAATACTGGCCAGAACAACGGACACTGGCTAGATTCAAACCCAGAGATTACATTGGTTGGGTACTTACAAAGGCAAACCCCACAGAGCTAGAGTACATCCTGCCTTCGTCCAACAGGGGCAAGTATCCATCCTGACATACTTACTGCCTGCTTACCATACCTCCCACCTACAAGTGACCAAGCACATTCTGTCCAGTTGGTTCTGTAAACCTCCTTTACAGAAGTGAAAGCACATGGCTTGCTATCATACAGGAAAAATAGCCTCCAGCAACCCAGGAAGTTACTTGCCCTTGGGCAAGTATGGGTTACAGGTTAGAGGCGTTGTTCTTTTATAGATGTTTGAACTATGGTTTTAAACGTGGCCTTTAAACTTAAAATATAATGTTAGCCCTCACAGGAGTGGAGCCTAGGGGAAGAACATATAGGTAAGCACTCACTAGGGAAGCATTCTAATGCTGCACACCCTCGTTTTATTTTTTCTACGGAAACAGGCTCACTAAGTTGCTAGCCCTGATTTTGTGATTCTCCTGCCTTAGCCTCCCAAGTATCTGAACTTACAGGCCAGCACCTCCCTTCCTCTACCATCTCCCTCTGTTTATAGCCATTCCATGCTCTCTGACTCACAGACCATCTTACCTATCTCTCATGGTGTAAGCAAGAAATGAATGTAAACGAAATTATAGTGAGTATTATGGCTATAAATTATAAATGCAGATTAACACTGAGAACAGCTAAATATTACACAGGGTTGGTTATATTTGCTTCTAGGCAAAAATTGATTCAAAAAAAAAAAACCTAATTTGCTCCATAAATGTGCATCCTTGCTAAATTTATCCCAGGAAATAACACTTGGCTGGAACAATGATCCCAAGATGAAATCAATAGCAGATTATAATTAGAATGTGTAATGTTCAGGAAATAATAGGTTGTAACATTTACAAAATTTTAGTGTGTTACAGAGAGTCCACCAGAAAAGATTACTCAGACATTCTAAACCCAATCTAAGGGCCTTTTTCAAGCTGGCAGGTGCTACATTCAGGCAGTTTGGACCCTAGTGTAACTCCAAGTATTTAGGGTAAGTGCTTGTTTATTTGGTTGCTTGGTTGATTGGTTGGTTGATTTTTGGAGGCTCTTTTTGTGTACCCCCGGAACTCAATCTGTAAACAAGCTTGGCTCACAGAAATTTGCTGGCTTCTGTCTCCTGAGTGCTGGGATAAAGTCATGTGCCCTGCAAGGGTAAGGTTTGTTTTGTTTTGTTCTGTTTTGTTTTTTAAGGCAAAAACCCCCAAACAAACAAAAACCACATCTTGGTATCTTGCTAAGTCACTGAAGGGGAGGTTTTGCACAAGCAAGCAGTTCAACAGAATTTAAGATAAGCAGTTATCTGGGGTGGGGGAGGTTTGTACAAGCAGGCAGCTTAACATAAACTAAGCCATCTGGAGCATCTTGACCTTGGATCCCAGCATAGAGGTGGGCAGTTTTCCATGGGATTCACCATCAAGGAGATCAAATTAAACCTAAAAAGGCTTCAGCAAGAATACAAAATGGAGGAACCTCTCCAGTGTCATAAAAGCAACTGATTCTACACCACTAATTTTAGCAAAATAAAAATTATTTTTAAAAAATTTTGAAGATAATGAGAATTGTTTAAAAGGCCTATGTTTAATCATGGAATTAAGTTAGCTTAATAGAGTTTGCCTTAGTTTGTGTTTCTATTGTGGTGAAGAGACAGCAAGGCTACAGCAACTCTTACAAAGGACATTTAACTGGGGTTGGTTTATAGTTTAGAAGTTTAGTCCATTATCATGATGGGAAGTATGGCAGTGTGCAGGCAGACATGATGCTGGGGAAGCAGCTGAGAATTCTACATCTTGATCTGAAGGCAGCAGAAAGACTAGGGAGCTTTGAGCTTCCGAGGCCTCAAAGCCCACCCCTACGGTGACACACTTTCTCCAGCAAGGCCACACCTCCTAATAGTGCCACTCCCTATGGGCCATGCATTCAAATACACAAGTCTACTGGGGCCATTCCCATTCAAACTATTTTCTCATTATTCCTTAGGAAATTGGTTCCCATTGCCAATTGTTATGCAGCTGTATTCTTGGGAAGATGAAAACCAATAGCCACTTACCCCACACAGGGAACTGCCAGCACATGCAAGGAACAATATTGCCATCGTGGTGAACCCATAAATTTGCCGTAGTTTCTTAGAAAAATGTGTTGTGGATCACTTATAGGAATATATTATATATCACTGTATGTGCGTATGTGTGCACATGTAGGTTACAGGTAAAGAGTTAAGAGGCTACAGCAGGATTCAAGAGGTTTCCCAAGTCCTAAAAATGCTGGATATGGGGGTTCATGCCTTTAATCCTATCAAGTGAGGGAAGAGGCTCACTTTTTTCTGTTAGTCAAGGGCAGCCTGGTCTACATAGAGAATTCTAGGACAGCCAAGGCTATATATAAAGGCTGTTCTCAGAAATAAAACAAAAAACAGAAGTCCTAAGAAGCAGAAAATGAATAGAAGCATAAATTGAACGTGTACTGATGGGCTAACGAGCCGAGCCAAGCTGCAGAGAAGACACTGAAAAGCTGTAGGTAGCAAATGTCAGGCCACTGTGAGTCACAGGTCTGAAGGCAATGCTGCAGATTTGGGACCACCTAGGGTGGTCCAGCTACTCAAGGAAAAGGTCCAGAAAAATAGGAGACCCAAATGGACAAACAGGAAGACATGGAGGGCAGTTGAATAAGTTGCATCAACAGTAGGGACCCAGCTGGGCTGAAGTTCTTTGGGCATTAGTTATCTTCCTGTTGGTCCTTAATGCACACACGGGTTAGCCAGATGACAAGGTGCTGGCAGCTGTCACTATCACAGTGCTAGGGGACTACCTCCATTTGGGGTTAGCCAGATGACAAGGTGCTGGCAGCTGTCACTATCACAGTGCTATGGGACTACCTCCATTTGGGGTTAGCCAGATGACAAGGTGCTGGCAGCTGTCACTATCACAGTGCTAGGGGACTACCTCCATTTGGGGTTGAGTAAGAGAGTTTCACTTTTTCTTCAGTTTTTATATATCTTTCCTTTGACATGTTCAGTAAGTTCCTAGGCCTGGTTTTCCTGATATGATTTCACTGTGTCCCTGCAGGTTCAGATCACATTGATAATTTTAAAGGGAGGCATCTTTTGTGTTCTTAGTATGGTGCTGGACATATGGTGCACATCCTGTGTTCACTCAGGTGCACAGCCATCCTCCACTGTAGGGGGCACAAAGGTCTTTGTGCTCACAGATAAACACTAAGAAACCTGGAATGTTAGCACCTGGGGTTGTTCTTTTAAGGGAAGGATTGCAGAACCTGGTGACCACCCAGAAGACTGTAGCTGACACGTTCACTAGCCTGGTGACCTCTGCTCTATCTGTGTGGCTAGAGACTCTTCTGGCACAGATCCTCCCCCAGGCCTTTCCAGTAATTTTGTTTTTCTGTCAGTCATAGACCCCATCCTTACGGACTTTACAAAGAGTTTCAATGCAGTCACATCTGATCCGCATTTAGCTTACTTTGTTCTTCTAGGAGATTGATATATGTTTTGTTGTACACATGGGACTGACTTGTTATCACCAGAATAATTTTTGCCAAATTGCGCTGTGTTTACATATGCCTAAAATAAACCACTGAGAGTAAGACTTTCAAACTTTGAACCAAGACTGGTTAGTGAGCTGAGACATGTTGGATCAAACTGCCTTCTTGCCTCTCCTAGATCATCTTCTGAAAAAGTATAACATAACATAAAACAAAACAAAACAAAACAAAACAAAACAAAACAAAACAAAACAAAACAAAACAAAACAAAAAACTAGGCCTTTAGGCCCAGGCTTGAGAATGTGACCTTTGTGACTCAATGCTCCAAGGCATGCTAATCATAAAACAGATAGCAACATTCCTTCACCCACCAGCTTCCTGGGTTCAGGGAGTGTTTTTTCAAAAAAGGTCACCCTGACCAATCCTGGTGCCCACTATGCAAATATGCTATTGTTAGAGGCTCATAGAAACTGTCTTGAGAAATAACCTGCACAATTACCAGGTATTCCTTGTGATTCTTGTGACTTCCACCCCCTTAACTCTTAAGTGGTATTTTTGGTATTTTCCAACAACTCCCTCCCCACCTTCTTGAGTTGTGTTTTTTTTTTCCTTTAAATACCCCCTCTCCCAGCTACTCGGCGTGCCACAGTCCTCTGCCCCTGCATGGTGTACGACTGTGGGCCCCAGAGCACACCTAGAATAAAAGTCCTCTTGCAGTTTGCATCAAGAATGCTTCTCATGAGTGATTTTGGGTGTCACCTCTCCTGAGTCAGAATGTGGGAGAGTCCTCACATTGTGGGTGTTTCACTCCCTGCTGGCCAGTGAAGGGTGTAGAGAGCCCTGTGCTCTATCTGCAAATAGAGTCAAAGCTGCTTCTAAAATGTAGTCTCTTAGGGAAAGACACAGCTGAAAAGTTACTATTTAACACATTGTACAGTTACTTACAGCAGGGAACAAGCTAATTTCAACATTAGTCAGTTTAGGCCAATCTGACGCATGTGATATCTTATAGAGAGAAAAAAATAGAAGGAAGGGAGAGAGAAAGGGAGGGAGGGAGGGAGGGAGGGAGGGAGGGAGGGAGGGAGGGAGGGAGGAAGGAAGGAAGGAAGGAAGGAAGGAAGGAAGGAAGGAAGGAAGGAAGGAAGGAAGGAAGGAAGAAAGGAAGGGGAATCCAAACTTTCTGGTACTGGAACTCTCTTTCTATTTCATCCCCCAAAATACCCAAAAAGACCTTTCATTTTTAAGAGAAAAGAATTGCCAGCCCTGAGACTGGGAGATGGCTCAGTCAGGAAAGTGGCTGCTAAGTGCACACGAGGACCTGAATTCCTGTGAACCCACATGGAAAAACCAGGTAGTGTTCAATTATCATTCCAGTGCTGGGAAGGCAGACTCAGATCCCTGGGGTTCACTGGCCTGCTATCCTAAGCAACTAAAAGCCTCCATGTGATTGAGAGACCTTGTCTCAAGAAAACAAGGTAGATGGGGATTAGAGAGGTATCTCAGTGATTAGGAGCACTGACCAGAGAGCCATGATTAGATTCCCAACACCCACATGAAGGTCCGCAACATCTGTAACTCATTACAAAGAATCTAACACCCAAAGTCTTGACTTTTTATTAGTAACCAGGTTCCTGGAGTTTCTGTCCTAGCCTCCTAGAATCTCAAGCTACACAAATTCGTGTTTTCCCTTGCTAGTCTTTCTTTCCATGTCCAAACAAATTTATTCATCTCCAAAGGCATCTAACACCCTTTGGCAGCACTTCATGTAGTTGGTATACAGACATACATGCAGGCAAAGCATACATACACATAAAATAATTTAAACACATCTAAGAATGGATAGGTGGCTGAGGTGGTTGAATGAGAATAGCCCCCACAGGCTCACATATTTGAATGCTTGATCCCAAGGTGGTGGAACTGTTTTGGGAAGGATTAGGAGGTATGGTCTTGTTGAAGAAGGTATGTCACTGGGGGTGGGCTTTGAGATTTTAAAAGTTCATACCAGCCCTCCCCCACCTCTTCCACCCACCCCCACCCCCAACCTCTAACTTGTAGATTGGGATATAAACTCTTAGCTTCTGCTCCAGTGCCATGCCTGCCTTCCTGCTGCCTGCTCCTAGGCATGATAGTCATGGACCCTGAAGACTATAAGCAAACACCTAATTAAATGTTTTCATTTAGAAGTTGAATTGGTCATGGTGTCACCTCACAGCAAGAGGAAGTAACTAAGACAATGATGCCTGAGAAATAATACCCAAGATTAACCTCTGGTCCCAATGTGTGCACACACATGCACACACACCCCAAAATCATCATCATCATTGTATTGGCTAGTTTTGTGTCAACTTGACACAGCTGGAGTTATCACAGAGAAAGGAGCTTCAGTTGAGGAAATGCCTCCATGAGATCCAACTGTAAGGCATTTTCTCAATTAGTGATCAAGGGGGAAAGGCCCCTTGTGGGTGGGACCATCTCTGGGCTCGTAGTCTTGGTTCTATAAGAGAGCAGGCTGAGGAAGCCAGTAATAAACAACCCTCCATCTCCTCTGCATCAGCTCCTGCTTTCTGACCTGCTTGAGTTCCAGGCCTGACTTCCTTGGTGATGAACAGCAGTATGGAAGTGTAAGCTCAATAAACCCTTTCCTCCCCAACTTGCATCTTAGTCATGATGTTCTTGCAGGAATAGAAACCCTGACTAAGACAAATTGGTACCAGAAGTGGGGTATTCCTGTGACAACCTGACCATGTTTTGGGGAGGACTGTGGAAAGACTTTGGAACTTTGGGCCAGAAGACCCATTTGCTGTTAAGAACTCTGTGAGATGTTGTGTAGGAGCTTGGAAGATAATGTTGAGAACAGTGCAGAAAAATGGAGGCCTGTCTTGTGAAATTTCAGAGAGAAAATTAAAGACTCTTTTCAGGGCCAATGCTATTTTGGATTGTGAAGATTCTGTGGTTCTGGTTAGCTGGGGCTGAAGAATCAGCTGTGATTAACAAGATACCAGAACTACTAAAGCCAAACCTTTGCATTACTGGGACTATTGATGCTGGTTAGCTGGAGCTAAGAAATTAGTGGTGATTAAGAAGAGACCAGCATCATTGAGGTGACATCTTCTGGGAAGTGTTTTCTGAAAGTACAAAGAGGCTGTGTTCCAGAGGTAGCCAAGGTTGTACTCCTGCTGCAGCAGTACTTGGTAATGTGTAAGGATAACCCAAGTGGTACTAGTTTTGAAGACATGAAGGGGTCACACAGAGCAGCTGAGGCTCGGCACTGTGAGAGGCCATGGAAGGCCATTGGTGAAGGTTCAGCCTCAGTTGCAATTGACGGCCCAGGACTGAAGGGGTCATGCAGTGTTTTGGAGATGCCAGTACCATGAGATGACCACCAAGAGCAGCAGCATCAGTGGAGTACAGGCATCTGGAGCCTAGAGGATGATGCATGTGCTACAAAGGGCATGGCTGAAGAAGTGACCCAAGCCCTTGGAGAAGCCCAGAAGATCATGAGTTGGATCCCAAACATTGGATGGTTGGAGAATTGTACCCTGATATTTTTCCCTCTTGAAGGAAGTTTTTTTAGTGAAGCCCACATTTAAGAGTCTTTTAATTGTAAAGACTTTGGATTTTAAGAGAGATTGAAATTTTAAGAATCTGTAAAGACTGTGGGACTTTTAAAGTTATTTAGATCTTGGGGATGAATAAGAAACTAAGGGTTGAGGCTTACCAGTGATGTGTTTGTGTGTCAAGTTGACAAGGTGTCAATTATACTGGCTAGTTTTGTGTCAACTTGACACAGCTGGAGTTATCACAGAGAAAGGAACTTCAGTTGAGGAAATGCCTCCACGAGATCCAACTGTAAGGCAATTTCTCAATTAGTGATCAAGGGGGAAAGGCCCCTTGTGGGTGGGACCATCTCTGGACTTGTAATCTTGGTTTCTATAAGAGAGCAGGCTGAGCAAGCCAGGGGATGCAAGCCATAGTGAACATGGCCTCTGCATCAGCTCCTGCTCCCTGACCTGCTTGACTTCCAGTCCTGACTTCCTTTGGTGATGAGCAGCAGTATGGAAGTGTAAGCCAAATAAACCCTTTCCTCCTCAACTTGCTTCTTGGTCATGATGTTTGTGCACGAATAGAAACCCTGACTAAGACAATCATCATCATCATCAATGTTTTATAGGGATTGATGGGAGAAAGCCCATCATCATCATCATCATCATCTCCAAGCCTGAGGACAAATAATAACTCTGGCTTTTATAATCCACCCTGTGCCTTTTTTTTCCCCAAAGATAGGGTTTTTCAGTCTAGCCCTGGCTATCCTGGAATTCCCTCTATATACCAGGCTGGCCTTAAGCTCAGAGATCCACCTGCTTCTACACATATGAGTCACTATATCTCTATGAAGTACATCTTCTTGTCCCCATCAAAACAAATGCAAGAATGATGAAGTTAATGCCATAGGACAAGGTTTGTGTGTGCTACATTTATCCAGCTGTTCTATGGGAGGATCAGGGTTGAAACCCATAGTGAACTGGATTCAACATGCATGCAACAAGGTTGTGTTGTTCACCTGGAAGAGGCATTGTCTCACATGCCCAAGGCCCAGGATCCTCAGCACAGAGGAGAGGGGAGAGAATGGAGAAAGAACTTTCTCAAGTACCTCAATTGAAAAAACAAAACAAAACAAAGAACCAAAAAACAAAACAAAACAAAAAGAGTCCTACACGATTACAACTGGCTTTGCTCATCCATTGTTGGTCAGCTACAACCCAGGAAAGACTGTGCTGAGACAGCCTGCTTCCCAAGAGAGTCTGCCTTGTTAGGCCAAGCAGTTCCAAGGCCTCCACCATAGCACCGACTTCCTCATTACCAAGCCCCTTTCCCCCTGAAGAACCCTCCAACCCTGAGGGGAAAGTGCTGCCCTTTGCTGTGTGTGATAATAAACAGTTCATCTGGGGATGTCAATCACTGGTATCTTTCTTGCCCTATGTCTCTTTACAGCCAGAAATATAACACTTGTGCCCTGGGATTTTGTTTATTTTGGCTTTTGAGATAGGCTTCGGGCTTTGGCCCAGACTGGTCTGGAACTCCCTATGTGCACAAGCATTTATGATGACTAAATATATTAAATAATCATTTCTCCCATCAATCCCTATAAAGCAAACTTTGTGCACACTCACCCCTTCCTCTCTGCTGAGCACTTCCACTTCCACTTCTGCAAGCCTGTTTATTCAACTCCCAGATACTTCTTTAAAGAGAGGAGTAATCTTCTCTGTAGAATAAAGATATGCCTGCTTCTTCCTGTGTCTTTCCTCCTCTTGCTTCTGTTTCCTTTGTTAGAAACAGAATATCTGTTCAGTCAGATGTAAACTTCTTCTTACACTGAAGAACTGCTAACCTTAATGTAACTATCCTACAATGATTAACTACTAACCTTAACTTGCCCTCTGTGGTCCTTTCTTCTTTCCTGACTCTGCTGTTATTTTAAACCAGCTGATTGGCTGTAGATTATGAGGCTAAGCTTCAGCCAGGAGGAACAGCTGAGTCTTCCCCCACCCTCACCACAACCTGGTCCAGAAATAAGAGTTGACTGCTGCCTTGACCAAGTACTTCTGATCAGGTCTTGCCAAGACCTTCAATCAGAGCAGCTGTGTATCTCTTTGATACTTGACACTCTGCCACACCTCTCTCTGAGACTACCTAGGAAGTTCCAGGAGAACCAGCATCACATAACAAGAAGACTTTGCAAAAGAAAAAAATTAAAGATTGATTGCTAATCAGCCAGCACCAGTTGTCTCCCATGAGCCTGGTCATCTGGGGTGAGGCTCCATGGGTCATTGGATCATTTGGGTCACTGAGATCTACATGAGTGTGTATGAGACACTCTGAGCCACTGGGCTGGGCTCTAAGCACCAGGGCTTCAGGCTAAATTGTGGGGAATTTTGCCTTTACTCTTGGCCTTTAATCTCCATTCTTAGTTTGTTTTTAAAACAAAAATCTCATGCAACCAAGTTAGGCCTCCAGCCCGCTCTGCAGCCAAGACTGGCCTTGAACTCTGGATCATCCTGCCTCCACCATTCAAGGGCTTGAATAATAGGTGTGTACCACCACATCCACCTACATAATCAGTCTTTTCTTTTTAATCCCTTTACCTTGATGGGCACTGAACTTCAGGTATTTATTGTCTTAGTTACTTTTTAAATTGCTGTGATAAGACACCATGACCAGTGCAAGTTCTAAAATAGTGTTTAATTTGGACCTACTGTCAGAGGGTTAAAGTCCTTAGTGATAGAGCAAAAGAATGGTGACAGGAACAGCTGAAAGTTCACATTTGGATCCTCAAGCAGAAGGCAGAGAGCACACTAGGAATGCTGAGTCTTTTGCGACCTTAAAGCCCACCCTAGTGACATCTTCCAACAAGGCCACTCCTACTAATCCTTCCCAAACAGCTCCACCAACTGGGGACAAAGCACTCAAGCACAGGAGCCTATACAGGCCATTAGCATCCAAACCACCAGAGTGTCCTGAGTATAGAGCACTCTGCTCTGAGATAGGTGGTCTTTTTTTTTTAACATTAATTTATTGTATGAGTGTGCATATGTGCATGTGGCCACACCTGCCATGGAATGTTTTTGACTGTCAAAGGACAACTTCCTGGAGTCAACTCTCTCCTCCTACTTTGCAGGTCTGGAGAACTGAGCTCAGGTAAGAGAACAATCAGGTCATCAGGCTTGGCAGAAAGTATCTTTAGCTGATGAGCCATCTATCTCTCTGACCCTGTTCTTTTGATTTTATTTTATTTTACTTTTTGGTTTTTCAAAACAGGGTTTTTCTGTATAGCCTTGGCCATCCTGGAACTTACTCTGTAGAGCAGGCTGGCCTCAAATTTATAAAGATCCATCTGTCTCTGCCTCCCAAGTGCTGGGATTAAAAGCTTTTTATTTTTATTTATTTATTTTTAAAAAAACAGTGACTTTTAATGGTTTATTTATTTATTTATTTAATGTATGTGAGTACACTGAAGCTGTCTTCAGACACACCAAAAGAGGGCATCAGATCTCATTATAGGTAGTTGTGAGCCATCATGTGGTTGCTGGGAATTGAACTCAGGATCTCTGGAAGAGCAGTCAGTGCTCTTAACTACTGGGCCATCTCTCCATCCCTATCTTTTTATTTTTTATTTTTTAAGGCAAGGTCTCATGGTGTAACCCTGGCAGGCCTGGAACTCCCTACATAGGCTGGTCTTGAACTCAAGATAGTCCCAAGTGTTGGGATTAAAGGTATGCATGACCCTACCCAGCCCAAGATTTTGTTTTTGTATTTTATGTGTATGAGTATTTTGTCTGCGTGTGTGCCTGTACACCGTGTGCATGTAGTGCCCTAGCAGGCCTATAGAGAACATAAGATTCCCCCTTGAACTGGAATTATAGATAGTGGTTAGTGAAGGAGGAAAATTACTGAACTCTTCCTGAACTCTTCAACTCAGAGTCCTCCTACCCCTCCCATCTGGAGATTGTTCTCGGAACACTCCTGAACTTCTCACCCCAGAGTACATTCCTGAACTCTTCACCCCAGAGTCCGACCCCCTCCCAAATGAAAACTGTTCCAAGAACATTTTTTAGATAAGGGTCTCCTGGAACAAACCTAGTCCAACCCCTCCCAACTGAGGACTGTGCCAGGAACATTTTTGAGATAAGGGTTTGAACAAACCTCAGAATGTTCCAATAGATCGGGTACATTGCCAAATATAGGACACGACCCCTTGGTTACGGAAAGCCCCTTGGAAAGCCCCTTGGAAAAACCCTTGGCAAAACCCCTTAGTGACGCAAACTTGTACTTTCCCTGCCCTGCTCCCCTGGCTTTTTCCTATATAAGCCTGTGAAAAATTTGGGTCGGGGTCGATTCTCCTCTTCACCATGCTTGGTGTATGAGTTTCGGCCCCAGAGCTCTGGTTCATGTGCTTGCTTGTTGTTGCTTTATTAAATCTTACTCTCTACATCTTAAGTTCGGTCTCAGTGTCTTCGTGGGTTCGCGGCTGTCCCGAGACTTGAGTGAGGGTCTCCCTTCGGGGGGGTCTTTCATTTGGGGGCTCGTCCGGGATTTGCGCGACCACCCAGAAGTCCTAGACCCACTTGAAGGTAAGATTTTCTGTCCTGTCTTGGTCTGGTGTCTGTGTTCTGTTTCTGGAGGCCAGGAAGGTCTCGATCTGTGGGCCTTAGAGAGGCCATCTGAATCTGTATCTGGTGCGATCGCAGTTTCGGTTTTGCGCGACGCTCTGTACTCAGTACGAGTACCTGAGACCGTGCTCCGGGAGAGAGCGCGGGGTGGATAGGGATAGACGTGTCCGGTGTCCACCGTCCGCTCGCCCTGGGGGATGCCCCAGGAGGAACAGGGGAGGACCGGGGACGCCTGGTGGACCCCTCTGAAGGCCAAGAGACCATCACTTTGGTGGAAGGTCTAAATCGGCCGGCCTTGGAGAGGCCATCTGATTCTGTAAGTTGCCTGTGGTCGACGCGAAGTCGCCGCTGTTTTTGGTTTCTTTTTTTGTCTCAGTCTCGTGTCTGCTCTTGTTGTGTCTGCTATTATTCTAGAAATGGGACAATCTGCCTCCTCTCCCCTGTCTCTAACCCTGGAGCATTGGAGAGAGGTGAGGGTCAGAGCTCACAACCAGTCGGTGGAGGTTAGAAAAGGTCCTTGGCAGACCTTCTGCACCTCCGAGTGGCCGACATTTGGAGTGGGCTGGCCACCAGAGGGTGCTTTTGACTTGTCACTAATCGCCGCCGTCAGGCAAATTGTTTTCCAGGAAGAAGGAGGTCACCCTGATCAGATCCCCTACATTGTGACCTGGCAGAGTCTTGTTCAGTTCCCACCTCCGTGGGTCAAGCCTTGGATTCCAAATCCTTCGAAACTGACGGTCGCGGTTGTCCAGTCCGATGTAGCCGAAAAATCCAGTCCCTCAGCACCCCCCAAGATTTATCCAGAAGTTGACGACCTCCTCTGGATGGACTCCCAACCTCCCCCTTACCCCCTGCCCCAGCAGCCGCCTGCGGCCGCCCCGCCACAGGGACCAATAGCGAGAGGGGCTCAAGGACCGGCGGGGGGGACTAGGAGCCGCCGAGGCCGAAGCCCTGGGGAGGAAGGGGGGCCGGATTCAACAGTCGCCTTGCCACTTAGAACACATGTGGGAGGGCCAGCGCCAGGACCTAATGATCTCATTCCTTTGCAGTACTGGCCTTTTTCCTCTTCTGATTTATATAATTGGAAAACTAACCACTCTCCTTTCTCAGAAAACCCCTCTGGGCTTATTGGGCTCCTTGAATCACTTATGTTCTCCCATCAACCCACTTGGGATGATTGCCAGCAGCTTTTGCAGGTCCTCTTCACCACGGAGGAGAGAGAAAGGATCCTGCTGGAAGCCAGGAAGAATGTCCTGGGACAAGATGGGACCCCCACTAATCTCCCCAATCTTATAAATGAAACCTTCCCCTTGACTCGTCCTAATTGGGACTACAACACTGCGGAAGGTAGGGAGCGTCTCACGGTCTACCGCCGGACTCTAGTGGCGGGGCTCAAAGGGGCCGCACGGCGACCTACTAATTTGGCCAAGGTAAGAGAGGTCCTTCAGGGTCCAGTGGAGCCGCCCTCTGTTTTCTTAGAACGACTAATGGAGGCTTACAGGAGATATACACCGTTTGATCCCTCTTCAGAGGGTCAAAAAGCAGCCGTGGCTATGGCTTTCATTGGTCAGTCTGCCTCTGATATCAAGAAAAGGTTACAGAGACTAGAGGGGCTCCAAGATTATACTTTACAGGATTTAGTGAGAGAAGCTGAGAGAGTGTATCACAAGAGGGAGACAGAGGAAGAGAAGCAAGAGAGAGAAAAGAGAGAGCTCGAAGCGAGAGAAAATCAGCGTGATCACCGCCAAGAGAGAAACTTAACTAAGATTTTGGCCATAGTAGTAGGTGCAAAAAGGGCAGAAAAAGAACAGTCAGGGTACCTGGGCAACAGGGCGAGAAGACCTCCAGGAGAACAGAAACTTCCACTTGAAAGAGACCAGTGTGCATACTATAAAGAGAAAGGACATTGGGCCAGAAATTGCCCCAAAAGGAAGCCAAGAGGACCCAAGGTGTTGACTATGAAGGAAGACTAGGGAAGTCGGGGCTCGGACCCCCTCCCTGAGCCTAGGGTAACACTTTCTGTGGAGGGGACTCCTGTTAATTTTTTAATAGACACAGGAGCAGAACATTCAGTCTTGACTAAACCATTAGGACAATTAGGAAGTAAGAAGACTATGGTAATAGGAGCTACTGGCAGTAAATTTTACCCCTGGACTACTAAGAGAGTTTTGGAAATAGGAAAAAATCAAGTAACTCACTCTTTTCTTGTGATTCCTGAGTGCCCTGCGCCCCTTCTGGGACGAGACTTGTTGACCAAACTTAAAGCTCAAGTCCAGTTCACCTCAAAGGGACCAGAAGTTACCTGGGGAGAGACCCCTATAGCGTGTTTAGTTTTAAATTTAGAAGAAGAGTATCGCCTCCATGAGCAGGGTCCCAAACAATTGCCAGACCCTGAATGGCTATCCGCTTTTTCTGGAGTCTGGGCTGAGCAGGCAGGGATGGGATTAGCTAAACAAGTACCACCGGTCGTGGTAGAGTTAAAAGCCGATGCCTCCCCAGTCTCGGTCAGACAATACCCTATGAGTAAGGAAGCTAAAGAAGGCATCCGGTCACATATTCAGAGACTGATAGAGCAAGGAATTCTAGTGCCTTGCCAATCCCCTTGGAACACACCTCTCCTGCCAGTACGGAAGCCTGGGACTAATGATTATCGACCAGTGCAAGATTTAAGAGAAGTTAACAAGAGGGTGCAGGACATTCAACCTACTGTTCCAAATCCTTACAACCTACTAAGTTCCCTCCCGCCAGAGCGAACTTGGTACACTGTTCTAGACTTAAAAGATGCTTTTTTCTGCCTTCGGTTACACCCTAATAGCCAGCCACTGTTTGCTTTTGAGTGGAGGGACCCAGAAGGAGGACACACAGGCCAGCTAACCTGGACAAGGTTGCCCCAAGGATTCAAGAACTCTCCTACTCTTTTTGATGAAGCACTCCACCGTGACCTTGCACCTTTTAGAGCGCAAAACCCTCAGATTTCTCTCTTACAGTATGTAGATGACTTACTGGTGGCAGCCTCAACCCAGGCACTGTGCCTTGAAGGAACCAAGAAGCTCCTGAATGAACTGGGTGAGTTGGGGTACCGGGTATCGGCCAAGAAAGCTCAGCTATGTCGTACCGAGGTGACCTACCTAGGATACACCCTCCGAGACGGAAAGCGGTGGCTCACCGAGGCCAGAAAAAAGACTGTGATGATGATCCCAACCCCTACCACCCCGCGCCAAGTACGTGAGTTTCTGGGGACGGCAGGCTTTTGCAGACTCTGGATACCAGGGTTCGCAACACTGGCGGCCCCTCTATATCCACTTACTAAAGAAAAAGTCCCATTCACCTGGACTGAGGAACACCAAAAAGCCTTTGACAGCATAAAGGCAGCCCTGCTTGCAGCCTCCGCTCTGGCCTTGCTAGATTTGACTAAGCCTTTTACCTTATATGTTGATGAGCGGGCTGGAGTAGCCCGCGGGGTTTTGACTCAGACTCTGGGGCCCTGGAAGCGGCCAGTGGCCTACCTATCTAAAAAGCTTGACCCAGTCGCCAGCGGTTGGCCCTCCTGCCTGAAAGCCATTGCTGCAGTGGCCCTGCTTGTTAAAGATGCTGACAAGCTTACTCTGGGTCAGCATGTGACTATAATCGCTCCCCATGCCCTGGAGAGTATTGTACGACAGCCCCCTGACCGGTGGATGACTAATGCCCGGATGACCCACTACCAGAGTTTGTTGCTAAATGATCGAGTAACTTTTGCTCCACCTGCCATCCTCAATCCTGCCACCCTCCTCCCCTTGACGGATGACTCCACTCCTGTACATCAATGTGCTGATGTCCTGGCTGAAGAAACTGGAACGAGGAGGGATCTGACTGATCAGCCTTGGCCAGGTGTGCCTGCCTGGTACACAGATGGTAGCAGCTTTGTGGTAGAGGGAAAAAGAAGAGCAGGAGCGGCGGTAGTGGATGGAAAACAGGTAATTTGGGCGAGTGGTCTTCCAGAAGGAACTTCGGCTCAGAAGGCTGAACTCCTGGCACTAACCCACGCCCTGCTGTTGGCTGAAAGTAAGGCGATCAACATTTACACTGACAGCCGCTATGCTTTCGCTACAGCCCATATCCATGGGGCCATCTACCAACAGAGGGGGCTACTTACCTCAGCAGGTAGAGACATTAAAAACAAAGAAGAAATTCTGGCCCTCCTAGAGGCTATACATATGCCAAAGAAAGTGGCTATTATCCATTGTCCGGGCCACCAAAAAGGACAGGATCCTGTGGCCCGAGGAAACCAGATGGCTGATGTAGCAGCAAGGCAGGCAGCTCAAGGGGTAACAATAATGGTAGAAAAAGGCAGGCCCCTGCCAGAGCCCTCACCGGCAACCAGTCCTAATTATACTTACTCTGATGAAGATTTTAAACTATTAGATTCCATGGTTTGTCGCAAACAGGCGCAGGAATTCAATTTTAGGGGGCTAGCGCGGACTGTAGATGGGCATATTATTTTACCTACAAAAGAAGGAAGAAACTATGTCCAAAAATTACATCAACTGACTCATCTGGGATCTGATAAACTCCTACAGCTGATCAAGGGTTCCGATTATTATATTTTGAAACTCAACTCGGTGGTACAACAGGTAATTGACTCCTGCCAGGCTTGTGCTCTCACCAATGCTGCCCGACCTTACAAAGAACAAGGAAAGAGACAACGAGGAGATCGCCCCAGAGTTTACTGGGAAGTGGACTTCACTGAAATTAAACCAGGAATGTATGGCAACAAGTACCTGCTGGTGTTTATAGACACTTTCTCTGGATGGGTAGAGGCTTTTCCCACTAAGTCTGAAACCGCTCAGGTGGTGACCAAGAAGATCCTTGAAGAAATCTTACCCAGGTTTGGGATCCCCAAGGTAATTGGCTCAGACAACGGGCCCGCATTTGTTGCCCAGGTAAGTCAGGGATTGGCCTCACAATTGGGGACTGATTGGAAGTTACATTGTGCTTATAGACCCCAAAGCTCAGGACAGGTAGAAAGAATGAATAGGACTCTAAAAGAGACCCTAACTAAATTAGCTATTGAGACCGGCGGTAAAGACTGGGTGACCCTCCTTCCCTTTGCGCTTCTTAGAGTCCGAAACACACCTGGACGTTTCGGTCTTACTCCTTATGAAATTCTACATGGGGGACCGCCCCCCTTGACCGAGTCTGGTGGGATATTGGATCCCTGTGTTGACTCTTCCTCACCCTCTGCTCTGTTTACCCATTTAAAGGCCTTAGAAGTTGTCAGAACACAGATCTGGGACCAGATCAAAGAAGCTTATGCACCGGGGACTACGGCAGTGCCCCACGGGTTCCAGGTTGGAGATTCGGTCCTTGTCAGACGACATCGCACCGGTACTCTTGAGCCTTGGTGGAAAGGACCATATCTGGTGCTGCTAACCACTCCCACAGCAGTAAAAGTAGACGGAATCGCCGCCTGGATCCACGCCTCCCACGTCAAGAAGGCTCCTAGCCAGAGTAAAAGCAACCATGAAGACAACTGGATGGTGGCAGCTACTGACAATCCTCTTAAAATTCGCTTGTGTCGCGGGTGCCACCCTAAGCTTAGGGAACCACAACCCTCATGCTCCAATTCAACAGTCTTGGGAAGTGCTTAATGAGGAGGGAAACATTGTATGGGCAGTCACTGCAGTCCATCCCCCTTGGACTTGGTGGCCTGATCTCACCCCTGACATCTGTAAGTTGGCAGCAGGATCTCCCAATTGGGACCTCCCCGATCATACTGATCTTAGTAACCCACCCCCTGAACAGCGGTGTGTTCCAAATGGAATAGGGAATACGTATGGATGTTCAGGGCAGTTCTACCGAGCTAATCTTAGAGCTGCACATTTTTATGTTTGCCCCGGTCAGGGTCGGAGCGGGAGGCTTCAACAAGAATGTGGGGGGGCATCAGATTATTTTTGTGGTAAATGGACATGTGAAACAACAGGGGAAGCCTACTGGAAGCCTTCCTCTGACTGGGACCTAATCACGGTAAAACGAGGTAGTGTTTATGACAGGCCAAACCAAGGAGAAAGAAACCCCTATAAATATCCAGAAAATGGGTGCGCTCTTAAAAACAGCCCACCAGGGCCATGCAAAGGTAAATACTGCAACCCCCTACTTATAAAATTCACTGGGAAAGGGAAACAAAATCATTTGAGTTGGCTTAAAGGAAATAGGTGGGGTTGGCGCGTATACATTCCACCAAGAGACCCTGGGTTCATTTTCACGATCAGACTAACGATGGGAGACCTGGCAGTAACACCCATAGGGCCCAACAAAGTCCTTACGGAACAGGGCCCCCCAGTTGCACCGGCTCCCCCACAAGTCCCGGCCATACCAGCTCCACCAACTCCACAGCTCAACACAGTGGGACCCTCCCTAGGGACTAATACTTCCCTCATGAAGCCAACCTTAGCCTCCTCACCGCCCCTAGATACAGAGAGCCGTCTGGTCAGTTTAGTCCAAGGAGCTTTTTTAGTTTTAAATAGGACTAATCCTAATATGACTCAATCATTTTGGTTATGCTTTGCCTCTAGGCCCCCTTATTATGAAGGAATTGCTCAGATCAGGACTTATAATACTACTTCAGATCATTCTCAATGCCTTTGGGGAGAAAACAGAAAGTTGACTCTGGCAGCGGTTTCAGGAAGTGGGCTTTGTTTAGGCCAGGCACCTCAGGATAAACGGCACCTCTGTAATCAGACCCAGAACATCCAGCCTAACAAAAGTAGTCAGTATCTAGTGCCCCCCATAGACACAGTATGGGCTTGCAATACCGGTCTCACTCCTTGTGTATCTATGTCTGTTTTTAATAGTTCCAAAGATTTCTGCATTTTAGTTCAACTTATTCCTAGACTCCTGTATCATGATGATAGCTCCTTTTTAGACAAATTTGATCACCGGGTCCGCTGGAAAAGAGAACCCGTTACCTTAACTCTGGCAGTACTTTTAGGATTGGGAGTAGCTGCAGGAGTAGGTACAGGGACCGCTGCCTTAATTAAGACCCTCCAATACTATGAAGAATTACGTACAGCTATGGATGTTGATCTTAGAACTATAGAACAGTCTATAACCAAATTAGAAGAATCTTTAACTTCCCTGTCCGAAGTAGTGTTACAAAACAGGAGGGGATTAGACTTATTATTCCTTAAAGAAGGAGGACTTTGTGCTGCTCTAAAAGAAGAATGTTGTTTTTATGTTGACCATTCAGGAGTAATCAAAGATTCTATGACCAAACTTAGAGAACGCCTAGATATACGTAAAAGAGAAAGAGAAAGTCAACAAGGATGGTTCGAAAGCTGGTTTAATAAGTCCCCTTGGCTCACCACCCTCCTCTCCACCATAGCAGGACCCTTAATTACACTTATGCTTTTGCTTACTTTTGGCCCCTGCATTCTCAATAAGTTAGTAGCTTTTATTAGAGAAAGAATAAATGCAGTGCAAGTTATGGTACTAAGACAACAATATCGGGTCCTCCAAGAGGCCGAAAACTCGCTCTAAGATTAGAGCTACTTACTAAAAAGGAGTGGGGAATGAAGGAGGAAAATTACTGAACTCTTCCTGAACTCTTCAACTCAGAGTCCTCCTACCCCTCCCATCTGGAGATTGTTCCCGGAACACTCCTGAACTTCTCACCCCAGAGTACATTCCTGAACTCTTCACCCCAGAGTCCGACCCCCTCCCAAATGAAAACTGTTCCAAGAACATTTTTTAGATAAGGGTCTCCTGGAACAAACCTAGTCCAACCCCTCCCAACTGAGGACTGTGCCAGGAACATTTTTGAGATAAGGGTTTGAACAAACCTCAGAATGTTCCAATAGATCGGGTACATTGCCAAATATAGGACACGACCCCTTGGTTACGGAAAGCCCCTTGGAAAGCCCCTTGGAAAAACCCTTGGCAAAACCCCTTAGTGACGCAAACTTGTACTTTCCCTGCCCTGCTCCCCTGGCTTTTTCCTATATAAGCCTGTGAAAAATTTGGGTCGGGGTCGATTCTCCTCTTCACCATGCTTGGTGTATGAGTTTCGGCCCCAGAGCTCTGGTTCATGTGCTTGCTTGTTGTTGCTTTATTAAATCTTACTCTCTACATCTTAAGTTCGGTCTCAGTGTCTTCGTGGGTTCGCGGCTGTCCCGAGACTTGAGTGAGGGTCTCCCTTCGGGGGTCTTTCAGTTAGCAGCCATGTGCATGCAGGGAATTAAATCTGGGTCCTCTGCAAGAGCCACAATTACTCTTCATGACTGAGCTATCTCTCCACCCCCTAAATATTAGTTTTTATTTAATCATATGTGTACATAAGAGGAGTGAGGAACAACACATAAACATGTACTGTATCTTTGATCAACAATCTCCAATCCACTACACTTACCAGCTACACAAAAACCATAGTGCACAAAGGAAACAGTTCAATAGAGAAAGTACAAAAGTGGAAGTTATGCTGTGAAGCAGTGGAGAGGTGGGGGAAAGATGACTGCACAGAGACCAGGACTTTCTGATACTGTTTCTTCTCCTGCTTTATCAACTCAACCTAATCTACAGACTAGACAGAGGCCAACTTATTTACCTAATATTTTAAACTGAAATTTGTGACTATAGAACCTTGTCAGGTGCAACCTATATGCCCCAGCTTACGATTCCCTTCCACAGAATTCTGTTTCCAGGGACCTGAGTATTTTAAGCTTTGTGAGCAGGGCCTGCTTCCAATCAAGGTCACACACAGTTTCTGTGACACAGACTTCTCTCTTATAACCACAAGCTCACCTCCATGTCACTTTCTGCTTTGTTAGTGATGTAAATGTCAGCACTGGCTAGGTGAAAGGTGTGTTACAGCTCTGAAGGGAAAGGTATCCTGGAAGCTGGGAGCCAATGGATACCACAAAGTCACAGAGCACAACAGACCTCAAAAAAGAGATTTACTGGGAAACACACAGGAAAGACACAAGTTAGAGTCATCACAGAAGAAGGAGCTTCAGTTGAAGAAATGCTTCCATGAGATCCAGCTGTAAGGCATTTTCTCAATTAGTGATCAATGTGGGTGTCTTAGGTAGGGTTTTACTGCTGTGAACAGACACCATGACCAGGGAAACTCTTATAAGGACAACATTTAATTGGGGCTGGCTTACAGGTTCAGAGGTTCAGTCCCTTATCATCAAGGTAGGAACATGGCAGCATCCAGGAAGGCATGGTGTGGGAGAAGCTGAGGGTTCTACATATTCATCTGAAGGCTGCTAGTGAAAGACTGACTTCCAGGCAGGTACAATGATGGTCTTATAGCCCACAGCCATAGTGACACACCTACTCAAACATGGCCACACCTTCTAATAGTGCCACTCCCTGAGCAAGCATATACAAACCATCACAGTGGGTGAAGTTATCCCTGGGCTAGTCATCTTGGGTTCTTTAAGAAAAGAGGCTGAGCAAATGAAGGGAAGTAAGCCAGTAAGCAGCGCCTCTGCATCAGCTCCTGCCTTTAGGTTCCAGCCCTGCTTGAGTTCCTGTCCTGACTTCCTCCAATGATGGACTATGATCTGAAAATGTAAGACAAATAAACCCTTTCCTCCCCAACTTACTTTTAGGTCATGTTGTTTTCTCACAGCAATAGAAACACTAAGATAGTTAGTACCACTATAGTGGGGTATTGCCATGGTAGACCTGACCATATTTGGGGACTTTGAAAACTTTAAATTAGAAAAGCCATTGAATGTTGAGACCTCAGAAGGATATTCTGTAGGACCTTGGAAGATAAGAATGATGAAAACAGCATAGAAGATGAAGGCCTGACTTGTGAAATTTTAGAGGGAAGATTAAAGACTCTATCAGGGGCATTCCTATTTTGATTTAAGAGTCTGTGGTTCTTGTTAACTGGGGCTAAAGAATCTGCTGTGATTAACCAGATACCAGAAACTTTTACATTACTGGGACAATAGATGCTGCATAATTAGAGCTAAGAAATTAGCAGTGATCAAGAAGAGATGAGCATCACTGAGGTGAAATATTTTGGGATGTGTTTTCTGACAGCACAGAAAGCTGTGTTACAAAGGTGGCCAAAGTTATACCTTGTGCTGCAGCCAGACTTGGTAATGTGTAAGAGTCACCCATGTGGTACTGGATTTGAAGGCATAAAGGGGTCATGGAGAGCAGCTGAGGCTCGATACTATGAGAGGTTCTACAAGGCCAGAAGAGGCCACTGGGAAAGGTACAGCCTCAGTGCCAGTTGAAGGCCCAGGACTGAAGGGGTCATACAAGGAAGTTGAGGCTTGGCACCATGAAGAGCATATGAAAGGCTCTTGCTAGAAGTGCATTCCAGTTGCAGAAGACCCCATCATTTTTGAGATGCAAATACATGGAATGACCAACAAAGCAGCAGCAGCAGCAGTAGCAATGGAGTGGCGTCAACCAGAGACTAGAGGGCAGAGCTGGAGAAGTGAGCCAAGCCCTCTGGAGAAGCCCAGAAGATCATGAGTTATTGATCCTGTTGCAGTTTTGTTTTGCTTGGTTCAGATTGTGTCTATGCCCAGGTTCTTCCCTTTTTTGTTGTTGTTGTTATTATTAGATATTTTCTTTATTTACATTTCAAATGTTTATCCCCTTTCCTAGTTTCCCCTCAAAAACTCCCCTATCCTCTCCCCCTCTCCCCCAACCTACCCACTCCTGCTTCTTGGCCCAGGCATTCTCTTATACTGGGGCATAGAACCTCCACAGGACCAAGGGCCTCTCCTCCCATTGATGACTGACTAGGCCATCCTCAGCTACATATACAGCTAGAGCCATGAGTCTTTCTGTGTGTTTTCTTTGATTGGTGGTTTAGTCCCAGGGAGCTCTAAGGTTACTGGTTAGTTTATATTGTTGTTCCTCCTAGGGAGCTACAAACGCCTTCAGCTCCTTGGGTACTTTCTATAGCTCCTTCAATGGGAACCTGTGCTCCATCCAATGGATGGGCATCCACTTCTGTATTAGTCAGGCGCTGGCAGAGCCTTTCAGGAGACAGCTATATCACTCTCCTGTCAAGCTTTTGTTGGCATCTGCAATAGTGTCTGGGTTTGGTGGTTGTTTATGGGATGGATCCCCAGGTGGAGCAATCTCTAGATGGTCATGCCTTCACTCTCTGCTCATAACTTCGTCTCTGTAACTCCTTTCATGGGTATTTTGTTCCTCCTTCTAAGAAGGATTGCAGTGTTCACACTTTGGCCTTCCTTCTTGAGTTTCTTGTGTTTTGCAAATTGTATCTTGGGTGTTATGAGATTCTGGGCTAATATCCACTAATCAGTGAAGAATTGAGTTGGAATTATGATGGGGACTGCATTGAATCTGTAGATTGCTTTCGGCAAGATAGCCATTTTGACCATATTAATCCTGCCAATCCATGAGCATGGGAGATCTTTCCATCTTCTGAGATCTTTTTCAATCTCTTTCTTCAGAGACTTGAAGTTCTTATCATACAGATCTTTCACTTCCTAAGTTAGAGTCACACCAAGGTATTTTATATTATTTGTGACTATTTTGAAGGTTGTTGCTTCCCTAATTTCTTTCTCAGCCTGTTTATCCTTTGTAGAGAAAGGCCACTGATTTGTTTGAGTTAATTTTGTATTCAGCTACTTCACTGAAGTTGTTTATCAGGTTTAGGAGCTCTCTGGTGGAATTTTTGGGATCACTTAAGTATACTATCATATATCATATCATATCATATCATATCATATCATATCATATCATCTGCAAATAGTGATATTTTGACTTCTTCCTTTCCAATTTGTATCCCCTTGACCTCCTTTTGTTGTCAAATTGCTCTGGCTAGGACTTCAAGTACTATATTGAATAGGTAGGGAGAGAGTGAGCAGCCTTTTCTAGTCCCTGATTTTAGTGGGATTGCTTCAAGTTTCTCTCCATTTAGTTTGATGTTAGCTACTGGTTTGTGGTACGTTGCCTTTATTATGTTTAGATATGGGTCTTGAATTTCTGATCTTTCCAAGACTTTTATCATGAACAGGTGTTGGATTTTATGCTTTCTCAGCATCTAACAGGATGATCATGTGGTTTTTGTATTTGCGTTTGTTTATGTAGTGGATTACATTGATGGATTTCTGTATATTGAACCATCCCTGCACCCCTGGGATGAAGCCTACTTGATCATGATGGATGATTGTTTTGATGTGTTCTTGGATTTGGTTTGCAAGAATTTTATTGAGTATTTTTGCATCAATATTCATAAGGGAATTGGTCTGAAGTTCTCTTTCTTTGTTGGGTCTTAGTGTGGTTTAGGTATCAGAGTAATTGTGGCTTCATAGAATGAATTGGGTAGGGTAGTTTCTGTTTCTATTTTGTGAAACAGCTTGAGGAGTATTGGTATTAGGTCTTTTTTGAAAGTCTGATAGAAGCTGGGCAGTGGTGGTGCACACCTTTAATCCCAGCACTTGGGAGGCAGAAGCAGGCAGATTTCTGAGTTCGAGGCCAGCCAGGTCTACAAAGTGAGTTCCAGGACAGCCAGGGCTATACAGAGAAACCCTGTCTTGATGAAAATAAAATAAGATAAGATAAACAAGAAAGAAAGAAAGAAAGAGAGAGAGAGAGAGAGAGAGAGAGAGAGAGAGAAAGAAAGAAAGAAAGAAAGAAAGAAAGAAAGAAAGAAAGAAAGAGAAAGGAAGGAAGGAAGGAAGGAAGAAAGGAAGGAAGGAAGGAAGGAAGGAAGGAAGGAAGGAAGGAAGGAAGGAAGGAAGGAAGGAAGGAAGGAAGAAGGAAAGAAAGAAAAAGTCTGATAGAACTCTGCACTAAACTCGTCAGGTCCTAGGCTTTTTTTTTTTTTTTTTTTTTTTTTTTTTGGTTGGGAGACTACTAATGACTGTTTCTATTTCTTTAGAGGTTATGAAACTGTTCAGATTGTTAATCTGATCCTGATGTAACTCTGGTACCTGGAATCTGTCTAGAAAATTGTCTATTTCATCCAAGTTTTCCAGTTGTTTTGAGTAAAGGCTTCTGTAATAGAATCTGATGATTTTTTTTAATTTCCTCGGATTCTGTTGTTATGTCTCCCCTTTCATTCCTGATTTTGTTAATTAGGACACTGTCTCTGTGCCCTCTAGTCTGGCTATAGGTTTGTCTATCGTGTTGATTTTCTTAAAGAACCAGCTCCTGGTTTGGATGATTCTTTCTATAGTTCTTTTTGTCTCTATTTAGTTGATTTCAGCCCTGAGTTTGATTATTTTCTGAGGTCTACTCCTCTTGGGTGAATTAGCTTCCTTTTGTTCTAGAGCTTTTAGGTGTACTGTCAAGCTGTTCGTGTATGTTCTTTCCAGATTCTTTTTGGAGGCCCTCAGAGCAATGAGTTTTCCTCTTAGGACTGTTTTGATTGTGTCCCATAAATTTGGGTATGTTGTGGCTTTGTTTTCATTAAACTCTAAAAAGTCTTTAATTTCTTTCTTTATTTCTTCCTTGACTGAGTTTATCATTGAGTAGAGTGTTATTCAGCTTCCACATGTATGTGGGCTTTCTATTATTTATGTTGTTATTGAAGATCTGCCTTAGTCCATGGTGATCTGATAGGATGCATGGGATTAGTTAAATATTTTTGTATCTGTTGAAGCCTGTTTTTTGACTGATTATATGGTCAGTTTTGGAGAAGATACCATGAGGTGCTAAGCAAAAGGTATATCCTTTTGTTTTAGGATAAAATGTTCTCTAGCTAACAGTTAAATCCATTTGTTTCATAACTTCTGTTAGTTTCACTGTGTCCCTGTTTAGTTTCTGTTTCCAGGATCTGTCCATTGATGAAAGTGGGGTATTGAAGTCTCCCACTATTATTGTGTGTGGTGCAATGAGTGTTTTGAGCTTTACCAAAGTTTCTTTAATGAATGTGGGTGCCCTTGCATTTGGAGCATAGATGTTCAGAATTGAGAGTTAACCTTGGTAAATTTTACCTTTGATGACTATGAAGTGTCCCTCCTTATCTTTTTTGATAACTTTAGGTTGAAAGTCAATTTTATTCTATATTAGAATAGCTACTCCAGCTTGTGTCATGGGATCATTTGCTTGAAAAATTGTTTTCCAGCCTTTTACTCTGAAGTAGCATCTGTCTTTGTCATTGAGGTGGGTTTCCTGTATGCAGCAAAATGTTGGATCCTGTTTATATAGCCAGTCTGTTTGTCTATGTCTTTTTATTGGGGAATTGAGCCTATTGATATTAAGAGATATTAAGGAAAAGTCGTTGTTGCTTCCTGTTATTTTTGCTGTTCGAGTTGGAATTGTGTTCATGTGGCTATCTTCTTTTAGGTTTATTGAAAGATTACTTTCTTGCTTTTTCTAGAGAGTAGTTTCCCTCCTTGTGTTGGAGTTTTCCCTTTATTATCCTTTGAAGGGCTGGATTTGTAGAAAGATATTGTGTAAATTTTGTTTTGTCATCGAAAACCTTGGTTTTTCCTTCTATGAGAGTTTTGCTGGGTATAGTAGCCTAGGTTGGCATTTGTGCTCTCTTAGGGTCTGTATGACATCTGCCTAGGATCTTCTGGCTTTCATAGTCTCTGGGGAAAGTCTGGTATAATTCTGATAGGTCTGCCTTGATATGTTACTTGACCAGTTTTCCCTTACTGCTTTTAATATTCTTTCTTTGTTTTGTGCATTTGGTGTTTTGACTATTATTGTGATGGGAGGAATTTCTTTTCTGGTTCAAACTATTTGGAGTTCTGTAGGCTTCTTGTACGTTCATGGGCATCTCTTTCTTTAGGTTGGGGGAGTTTTCTTCTATAATTTTTTTGAAGATATTTACTGGTCCTTTAAGTTGGAAATCTTCCTTCTCATCTACACATATTATTCTTAGGTTCAGTCTTCTCTTGTGTCCTGGATTTCCTGGATGTTTTGGGTTAGTATCGTTTTGCATTTTACATTTTCTTTGATTGTTGTGTCAATGTTTTCTATGGTATCTTCTGCACCTGAGTTTCTCTCTCTTCTATCTCTCGAATTCTGTTTGTTATGCTTGCATCTATGGCTTTCCTAGGTTCCTATTTTCAGAGTTGTCTCCCTTTGTGATTTCTTTATTGTTTCTACTTCCATTTTTAAATCCTGGATGGTTTTGTTCAATTCTTTCACCTATTTGGATGTGTTCTCCTATACTTCCTTAACAGGGTTATTTATGTCCTTCTTATAGTCCTTCATCATCATGAGAAATGACTTTAGATCCTTATCTTGCTTTTCTTCTGTGATGGTGTATCCAGGACTTGCTATGGTGGGAGAGTTTGGTTCTGATGAAGCCAAGTAACCTTGGTTTCTGTTGTTTCTGTTCTTATGCTTGCCCCCTGCCATCTGATTATCGCAAGTGCTCCCTGCCCTTGATATATCTGATTGGAGCCTGACCTTCCTGTATTCCCAGTAGAGTCAGAACTTCTCAGAGTCCAGCTTTCTTTGTGATCCTGTGATTCTGGGATCCAGTAATGCTGAGATTCCTGGTGGGTCTGAGTTCTTGGCAGTCAAGCTTCCTCTGAGACCCCAATATTCTGGTGTGACCAAACTCCTGTGATCCTAAGATCCTGGGAGTATTAGAGGTCCTGAAAGTGGTACCTCCTCTGGGAACCATGGGGCTGTCCACTGAGATCTAAACCAAGGTAAACCAGCACTGACCAGAAGGAACCTGAGCCACTGATCAGAAGGGGTTCCTGTGACTGTGCCCCAGCTGTCCCCAGGTAACCTCGGTTCTATTGAACAGATGTTGTGTTCCACTCACCAGTGATCCTAAAATCCTGGGCATGCTAGGGTGTCTGTGGGTGGAGAGTCCTCTGGAGACCATGGGACTACTTGCTGAATTCAGGCACAAGGTGACTGGGTGCTGGCACCGACCAGAAGGAACCTAAGGTTCTTCCCTCTTGAAGAAAGTATTTAATATAATTTTGATTTTTATAGGTGATCACTGTTGGAGACTGACACTGAGTCATAAGCCAAAGTTCCCCTCCCTTCTTGAGAAACTTCCGACCTTTTGAAATGACAGCTGACAGAACATCAAATCAGATAATAGTAACTGCAAACATTCCGGGAAAAACCTCAGGATGTTCCCTGAGCTAAGAATAGATAGAGTGCTCCTGGGCAGTTATGCAGAACCACCCCTGCCCCCGGGCTGAGGCATGGGCAAGTTTCTCCCTTTTTCCTTCCTCCTTCTTACTGCTATTATTCTGTAACCTTGCTCGCAATAAGCAAACCTTGATAGGATTGACTTGACTTGGTCTCCTCCTTCTTTCCCGCCCATTTCTCTTTCAGGCAAGGTCCCCCTCGCCCGCCCCCCCCCCCTTAATGCGGGTCAGGACAGATCACAGATGACTTTTCAAAGAAACTTTATGTTTTTTAGGGAGATTGCTTATTTTAAAGAGATTGAAATTTTAATGAGTTTTAAATTTGTAAAGACTGTGGGACTTTTAAAGTTATGTTTTTAATGTGAGATCTTGGGGATGCATAAAAAAGAAAGGGCTGTGGCTTAATAGTGATGTGTTTGTGTGTCAAGTTGACAAAGTGTCAGTTGTACTGGGTGGTTTTGTGTGTCCACTTGACACAAGTTAGAATAATCAGCAAGGAAGGAGCCTCAGATGAAGAACAGTAACTAAGGCATGCATGTAAGGGTCAGGGGATACACACATGTTCATGTGTATGTACTGGAGGAATATAGAAGCAAATGTTGAATCCCTGGAGCCAGAGTCACAGGAGACTGAGAGCCTTCTGACCTGGGTGCTGGGAATGGAACCCTGGGTCTCCACATGAGCAGGAAATGTTTCTCATACCTAAGCCCTTTTTCTAGTTGAGATTACAGTTTTGTGAAGAGCTTCCTGTTCAGGGGCCAGTTTGGACTGACAGTAGCAAGTTTTTGTGAGTTAATCTTTAGGACACTTTAGGATGTCATATCTCTACCCACAATATAAGCTATAACTCAGATCTCAGATTTTTAATATCAATCAAATGAGAGTAGGTTCAAGGGATTTAAAGGATATTTTAAAAGGAAAGAAATCCATAGCCTTGCTTTACTAAGAGAAAATAGTTCTCCTTCAGTGAGCTCCACCTGAAGAAGTAACAAAATTCTAGGCCTTTAGGATGAGGCTTGGGAATGTGACCTTTGTGACTCATTGCTCCAAGGTATGCTAATCATACCTTGATAGCGACATTCCTTCCTCCACCTACCTGCTTCCTGGGTTCAAAGAGTGTTCATTCAAAGAAAGTCACCCTGACCAACGCCGGAAACTGCCATGCAAATGTGCTATTGTTAGGGGCTCTTAGAAACTGAGAGTTAACCAAAACAATTACCAGGTATTCTCTGTGACTCCTGTGACTTTACACTTCCTTGTGACTCTTAACTGGTATCTTTGGTATTTTTCCAACAACGCCCTCCCCACTTCCTTGAGTTGTGGTTTCTTCCTTTAAATACCCCCTTATACAGCTACTTGGTGCGCCATGGTCCTCTACCCCTGCGTGGTGTATGACCATGGGCAGTTGCAGCAAGACCGTTTCTTGTGGGTGATTTTGGGGTGTCGCCTCTCCTGAGTCAGAACGTGAGGGAGTCCTCATGTTGTGGGTCTTTCACCACCAAAGCCCTGCCATCTCCGACTACCTCTCTTTTTCAAACTCTTTATTTTGTTTTGTTTTTATAATCACTTTGTTTGTAGGAATGTTATTACATGGGTTATTATTACATGGTAACTGATCTTAGGTCCTCACCACTGAGCAGCTATTGTCTCTGTGGCCTTCTGTATTTTATACCTTAAAAGAGCATGTGCTTTCTCCACTCTTTCCCCTGGCTCTTCTAATTCAAATGGAGGGCAACTGTGGTGCTTTCCTTTCCCTTTAAAAAGTAGTTTGTCTTTGGAGGGTGGAGAGGGTGGGGAGGGTGGGGAGGGGCAGCTGTTGATTAGAGGCTGATTGTGGGGGAAGATTCAACTTGGAACGAATCCCCATCTACTTCCCTCAAGGAAATTCAGGAACTCAAAAGCTTTATGTTCAAAGAAATTATCATGCAACCAGAGCTTCCTCTGGACACCTTTACTTTTCAGAACCAAGCTAAGACCCTGCTTTTCACTATGCAGCTCCAGACAGTGTGTTACCTTTAGCTCAGGCTGGCCTCTAGCTTATGGCAATCCTCCTGCATCAGAGCAGTGGGGTTGCAGACATGCTCCACCACACTTGGCTTTAGTTATTTATGCCTCCATGATCTTCTCCAGTTAATGTAATCTCTCACTCTTCCTTTAACTGCAGCTCTGATCCTTTGGAGGCAAGAGGCAGTAGAGATTTAGGCAATTAGGAACTGACTTCCCCAAGGCCTGACCGTCTCAACAAACTCATGTTAGGTGCAGTTGTCCCATGGATCAAAGCCCCTGCACTTCATAACCTCTGTGTCAGCTTAATCAGTCATGCCATGTGCTGGGAGAAGACAAGTCACCCTTTAGCACTCTTGATGCAAATGCCACAGCTCTGGTCTTAAAGGGAAGAAGAGAGTTTACTCTGGAGCGTTTTGAGTAACCGTGGCCCAGGGACTCCTCAATTTCCATACTCAATTGTGAACATGGTTTTTTGAAATTTTTATAGTATACAGAACTGAAAGACTCTAAGACTCCCAAGGGGAGACACCCACTCAAGCCTCGGGACAGCTGCGCACCCAAGAAGACACTGAGACTAAACTTAAGATGTAGAGAGTAAGATTTAATACAGCAGCAACAAGAAAGCACATAAAAAGCACATAAACCAGAGCTCCATAAAGCAACAGCAAGCAAATACATGAACTAGAGCTCTGGGGTCGAAACCCATACACCCAGCATGGTGTAGAGGAGATTCGACGCCCGGCCCAAATTTTTCACAAGCTTTTATAGGAAGGAGGCAAGCGGGGAGCAGGGCAGGGAAAATACAGGTTTTACGTCACTGAGAGATTCAGCCAAGGGTTTTTCCAAAAGTGCTTTTCGCAACCGCGTCCCACACTTTGGCCATGTACTTGATTCATTGGAACTGAGGTTTACTCACACCCTTATCTCAAAAATGTCCCTGGCACAGTCCTTAGTTGGGAGGGGTTGGACTGGGTTCGTTCCAGGAAACCCTTATCTCAGAAATGTTCCTGGAACAGTTTTCATTTGAGAGGGGGTCGGACTCTGGTGTGAGAGTTCTGGTGGTCAGTAATTTTCCTCTTTCAGAACAAAGTCATAAATCACGGCAAGTTTAAAATACAGCATATGATACACCAGGGAAGTATGTATAACGAGATAAAGGAAGCTTTTCTACAGGCCTCAGATGCTATCTGAAGTCATTATTAGCTTTTGGATTGGTAGAGGCTAGCAGTCTGCTAAATTAATAGATTCCAAAAAGTTTCTATCACCAGATAATTAGTTCCAACACAGAGACAGGCAAAGAATGTCGACTCTGGAGGGCTGGAAGTAGCCTGAGACCTTTAGTAGCTTTAGGACCTATAACATCCCAATCTCTCCACAATGCTAAATTCTCATAAGCCAATCAGTATCTGCAGACATAGTTTCTTTTCAAGCCTTTCTATTCATATCCCCGAAGCCCTGGTTCTCTATTTACAGCCTTTTAAAAACATACAATCCTTGCCTTGGAGGAGCTCTGGTTTTGGAGGTCCTCCTGCTTCTTGACCAGTGGGAATTTATCTTTCACTTTTTAGTAAGCACGCTGGTTGAACATTGTTGTGTAACATTTTCTCTAGATTGAAACCTTCCATCCTGCAGGAAGGCTCCATATGCTGGAAAGTAAACAACTCAAAAATAGCTTCAGAAAGTCCCTGAAACTGAGCACAATCACTGGGCCTGCAACCAGCCAGAGTAAGGAAAAGATTGGGATGTTACTTTGTCTCAGGCTACTTCTAGCCCTCCAGAGTCGCCATCTTTGCCTATCTCTGTGTTGGAACTAATTATATTGTGACTTATAGACAGAAACCTTTTGGAATCTATTAATTTAGCTGAGGATTCTTTTCAGGCAAACAAAGCCAAACTGCAGACTTTGAGACCAGCCTCAAAGAAGCAGAAACCTGATGAGGTGCCTGGAAGAGGTTTAGACCAATATCAATTAGAAAGGACACTCTCTAACCTGTTGAGCTGCCTGCAGGCTGTACTGTATGCTCCAGATTTCCTAGGTTTTGTCAGCTGTCCCCAGTGCTGGATTGGACCTTGGTGATACAATTGTTTTTAAGTTAGTTCTACTCCTGTGAGTAACTCCTTACCCATATTGCTGCAAGTTACCCCAGGAAAACTCACTTGTTCATCAAGTTGGACTTTGGTGGTGTTTAGGTTTTATTATAGTGAAGAGACACCATAACCAAGGCAACTCCTCTAAAAGAAAATATTTAATTGAGGCTGGCTTAGTTTCAGAGGTTCAGTGCATTGTCATCATGGCAGGAAGCATGGCAGCCTTCAGGCAGACGTAGTACTGGAGAAGGAGCTGAGAGTTCTACATCTTGATCTGCAGGCAGCAAGGAGGAGACTAGGTACCATACCATACTAAGTATAGCTTGAGTATATATAAGACTTCAAAGCTGGCTCCTACAGTGGACACATTTTCTCCAACAAGGCCACACTTACAACAATAAAGTCACATCTCCTAATAGTGCCACTCTCCATGAGCCAACCATTCAAGCACAGGAGTCTATGGAGGCCATATCTATCCAAACCATCATATTCCACTCCCTGGCCCCCTTAGGCTGCATAACATAATGCAGAAAGCATTCAGTCCAACTTCAAAAGCCCCCATGTTGGGTTTGGGGATATTAAGACAAAATGCAACAAACCTCCCTCCCCCATGCAGCTGTTTCCTGTCCTTAGAGAAAGCAGAAAATTAATGTCCTTAAAGTGATAAGGCTCCTGAACTTTAGCTCTGGCAAAGAGACAACCAAGCATTCCCAGCAATGGAAAAGAGACGTAACAGCTGTGGCCAGCTTACAACAACAGGAAAGAATGAATTGGTCACTGATAACAGGACGAGTTATTCCTTCTCAGGTCAAAGAGGTCCCTTTCCAGATTTATGGTGCCTCCTTGCTGTCAAAACAAATGATATCAGTCTGAAGGATAACACCCCTTTCCCATTCACCCAATCATGTAACACCAAGGCTCAGAAAGCCCCAGCTTGCCAATTTTCCTTATATAAACCCTAAGCCCCTAGACCCAAGCATCACATTCCTAGCCTGATACACAGGGAGGGTTGCGTCTCGAGTTCAAACTCGAATGAAAAGATTCTCATGTGCTTACATCAGAGTTGTGGTCTCTAGTTGTCTTCTGGGGTTCTCTTGAACTGGGAGTAACAGGTCTATTCCTAAAGTCGGAGCCTTATGTTCTTTTTGAAATTAAGCCTGGTCCTTAAATGGAGACAAACAGGGCTTATGTTGTCTTTTATTCCTTCAACAAAAATTAAGATATTGTAAAGAAACAATTGTGTATCTTAATCTTATTTTAAGACTATTGAAACTGTTACCATCTACTGATTTTGATTAGTTTTATTTTCTCTGCCAGTTGAAGAATTAAAGTCATAAAAAATCTTGAGCAGTATGAGTAGCAGTGGAGAAATCACAAACCCTGCAAACAGGGATAGACAAAAACAGCAGTTGAAGAGAAGCATTTATATGTGAGCAAACACACATATGCAGCAGACACACACACAGACAACCCTCACAAAGCAGAAGGGAACTTGAAGAAAGGCAAGATGACTGATTGGCTCTTGCCTGTTGTGTAACTTGTCCCCCAGGCAGCTCTGAATGTGTTGATCCAGCCCACCTTGCTGGCAGCAGGAAGAAAAGCCTTTAAGGCCTTTGTTTTAAGCTGCCAGGTTTTTGTCTCAGGTCAAAAGAGTGAAGAAGAAACCAGCTGTCTTGGAAGTTGGTGGTAACCTTTATTACTTAGCCAGGGCCTCTTTCTTTTATCTGTCTACCTCCCAGGGAGTCTGTTTAGCACCTAGTCCTTCAGGACCCAAAAGAAATGGGAATTTTCCCAGGAATTTCATGCTGGGTGAAAGAAAAGACCCCAGTCTAGAGGACTGTAATTCCTGGACACAGGACACACATTTGTAAGATGAATTTTAGGATGAGATTGAAGCCAGGAAACCTCAAGCTAGATCAAGTTCTGGTTCTGCTTAGATGTCATAGCCTTCATCCTCTATTTAAACTTTGATCTCATTTAAAGATCCTGAAGGCAAACATGGGCTGTTCACTGGATCTCTCTGTCCCTTTTGCCAATGTGGCAACACTGAATGAATCTGTTTGCTGCTTTCCACTTTAATTTGGCTTGTTTTGTTTTATTTGTTTTTTGGTTTTGAGGTTTGTTTTTGTTTTTCAAGACAGGGTTTCTCTGTGTAGCCCTCAATGTCCTGGAACTCACTCTGTAGACCAGGCTGGCCTCGAACTCAGAAATCCACCTGCCTCTGCCTCCCAAGTGCTTGGATTAAAGGCATGCGCCACCACTGCCCGGCTTTTAATTTGCTTATTGTGTGGGAGAACAGACTGTGGGAAACCAGACCTTCCACAGACCCACCCCCCTTGAGAATCAATTGACCCTTTGTTGGGAGCCAAGCCACCCCCTCCTTCACACAAGGCTGATCATGAGAACCAACTGAACCTTGTCTTAGACACCTGGGGCTGTTTGGGTGGAACCAGCATCCAAAGATAAGCCACAAGATGTTTCAAGCCTGCACTCAGCATCCGCCCCAGATGTCTGTCCTTCCTCCCTCAGCCCCTCCCTATTTCCTCTCACTGTGTGCTTATAGTCAGGCTTCCAGCCTCCATTAAAGTAGACCTTGACAACACTTTGCTTGGTCTCGCTCCCTTTTCTCGCCCGTTCCTCTTTCAGGCTTGGTCCCCCTCGACCCCCCAATAACTAGGTCCCTTGGGTCGGGATAAGTGGCGCCTCACGTGGAGATCGAGGTGTCGACCCTCAATGGACTCGGAGCCCACCCTCCAGAGAAAGTCGCTGCGACAAAGAAGCCATTTGAGGAATGCTCTCACTGCTCATGAGAGAAAGTCGTCCTCGGTAAGTTGACATTTCCCTGTCCCATAGAAATGGGCCATAAATTGTCTAAAGAAGCAGTCTTCATCAGAGACCAGAAAGCTTCTCTCAGGGAAAGGGGAGTTAGAGTTAAGAAGAAAGACTTGATAATTTTTTTTATTTTTATAGATCAGACATGCCCCTGGTTTATCATTGATGGGCCAGAGATCCAACATAAAAAAAAAAAAAAAAAAATGGCAAAGAGTAGGTGGAGAATTAAATGCAAAATTGACCAGTCAGGGCCCCGATGCTGTTCCTGAAACTGTTTTCTCCTACTGGGGACTCATTCGTGATGTAGTGGAAGGTGCAACTGACGACCCTGATAAACAGCAACTTTTGTCAGTCACTGAATATTGTCTCCGCCCCTTGTCTCAGGCAGCCTCAGTGACCTCTCTTTCCTCCAAAAGGAACCCTTCAAAACCTTCCTCCGTCATTATAGACATATCTGAGGCCCTGCCACCCAATCCCTCGGCTTCTCTTTATCCCCCCTCCCGATGGGCCCATCCCCTTCTAATATGCCATTAATTAATCTGGTCTTTAAGAGACCCCCGGCCAAAGAGCTCTTAGATCCCGGGGATGCGGCCACCTTGGAGGAGGAGGTGGCTCATTACCATAATCCCAACTGGCCACTGCTTGCTTCATCCCCTTCACATGGCCCCCCTCCCAATGTGCCACAAATTTGCGCACCCACCTTTCTGCTTCCATCCTTGCCTGCTGCCACCCTCATGGAAGCCAGGGACAAACTCTTGTCTCAGGTCGCTGAGTTACAAGAGGTTCTACTACTCCAAAAACAGTTTGCCCAACTCTCCACGGAACTTGCCTCGCTACAAGCCTCCTTTAAGGAGACCCTTTTGGCCCCTCCAGTCGCGGCTTTAAAAGTGAAACCTCAGCCGCGGCTTGGGGTAGCGTTAAAAGAAAAGCTCTTCGGGATCTAAGATCTAAAACCCTGGCTTTCCCTGTCATCACCGGCTCTACAGGAGCCTCTAATTCTCCTACCTCTACTTTGGAGGACTTCCCTCTGGCTGTCCCAGCCGAATCTGCTTTCACGGAGACCATACTTCCAATAAGGGTGGCCGCAACCACCCCTGATAATCTTCCCCGTATCGAATGTGACAGTGAGGGAGAGGCTTCCAGTGGGGGAGAGAGTGAAACTGAAGAACAGGGCTGGCACCCGCCAAGTGAACAGAGTTCCATAGATTACATTTCAAAAGCCTGAGAGAACTCAATACTGCAGTCAGGACATATGGACCTAATGCCCCGCACACCCTCTCTGTTCTTGATTCCATCCCAAGAGGTGGGTACATGCTCCCCGGTGAGTGGGTACGAGTAGTTCAATCTGTCTTAACATGCGGGAAGTTTCTTTCGTGGATCCTCGACTGCCCGGTGCAGACCGCTAGCGCTGCCCTCAGTGCCTGGCAGGCAATTCCAGCCAAAGGCTTGGTTATCACACCCCTGACCAAGGTCTTCGAGGGAGCTCAGGAAGATTATAGCAAATTTGTGAGTCACCTACTTGAGGCTGCAGAGAGAACCCTGGGCCATGAGGAATCAGAAAATAAGCTTATTAAGCAGCTGCTTATGAAAATGCCAACTTGGCCTATAAGGCTGTGTTGTGCGGCAAAATTAAAGACAAAGATCTTAATGAGATGATTCGCCTCTGCCGTGATGTGGACACCTTTACCCATAAGATGTGACAAGCCGTCCACCTCACAGTTGGCGTAGCTCTCCAACAGGCTGGCCCTCAAAAGGGTTGTTTTAAATGTGGCCAATCTGGACACTTCGCCCAACAGTGTCCCACTATGCCTCCTTCTATTAATGTCCCTCAGCCCCCTGCGGGTCCCACTGCCCGCCCGCACAGCCCCATACCCTCTGCCCACATTGCAGGAGGGGCAGACATTGGGCCAATGATTGTCGATCCACAACAGATATTTCAGGGAATCCTTTGCCTCCCCTTCGGGGAAATGGATGGAGAGACCAGCCCCGGGGCCCCAAATCCATTCCGTTTCTTCTGGCCACGGGGGAAAGCTGGCAGCCAGATCAGCCCCTAGTCTCTGCAGAGCCACCCCAGGCAGTGCAGGATTGGACCTGTGTGCCTCCACCAACTCAATATTAACACCTGAGGATGGTGTTCAAATCCTTTCTACTGGGACCTTTGGATCTCCTCTGCCTCATACTTATTTTTTAGTTTTGGGGCATGCCTCCACCACCTTAAAGGGACTTACAGTTCACCCCTCTCTGGTAGATAATGATACCAGAGAAATTAAGATTTTGGTCAGTGCCCCTTGGGGCCTGGTAACAGTTTTTCAAGGGCAACGCCTGGCACAGGCCCTGCCTCTACCTCTAGACATCTCCCACCCAGCGATAGGCACACAACATGGCTCCTCTCAGCCAGGCTCCTCAGACCTTTACTGGGTCCAGGCAATCACCAGGGACCGCCCTATACTCAGCCTTAAAATAAAGGGCAAGAGCTTCGAGGGCATCTTAGACTCGGGCTCTGATTCTACTGTAATCTCACAGGGTGCCTGGCCTTTACAAGCCTCTCTGACCCATCTGCAAGGAATTGGATAATCAAAAATTACCCTCCAGAGCTCACAGCTGCTGACTTGGGGGGATAGTGAGGTAAATACTGGCTCTATTCCACCCTTTGTTGTCCCTGGTCTGCCTGTTAACCTTTGGGGAAGAGACGTTCTTTCTCAAATGAAAGTCTTTATGTGTAGTCCCAATGAAGTTATTGCTCAACAAATACTCTCCCAGGGCTATCTCCCTGGGCAGGGATTAGGCAAAAATAAACAAGGGAGACCCATGCCGGTAGCTGCCACTCCCAAGGTGGATCGTGTGGGCCTAGGTTACAATTCCCATTTTTCACAAGGGCCATTGCTCCCCCTGCATACCAGGCAGATAAGATCACATGGAAAGATGTTTCCCCTGTCTGGATTGACCAATGGTCCCTCCCTGCTAAAAAATTGTCTGCAGCCATAGAGTTAGTGCAGGAACAGTTGGCAGTCGGACATATTGAACCTTCTACGTCACTCTGGAATATCCCCATATTTGTCATTCAAAAACAAAGTGGCAAGTGGCGGCTACTACAAGATCTTAGGGCAGTCAATAAGACCATGGTCTCCATAGGGGGCCTACAACCTGGACTGCCCTCTCCAGTAGCTATTCCCAGGGGACATGTCAAATTAGTCATTGACTTAAAAGATTCTTTTCCATCCCTCCTCATCCTGAAGATTGCAAACACTTTGTGTTTAGCCTTCCCATAGTTAATTGTGTCGGGCCCTCCCCTAGTTTTCAGTGGAGGGTTCTCCCTCAAGGCATGACCAACAGTCCCACCCTTTGCCAAAAATATGTGGCTCAAACAATTGACCCCTTCAGGATATCTTACACTGATTTATATATACATTGTATGGATGACACTCTTCTTGCAGGGCCCGATGGGGGTCAGTTATATTGTGCTGGTCAAAAACTTATTAATGCCCTCCAGAGTCAGGGACTCCAAATCTCCCCTGAGAAAATTCAGATTCACCCCCCTCATTTGTTTTTGGGCTTTGAATTGTTTCCTAATAGGATTCTCTCCCAAAAGGTTCATTTAAGGCGGGATTCCTTACAGACTCTTAATGATTTTCAATGCCTGTTAGGAGATATTAACTGGCTCCGCCCTTACTTAAAACTTACAATGGGGGAGTTAAAACCTTTGTTTGATAGTTTGTGTGGGGACTCAGATCCATCCACCCCACGTACGCTGACCCATGAAGTGCAAATATCATTGGCCAAGGTAGAACAGGGCATCAATGAACAAAACATTGGATATTTCTCCCCAGAACTCCCCTCTAGTTCCTTGTTTTTCCTACTCCCTTTTCTCCCACTGGTCTTCTGTGGCAACTTAAACCTCTGTTTTGAGTCCATCTGCCAGCTTCTCTCTCTAGGGTGCTGCCCACATATCCTCAGCTGGTTGCCCATATTCTGCGTCTTGTCAGGGAAGCTGCCCTTAGGCTTTTTGGCAAAGATCCTGATGTTATTGTTCTCCCCTACAATACCTCCCAAGTTCAATGCCTAATTTGAAATAATGATGATTGGGCAGTTAATTGCACCTCCTTCCAGGGTGTGTTTGATAACCATTATTCCGCTGATAAATTGGTTCAATTCCTACATAGGACACCTGTGGTTTTCCCAAAAAGAACAAAGTCAGCCCCGATTGCTGGGACCGTGGTAGTCTTTACCAATGGATCCTCCTCAGGTGTGGCTGCCCTCAGCATTGGTGGGGAGGTCTCATGTTTTATGACAGACTTCTCGGCGCAGCTTGTTGAACTGGCAGCCATTGTTAGTGTGTTTGAACTCTTGCCTGAAACCCCTTTTAATTTGTATAAAGATAGCGCCTATGTGGCCGCCTCTGTTCCCCGTTTAGAAACTGTTCCATATATTCACCCCTCTACCAATGCTTCCCTGATGTTTGCTAACTTCAAAAATTTATTCTTGCCCGAAATTTTCCTTTTTTGTTGGCCATATTCATGCCCATTCTGGCCTGCCTGGGCTGCTGTCTGAAGTCAACAATGTAGTTGATCGGGCCACGCAGGTAGTGGCTTCTGCCTTGTCTACCACCCCTCTTGCCACTGCTCAACAGGCCCATGATTTACACCATCTTAATGCCCATACCCTGAGATTTAAATTTTCCATCACCTTCAAACAGGCATGACAAATTGTTTGGCAGTGTAAGGGCTGCCTGACCCTTTTACCTGAGCCACATGTGGGAGTCAACCCCCACGGGCTAGTTCCTGGTGAGTTGTGGCAGATGGATGTCACCCACTATGCCCCCTTTGGAAAGTTAAAATATATTCATGTCTCTGTTAATACTTTTAGTGGTTTTATCTGTGCATCTTTATAGACAGGGGAGGCCACTAAACATGTTGTCAGTCATGTTCTCTCCTGCTTGGTGGTTACACCACAACCCAAGATCCTCAAGACAGATAATGGCCTGGGATATGCTAGTTCCAGCTTTAAACAGTTTTGTGCTCAAATGGGCATCAAACATATTACTGGCATTCCCTATAACCCCCAAGGCCAAGGCATTGTAGAAAGGACTCATCAAACCCTTAAAAATATGCTCTATAAATTGCAGTCTGCGGGGTGGGGTATTCTATATCCCCAATCTGGCAACTTCAAGACCCTCTTGAATCATGCACTATTTGTCTTCAATTTTCTAACATACGACTCTGTAGGCAAGTCTGCCGCAGATCACCCTTGGTACCCTTCAACTGCCGACAACTACGCATAAGCCATGTGGAGAGATCCCTTGTCCAGCAAATGGCAAGACCCAGACCTGATCCTTATATGGGGCAAGTGACATGCTTGTATTTATGATTCAGGAGCTCAAAATGCCAGATGGTTGCCAGAGTGCCTGATAAAATTATTCAATCCACCCAGGGAACCCCCTGAGAAGGTGTTTAATTGTGCTTAATTTCAGGAAAATGCTTTTTCTATGGGTATTCTTCTGCCTTGCGGCTACGGATGCAATCTCCCCACATCACATCTTCAACTTCACTTGAGTAATTGTGAATGAGGCGGGAGACGTGAACTCCTCTGCCTCCAAGATCCAGAGTAACATCCCTTAGGACCGGTTAGAGGTGGATCTTTGTAAATTTGCCCTTGAGGCACATAAGGACTGGGGAACTCCTGCAGTCTTTGTGCCCCCAAAACAGGCCATCGAATCCCCCAGCGATCCCGATTGGCTGCATCCTGGATGCTCCAGTGAGGGACATAGGAAGGCCTTAGCCTTACACCCTGATGGCCTGTATGTTTGCCCCGGAGCTTCTCATAGGGATGGCTCTCTTGGCTACAAAGGCAGCTTCAGTACAGACTATTATTACTGTGCCGCCTGGGAATGCGAAACCACTGGAGATACCTATTGGAATCCCAGGATCAGGGATTGCCTCCTTAATGACCTCCAATTAACAGTATACCCAACTTAGTGTGGCTATAGATAGAGATCTTCAGCGGATGCAGGCTGGGTTAAAGAACCTTAAAGATTCTGTTACCTCACTGTCTGAGGCAGTGTTACAAAACAGAAGAGGGTTAGCTTTGCTTTTCCTCCATCAAGGAGGACTGTGTGCTGCTTTAAAGAGGAATGCTGTTTTATACAGATAAGACAGGGTTGGTAGAAGAGAGTCTGAAAAAGGTACAAGAGAGTTTAGAAAACAGAAAAAGAGAACGAGAAAAAAGTGAATCCTGGTATCAAAATTGGTTTTCTACTTCTCCCTGGCTCTCGACCTTGCTCCCCAGCCTTTTGGGGCCCCTTGTGGGTATTTCATTGCTTTTGTCATTTGACCCCTGGGTTTTTAACAGGTTAGTCAGTTTTGTTAAAGTACAAACAAATAAACCAGTTGCAGTCCACTACCATCGGCTAGACATCCGAGGCTCAGCTGAAGACCTCTCTTCCGCCGATGTTGGCCTTTAGTTCTCCACCCTTGCTGCAGGCACAGAGCCTTTTTGGTTCTGTACTCTGGCTCTTAATAGTGGCTGAGGGCCATAAGCTGTGGAGTCGCCAATGACGGGAATATTGTGGTGCCATGAGCCAGATGCACACTCCCTATTGGCTTCAGGGTGACTCCATGACAGGATTATTGTGGGTCCACTGCCTGGGTGCCCATCACGACTACCAAAGGCCTGATTAAGCATTGGAGTAAGACGTGATGCTGGGAGTAGGTGCCACCCACATAGCCTAAGACAGAGGCCCTGCCCCACTAGGACCTGAAAAGGCCTAGTTACTGTGGTGCTGGACGTGGGTGCAAGCCACATAGCCTAAAACAGGCTCTCCACTGACCCTCTTTTTATGGCCACCCCTAACTTTAATAAAGAAAAGAGGGGGAGATGTGGGAGACCAGACTGTGGGAAACCAGACTTTGCACAGCTCCCCACCCCCCTTGAGAATAAATTGACCCTTTGTTGGGAGCCAAGCCATCCCCTCCTTCACACAAGGCTGATCATGAGAACCAACTGACCCTTGTCTTAGACACCTGGGGCTGTTTGGGCGGAACCAGCATCCAAAGATAAGCCACAAGATGTTTCAAGCCTGCACTCAGCATCCGCCCCAGATGTCTGTCCTTCCTCCCTCAGCCCCTCCCTATTTCCTCTCACTGTGTGCTTATAGTCAGGCTTCCAGCCTCCATTAAAGTAGACCTTGACAACACTTTGCTTGGTCTCGCTCCCTTTTCTCGCCCGTTCCTCTTTCAGGCTTGGTCCCCCTCGACCCCTCGAATAACTAGGTCCCACGGGTCCGGGTATTATTGAGTACAAGAAATTGTCGAAATAGGCCCCCATACCTTACCATAACTAAGGCATGGTAGAGCCACCATTCTGACCTTAAAACCCAGCACATAGGCTCCAACATCAGCAAAAACAGGAAAAAAAGGCCAAATCCATGAAAGGCTTGGTCCATAGATCCAGGGCCCAAGAACATTCCTAAATGTACCACCTTTGCTTTTTGGCTTCTGTAGTTTTGCTAACTGTTCTTGCTAACTAAACTGTGTCAACCAGGATGTAATTCTTATGCATAACAAACACACACACACACACACACACACACAGCAAAATGCTGAGGGTTCCATGCACAAATCTCCCTCTCAGCTGCCAGTCAACAACACAGACTTTCTATTCTGCTTTAAGAGTATCTCTGTGTGTTCTCTGGTGAACTTAACTCACAACAATATTAAATGTGAGCCTTTTTCTATCAAATATTATAAGACTTGTATTTAGGAATGTGGTAGTTTGAATAGGCTTGGCCCCCAGATTCATGTGTTTGAATGTTTGGTCACAGAGAACTGCACTATTAGTAGGCTTGGCCTTGCTGAAGGAAGCATGTCACTAGACTTTGATGTCTCATACATGCTCAAGCTACACCCAGTGTGGTACATAATCTCTTTGTGCTGCTATCAGACCCAGATATGGATCTATCAGTTGTTCCATCACCATACCTGCCTGCACTCTGCCATATTTCTTCTCCATGAGGATAATTGAAAAGGTCAGCTCAGGAATTTTGGGAAGGTCGCAGAGCACTTGCCCCTCCAGAAGGAAGAGCCTAATTAACATTTCTCAGACCATAGGAGTGGAACAACTTGCAGGTGGGGACATATTTCGAAGGATGTACCATTGCCCACCTTCAGACAAATGAAGTTCTTGCCTCCTCATTCTCTAAAGACCAGTCAGTTTAAAAAGTCACACTGTTCTGCCAATCACATTGTGCCTAATGGTGGCTGCCCTGAAAACTGTATAAAAAGCTCACTGAATGAGCTGCCACTTCACCTTTGGTGCAGGATGACCCAAACACATTGTACCAATAAATTCCTCTTGTTTTTTGCATCGATTTCAGCTCCACGTGGTTCACTCAGGGGATCCCTGATCAGCTAAAGCTCCCCAGAGTCTTATATTTAGTGCATTGGCCGGGAATCCAACTTCTTGTGGGAATACACTGGAGTGGTGAATCAGTTGTCTCAAGCTTTTACTGTGGTTTGGTTTGTCAAAGTCTGAGTCTGTAAGCCTGTCTGAACTTTTGGTTTGCTTGCAGGCATCTAGGGGGCTCAGAGAGCCCACAGAATTTGGGGTGGTCAAAAGCAGCAGATATATGTGCCTTAACGTTGTAACTGTGGGAAGCCTGAAGGACAGTTTCAGTCCCTTGGAGGAAGGAAGGCAGAAGGGGGGACTCCCCTCCATTAGACCCAGCCCTGGCATAAGCCAGCCAAGTCACCTGGTTGACAGGATTCTTCTGCCCATGACAGGGGCAATTTGTATGCATCTTGATTGTCTGTGTGTACTTATACTGGACATTCGATAGCAACACTCTACTCCTCTGAGGATTGTCCTGAGTCATTGGGATGATTTCCAGCGGCAGGCACGTAACCTGTCACTGGAGGTAAAGAAAAAGAAGCTCCGGATGTTGTGCTCATCAGAATGGCCCACCTTTGAAGTTGGGTGGCTTCAGGAAGGGACCTCTGACCGGAGTTGTGGCCATCCAGCGAAAAGTCTTCAGGACTGAGTCTCCTGCCCATCTTGATCAAGTGCCCTATATTGTGGTCTGGAGGGACTAATTAACTGACCTTCCCTCTATATACCTGCATCTATTGCTATCCACAGAGCCTTGTAATTTTTATCTTAGAGTATTAAGGCTGAGGTATAGCCATCCAGCAGCCATGGGTGAACTGGGTTTACCTGAAAGAGGGGCTGGAAATGAAAAGGATGGGGGGTGAGAGAAGGATGAAGTCAAGACAAGGTTCTGATCAAGGCTCCAAGTTTAATATTCAGCACTGTGTTTATATAGGGAGAGACCACAGACCCTTCCTTTGTTTCAGCTAGATTATGTTGCAAAGCAAGCTCAGCAGGCAGTCTATTCTTTTAAGTTCCTGTAGGAAGTGCATATGCAACCAAGGCAGATGACTCCACCTAGGTTGTTAAGCCCATTGTGGCAAGCATTCAAGGTCTGTTCAGCCTGCTCAAGACTGGGGACATGTTGTGGGAAATATTAAAAAGTAACAATCCACCTCGTTCCTGGGCTTGTGCCTCTGCCCTGGAGGCCTAACTGGCCATGCACTGTCCGGCAATGGCCAACCTATTTTTATCTTGTGGAGACTCTGACTCAGAATTCCACAATCTCTCCACTCAGCTTGCTAGGTTCCCACTGGTGAGTCACTACCACTCCAGTCCCATGCTTCGCATTCCCCAAGGCCTCTGTGGTGCACCTCTGGCAAACCTACCCTTTGCCACCATACCTTTCTCTCTTGAACCTAGATAAGCGGCCACATGAAGGAGAACTCATCACAAATGTAGTTCAGAAACAATGGTAACTCAATCTCTGGGTGCAGCATCTAAAACCTAGTCTTGTAAGCCTGATTAAAATCCAATTCCTCTGGTGGCAAATCCTTGCAAATCTGCCATGATACCAGGAAACTCTAGAACCTACATCTTACCACTCTGCTGTCCTGTTCCAAAAGGATCTCTCTCCTGCTTCCTCTCAAACTCTGTTCAACCAGTAAGTCCCACCTACTTGCCCAGTGATTGGCTCCTTTATTCATTAGGGGATTGGTTCACAAGAAGCCACCTGAGTACATGCTTCATTCCAGACAGCCTCTCCCATGACAGCAAGCAGCACAGAACCATCCACAACACAACAGGGAATGATACACTGAGGCCCCTACACTAGCAGCTATGGCCAGTCTTATGTCAAGGAGTGAACTTAGTAACACAGCCACCCTTTTAACCTGATTGTCTGGAGGTGCTAGCTGGTTGAAGATTTCTTTCCCAGAGTATAAGCCCTTCTCTGTACAAACTGTACTAGAACATAAAACCCTCAGTCATATTTACAACCAGGTCATAAACGCATGGAGTAAGCCCCTAGGTACAAGCCCACCACGCATTATCTGGGGGCAGCATGTAAACTGCAACAGTAGGGATTACAGTGCAGTTGCAGAGGTTGGAATTAGCTTGGGGTACCTTATCTCCAATGCAGAGTCCCTGTCTGGTAACCAACAGTTCTGTATTAAGTCCAGGGTGAGAGGAGTTAAGAAGTCCAATCTGCCTTTGTACCAGCCACTGTGAACTTGATGACAAGGTTGTTGCATCACCCCCTGGGTCCCCATATATTGAGGAGGCTCCCACCTCCTCAAGTGATATATTCATGCCCTGATCCCATCTACCTTAAGAGCCATAGATGTAGTCAGGATCATGGTGTGAGGTCCTTTCCAGTGAGGTTCCAGAGTCTTGTGGTTATATCTCTTAATACAGACTTCATCACCTGGATCAAAGCAATGGGGATTAGGCGGAGAAGCAGACTCATAAACCTGGCAGATGGTGGGCCAGAGTTGCTTCTGGACCCTATGGAGGGTTTCTAAGGTTGTTAAAAAACCTATGGTGGTCATATTCATCTAAGATATCAGACTGGAGGCTAGGCAGCAAGAGAGGGGACCTCCCATATAGGACTTCAAAGGGAGTGAAACCTAAAATATAGGGTGTGTTCCTAGCCCTGTATAAGGCATAAAGTGGGAGGGATACTCAGTTACCACCAGCTTCAATGGTTAATTTGGTCAGGGCTTCCTTCAGGGTCTGATTCATCCTCTCTACTTGCTCTGAACTGAGGAGTCTGTTTGTACAATGTAATTTCCAATTGGTCCCCAGAACCTGTGCTATAGATTGAGTTACCTGAGAGATGAATGCTGGTCCAGTGTCAGACCCAAACAGGGTAGGCAAACCATACCTGGGTATGATGTCTTCCAGAAGCTTCTTTGCCAATATGTTGGCAGTTTCCTTCTTTGTAGGGTAAGATTCTACCCATCCAGAAACAGTATTTATGAAAACAAGAAAATATTTATATCCGTATGTTTCTGGTTTTATTTATGTATAATCTATTTCCCAACTAGTCCCTGGCCGTTGACCCCTGATTCTGGTTCCTGGAGTGGTTCCTTGATTGGGGGCCTGAGAAATTCACAGCCTGGCAGGTGGCACAGTCTGAGATTACCTGATCAACCAAGTGTCCTAAGTCAAATACTTTGTACCTTGCCTCTCACAGCAATTCCTACAGATTTTGGTGACCAGGTGTGAAGCTTGATGAATCTGATGTATGAGTTGTTCAGCAAACTCCTTAGGTAGTATGGTGCAGTCTTCAGAGGTTAGAAACCATCTGTCTCTTCTGCAAACTCCTTGGCATTTTACCTGATCTCATTTGTCTTTAGCAGTATATTCAGGGATGGCTGGTAGTGCAGGGATTAGCAAATCTACCAGGATGTGAGCAATGGAAGCTTGGGTAGCCTTTTCAGCTTTATCAGTTAACCTGTTCCCTTGGGCAATTTCTGATGTTCATTTCTGATGCCCAGGTCAATGAACTGTGGTCACTTTGAGAGGAAACCATAATGCTTCCAATAAAGCAAGTATTTCTTCCTTCGTTTGGATGGTTTTTCCATCAGCAGTCAATAATCCCCTCTCTTGGTATATGGTGTGCTACGCTCTCCGGTCGAGTCAGCTGGACAAGCTGAAAGGCTTAAAAGTCACTCATGAGGCAAAAGAGTTTCAAGGAAGCTCTCCTCCTGGAGTCTAGCATTCTCTACCCATACATTAATTTTTTATTCCCACGTTCCATTCTCGAGTTAGTCTAGTGTATGGATCCATGTGCTCTCTTTCAGTATTTTCCTATTATAAGTGCTTTTTAAAATTGAATTCTGACATGGCTAAAGTCTTCCACCAGTGTTCCAACAGTCCTAGAATGTCCTTGAGCAAGATCATGGGCTTGGAATTCAGTAAGATTGTAAAAGCTAAGTCACTCCCTTACACAGGAATTTACCATCACTAAGGAAGAAGGAAGTTTCAGGCCAAAGGAGAAACCAGAATAGATACTTAGAACTATAGCAGAGTTACACCCATACACACGTATTTACAATGCCCTAAGGGGAAGATGGACTATACAAGAGACTAAAATAGGAACTATGGCAAGGGCACAAAGCCCTTGACCCTGGCTTCTAAGATTAGTGAATCTTTGGTGGAGCCCTTGTTGATCCCAGCTGTTAACAATGAATTCTATCCCAGGTGGTTCCCCTTAGACCTTTTGTGTTTGCATTCCTCTGTTTTATGTAAGATTCCAGTTACCTCAATTGTACCTTGCGAATATGTCACCCAACTTCCTTATTGTCCTCTGCATAAAAAATCTGATGTTCGATTTGAAAATTACATTCAGATTCCACATGACCTCTCCTGTGTGTGTCTGTTTGTCATTCATCCACGCTTTGTCCACCCGCGTCAAGAGACCCGTTCCACGCAGACACAGGGACCCAGAGGGTCTGCAGCAATATGGATCCATGCACATGAGCAAAAGCATATCTGGGGTCAGTGTAGATGTTAGCTATGGCCATTTTTGCCAGTTTTAAAGCCTTTACTTCATCTTTATGGGCTGAATTTCCCAGCAGCAAAGCATTATCCTGAGCACGGGATTAGCGGACTGCTTACTTGGACCCATCTGCCCCAAGGACTTAAGAACTTGCCTACCATCTTTAAATGAGGCCCTTCATGAAAACCTCAGTGAGTAGAGAATCCAGCATCCTAATCTTATAGTATGTGGATGACATCAAGGTGACAGCAGAAACCAAACAAGAATGCCTAGAGGAGACCCAGGACCTTTTGGAAGCCCTGGGGAATTTGGGCTATTGAGCCTCTGCTAAGAAGGTCCAAAACGATCTAGAATGACTCATCAAGCTAAGCTGCTTGGAACTGGGTGACTTTGTTCTTGCTTTATTGTGTTTTTCCTGTAATACACATACTAAAAAATAAATGAAAGCTTCTAGAAGAAAAGGATGGAGGAGGAGGAGGAGGAGGAGGAGGGAGGGAGGGAGGGAGGAGAAGGGGAAGGGGAAAGGGAAGGGGAAGGAAGGGGAAGAGAAAGAAGAAGAAGAAGAAAAGGAAGAAGGAAGAAGGAGAAGAAGAAGAAGAAGAAGAAGAAGAAGAAGAAGAAGAAGAAGAAGAAGAAGAAAGAAAGAAAGAAAGAAAGAAAGAAAGAAAGAAAGAAAGAAAGAAAGAAAGAAAGAAAGAAAGAAAGAAAGAAAGAAAGAAAGAAGGTGGCTCAAGTACTCTGCCAACCACAGGTAACCTATCTAGGTTACATATTACAAGAAGGTCAGAGGCAGCTCTCTAAGGACAGGAAGGGAACTGTCCTGTGCCTCCCGATATCCAAGACTCTCTGACAGGTAAGGGAATTCTCAGGATCTGCTGGATTCTGCAGAATATATGTATCAGGCTGTGAAGAAATAGTGAAGCCACTATATGAGGTCACCAAAGGGCCTCCTGAGAGCTTTGTCTGGATGGAGGGACATCAGAAAGACCTCATTGCCTTAAAAAAAAAAAAAAAACCTTAATTTCTGTATCAGTTTTGGGGTTGCCAGATGGGACTAAGCCCTTCCACCTCTTTATAGAGTTCTGGGATAGAAAAAGGGGTATTGTCTCAGACTCTCCGGCTCTGGGGCCAAGCAGCAACCTACCTGTCAAAGAAATTAGACCCAGTTGCCAGAGTCCTCTGCCCCCTGTTTATACATCATTACTGCCATGGTCCTCCTGGTTAAGGATGCTGACAAACTGTCACAGAGCCAAAGCCTCATGTTATCAAAGGAGTACTCAAAGAGCACCCCACCCAGTCACCAATACCAGAATGACTCATTACCAGTCCCTCCTCTTAAACTCTTCTCGGATAATCTTTTAGGTTCCAATTACCCTGAGCCTTGCTACCCTGCTACATGACCCTGAACTTGACAGGCCACTGCATGACTGCTGGGATGTTTTGGCCCACATCCATAGGACCAGACCAGATATTCTTTTTTTTTTTTTTTTTTTTTTTTTTTTTTTTTTTTTTTTGGTTTTTTGAGACAGGGTTTCTCTGTATAGCCCTGGCTGTCCTGGAACTCACTTTGTAGACCAGGCTGGCCTCGAACTCAGAAATCCGCCTGCTCTGCCTCCCGAGTGCTGGGATTAAAGGCGTGTACCACCATGCCCAGCTTCAGACCATACATTCAAGATACCCCCTTGATGGATGCTGAGGTGATGTGGTTCACTAATGGCAGCAGCTTCATCCAAAAAGGACACAGACACACAAGCAGCAGTGATAGAGACTGAGACTATATGGGCTAAACTCCTGCCCACCATCAGGCACATCAGCATAGAAGGCTGAATTAACAAAGGGCCTTAACAAAGGCCCTAGAACTAGGAAGAGACAAAAGACTGAACATCTATACAGTCATGCATTAACACAGCCCATGTCCATGAGGCCATCTACAGAGAAAGGGGTCTTTTGACAGCTGAAGGAAAGATTATCAAAAACAAAGAAGTGATTGTTGCCCTTCTATAAGCATTAAGGACCTAAAATTTTGGCTGATATCCATTGCCCCCCAAAACCAGAAAGGAAAAGGAAAAATTATATTAAAAAAAATAGATTGCTCTATGGAAAATAACAAGCTTGATCTGGGGACTTGCATGCTGAAAAAGATTCATTGTTCCTCCTACATGGGTATCCACAGGATGCAAGACCTGACCAGGCATGCACATATCAGGATTAGAGATGCCAACTTAAAGATAGCTGAGATTGTCATCATTCTGACACACCTACTACCCTAAAGGTGGATGGGACTGCAGCATGGATCCACCACACACATGCTCAAATCACAGACCTGTTTGCAGGCCTGGAAAAGACTCCGGAGGATTGTTTATGATCCAATTATATATCCAGGTGCCCCATACAGCTCTGGACCCTTACCGTATACTAATACCACCTCCTCTAGCCCCATTGCCACCTCAGTCTCAGGGCTCCCTACTGTCTCCCACTGCTAGGATCCTTACTGAAGAAGCCCCAGAGACACTATGGGAACTGGATGATGACAACCCTGACCCCCTCTGAAATATGATGATCCAGTCCTTTCAGATCACCAATGCATCCAGGCCTGAATTAATTGAGTCATGATAGTTATGTTATGAGATAATGCTGCCCTATTCTGAACACATAGCCGTAATTGGGAACTTCACTGAGACTGAGGACCCCAATGAGTGCAGGTGGCAAGAAGGAGGGGCCAGGGTAACCTTACAATTAATAGAAGGCCAGAGAACTTGTGTAGGGACAGTTCCTGGGATCTACAGCCACATCTATAATCAAATTTAAAAGATAAAGAATTCTTTGTACTTGTTCAGCTATTGCCTAGTATCATCTACCACACTGATGACCAAGTCCTATACTTCCTGGATGGAACATCAAACTTGGGCCTCACTAGGGTTAAGAGACAACTGATCTTATGCCTAACACTAGCTGTTCTCATGTGATTAGCTATAACTGACTCTGGAACCAGGATAACCTTCTTGGCATTGTAAAACAAACAGTATGATGGTCTAAGTTGGGCCATAGACACTGTGATGGTTTGTATATCCTTGGACCAGGGAGTGGCACCATCTGAAGGTGTGGCCTTTTTGGAATAGGTGTGACCTGGTTGGAATGGGTGTGTCACTGTGGGTGTGGGTATAAGATCCTCACCCTAGTTGCCTGGAAGTCAGTCTTCCACTAGCAGCCTTTAGATGAAGACATAGACTCTCAGATCCTCCTGTGCCATGCCTGCCTGGATACTGCCATGCTCTCACCTTGATGATAATGGACTGAACCTCTGAACCTGTAAGCCATCCCCAATTAAATGTTGTTTTTTATAAGACTTGTCTTGGTCATGGTGTCTGTTCACAGCAGTAAAACCCTAATTAAGTCAGAAGTTGGTACCAGAAGTGGGGTATTGCTGTGATAGGCCTGACCATGCTTTTATTTGAAAGAATGTGGATTTTTGGACTTTGGATTTGGAACTCAGTGGAATGCTTTAAATGGGGCTTAATGGGTCATCCTAGTAGGAATATGGACGACTTTGTTGCTGGGAGTAATTTGAACTGTGATGACCTGGACCAAGAGATTTCAAAGGAGAAGAATTTCAGTATGTGGCATAAAGATTGTTTTTGTGGTATTTTGGTGAAGAATGTGGCTACTTTTTACCCTTGTCTGAAAAGTCTGCCTGAGGCTAAGGTGAAGAGACTTGGATTAATTGTATTAATTGCATTGACAAAGGAAGTTTCAAAAAAGCCCAGCAGAGACTTTGTTCTCTGGTTAAGTCTCACAAAGAGAAGTTTGAACAAGCATAGCAAGCTTAGAAAGGCAAAATATAAAATATATGGTTTGAGTATTAAAGGAGTACCAGGAAGTGAAATGGAGCAAAATCTTGTGTTTTAGGAGATAACAGATTAAGAGAGTGGGACCTTGGGGCAAGATTCTACCCAGTTTAATTAGATCCAGGCATGGTGGTACACACCTTTAATCCCATGAGACAATCATGCTGATCTCTGCATTCAAGGTCAATCTACAGAGCAAGAACCAGGATAGCCAAGCTTAGGCAGTGAAGGATTTAGAAAACATAAAGCCAGTGTTAACAAGGGTATCATGTTCTAGATCCTGTAAGCAGCAGAACTTGGCAGCTTCAGCCATGTGGCTCTGGCTCTAGAGTTAAGAATGGAAGGGACTACTGGGACAATTGATGCTGGTTAGCTGGAGCTAAGACATTAGCAATGATTAAGAAGAGACCAGCATCACTGAGTTGAAATCTTGGAGTTGTTTTCTGGGAGCACAAAGAAGCTGTTTTCTAGAGATAGACAAGGTTGTACCTCATGCTGCAGCTGGACTTGGTAATGTGTAAGAGTCACCCAGGTGGTACTGGTTTTGAAGGCATGAAGGTGTCATGAAGAACAGCTGAGGCTTGGCACTATGAGAGGTCATGGAAGGCCATTGGAGAAGGTGAAGCCTCCGCTGTAGTTGATGGCCCAGGACTGAAGGGGTCATGCAAAGGATTTGAGGCTTGGCACCCTGAAGAGAGCCTATGAGAGGCTATTGGTGAAGCCTAGTTGGAGTGGAACACCCCAGTGTACTGGAGATGTCAGTACCATGGGATGATCACCAAGAACAGCAGCCGTAGTGGAAAGCTGCCAACAGGGAGTGGAACCAGCCCAGGAGAAAGAAGTTTTTGCAGTCAACAAAAATGAAAAAGGAGCTGGAGATCTGAAGACCTCCTTGAAATCAGAAATGTAGATGCAGAGTTTAGAGTTTAGAGTTTGGTTTCCTGACTTGCTTTGGGGATTACAATTAAGTGATTGGATGAATCTCAGAAGAGACTTTGAACTTTGGACTTTTAAAATTGTTGTTCAAGACCAGTTATATAAAGACCCTATCTCAAAAGAAAACCATAAAAAAGAAAAGAAAAGAAGGAAGGAAGAGAAAAGAAAATGTTTTGAAATGCATTAAAAATAAGTCCTATGAGAAATTTGTGGGTAAGCGCTGAGTGTCTACATTAAATAATCATAAAAAGCAGAAAAAAATGACTTGATGCAACTCAAGTGCATGTCCATCCATCCATCCATGTGCCCGCCTATCTATCTATCTATCTATCTATCTATCTATCTATCTATCTATCTGGGTTTTTGAGACAGGATTTCCCTGAGTAACTCTGGCTTTCCCTAGAGCTTCCTCTATAGAGTAGACTGGCCTTGAACTCAGAGATCCATCTGCCTCTGCCTCCCGAGTGCTGGGACTAAAGGTGTGTATCTCCACCACCCAGCTGGGGATACTTTTAAAATGCTCCATTAAGTTAAGAAAATCTAAAATTAATGGCAAAATTTCTAGATCCACTCAAACCACCAAAGTTAAGCCAAGTAGAGACCAGCAACCCAAACAGTCCAAAGCAAATGAAGAGGCTGAAACACAAAACAAAAACAAAACCAAAAACCCTTGCAAGTAAAAGAAGCCCAGCGCCACAGCAGAATTTTACTAGACTTTCAATAAAGACCTACATCCAATCATTCTTTTTGTCTTGTTTTGTTTTGTTTTGTTTTGTTTTGAGACAGGGTTTCCCTGTATAGCCCTGGCTGTTCTGGAACTCACTTTGTAGACCAGGCTGGCCTCAAACTCAGAAATCTGCCTGCCTCTGCCTCCCAAGTGCTGGGATTAAAAGCATGTACCACCACACCCAGCCCCATCCAATCATTCTTAAATAAAATGAAAAGAGAATGAGACAGAAGAGTACTTTGAAACTCCTCCAAAGCCAGTTTTACTCTAATAATAAACCAAGTAAGACATAACAGCCACCCTAAGTAAAAATACTTGTAACTAGATACAAACAAATATTGAAAAGCCTATCCACTATGATCATATTAGTTTTATCCCCTAGATTCAGGGATAGTTCCACATATGTAAATCCATAAATATAATAAATTATGGACTTAAAGACAAAGCTATATTATTATCTTTTATTAATCAGGGTTCTCTAGAGTCACAGGACTTATAGAATGTCTCTATATATTAAAGGAATTTTTTGTGATGACTTACAGTATATGTTCCAACTAACCTAACAATGGGCAGCTATGGATGGGAAGTCCAAGAATCTAGTAGTTACTCAGTCCCACAAGGCTAGTTGAATCAGCTGGTCTTCTGTAGGCCAACAGATGTGCTGGCAAGTAAATGTAATCAGGATGAAGAGTGAATGTCCTTCTTCCAATGTCCTTATGTAGGTCTCCAGCAGAAGGTGTAGCAACCAAACTAGCTCAGTCAGTCAACTGGGTCTCAAGAGAGGGAGTGAGGATTGAAAAGACAAAGGCAATTAGAAAACACTATAACATGACTCCAGCCAGTACTGAGGCTGAAGCGGGTTTATTTTTTTCCAGTCTGCTTTTATATTATATATGGGCTACATGCTTAAATTTACAGGAAATACACAAGCATGCATAGAGGCAAATTGTAACAACTTGTCTTTTGAATAATGATTATCAATTTTGTCTGAAAAGTTTGCACATGCAATAGGTCAAATATCAGTATTCTGCAATAACCAATTTAATTGATGTTTTGAGTAAGGAATAAATATTTCATCAGGTTCTTTCCTAAAATACATTCATGATTCTAACCTACAATTCTTTATTAACACAGCAACAGCTTCATAATAAGGTGTTAAGAGTTTCTTTGGGGATGAAGAAAGATGAATCCACATTAACGGTCCCTTTTGCCAAAGAACTTCTGTGGGTGCATGAGAAGTAGCAAGAATGCAAACAGCCAACACTTGATCATAGTCTATAGAAGGTATCTGCTGTTGACTAGTAGCTTCCTCTACTTTCTGCAAAGCTGTTTGTCCTTCATCACTTAATTGTCAATGGGAATTAGGATTTAAATTCCTATTCACAACACCCTCAAGGAAAAAAATATCGAGGACTGTAGATATTTGAATATGCTTGGCCCATGGCAAGTGGCACTATTAGGAGATGTGACCTTATTGGAGAAGGTGTGGCCTTGTTGGAGAAAGCATGTCACTGTGGAAGTTGGCTTTGAGGTCCTATGTTCAAGCTCTGCCCAGTGTGGAAGAGAGAGCCTCCTCCTGGTTGCCTACAGAAGACAGTCTCCTCCTGGCGGCCTTTAGATCAAGATAATCTCCTTTTCCAGCACCATGTCTGCCTGGATACTGCCATGATGAGAATAGACTGAACCGCTGAAACTGTAAGCCAGCCCCAATTAAATGATGTCCTTATAAGAATTGCCTTGGTCATGATGTATCTTGACAGCAATGGAAAGTCTAAGACAAGATTTAAACCTAATTAAGAAAATGGAAAACCTCTACACTTAAAACTTCAAGTTTCTAAAGAGAAAATGTTGGGGGGCGGCGCTGGAGAGATGGCTCAGAGGTTAAGAGCACTGACTGTTCTTCCAAAAGTCCTGAGTTCAAATCTCAGCAACCACATGGTGGCTTACAACCATCTGTAATGACATCTGACTCCCTCTACTGGTGTATCTGAAGACAGCTACAGTGTACTTACATGTAAATAATAAATACATATAAAAAAAATTGTTGGAAACAAGGCTAACAGAAGGATTTCTCAGAGGCCATGATGAAAAGACAAAACAATAATTCTGTGTCCTTGCCAGGGGCAGACTTGCCAAGATCCAGACAATCCTGCTGCAAGGGTATTGAAGAAATTAAGGTTTCTGGCAACCTGACTTTTCCCCCCAGAAGAATCTGAAGTCATCAGTGCTAAGACCACTGAGAGCTCTGACTATAATACAGTTGAGATGCCCTGTGTTTCTTTTGTGTGCCATCATTTTCTTAGCTTCTTCTGTCTTCCTATGATTGAGTAATGGCTTTCTGATGACTATGTCCCATTTTCCTCCTGAGAACAGTACATAAGTTACTATATTTCTCAATAAACTTGCTTGCAAGAGCCACCAGTGTGCAAGATCTCCTGCTGTCAAGCTTCCTTCTCTTCTTTTTTGTTTCTTATCCCCTGGTCCTTTCTCTTGTGAACATGTCACTGAAAAAGAAGCTACTGGCCCAGATCAAAGAGGCTGAGAAAGACACCAAAAAATGGGAAGCTATCCCATGCTCATTGACTGGTAGAATTAATGGTGTGAAAACGGCCAGTCTACCAAGAGTTATTTGCAGATTTGTTGCAGTCACAGAAATAGAAAGAGCACTATAAAATTCACTTGGAACTACAGTGGACATCAGACAACCAAATCAACCCTCTAGGAAAAAAATCCAAAATGCTAGAGGGATTACCATCACCATGCCAGAATTCAAGATGTATTATGGAAGTTGGAAAGATGGCACATATCTTTAATCCCAGTACCTACATTCAGGAGATAGAGGTGGGACTGTGTACATTTGAGGCCAGCCTGGTCTACATAGTGTGTTCCAGGGCAGCCAGGCTACATAGAGATACCATCTCCACAAAATAAATAAATAAAGTAATAAATAAAGTAATAAAAACAGTATAGTACTGGCATGAAAGCAGATTTGTAGACCAATGAAACAGTGGAAGATGCAAATATGAGCATACACAGTTTCAGCTATTTAATATTTGACAAATATGCTAAAAATGTAACTTGGAGAAAAGGAAATATTATGGACCATCCATATGGGGTCATTCAGAGATTCACCTGTCTGACTGTGAATATATTGATAATAAGAGAGTCAATTATGCTAATTCATACACTAGGAGTATTGCAGGGACTAGGGAACCCCAAATGTAATGCCCAGCCACATTAGCTAGGAACATAAAGTTATATTCTGTTTATGTGAAAACATACATCCTTCAAGCACAAGGTTACATTCTGTTTTGTAAAACCGATGTCTTGCAGGTGTCCTGGTTATCTCCAGTAAAGCCAGCTTTTGTTTACAGAAGCAGAAACAGCAGTTAACCTTGTGACCGATTATCTTGGCAAAAACAAGAGTTGCATAAATAAGATCAGATAATTACTTTAAAAATTAACTTTGGAAGTTCATTTCTGATTGGTAGTTCTCTTAAGCACAGTGACTTTTAAACTTTTAAACATAAACTTAGCAATCAACATAATGTTAGCCATCACAAAAGCACCTCCAAACAATGTTTCTGGGAAAACTGGATATCTACATGTAGGAGAATTAAGTTAGATCCATATCTATTGCTTTGCATAGAAACTAACTCCAAATGGATTTAAAACCACACTGTGAAACCCTTTAACCACAAATCACTAGAATAAAAGAGGATCTAGGTGTAGGCAAGGACTTTTCTGAATTCCATTTGCCCAGGCGTTAAGGGCAAAGATTGACAAGTTGGGCCTCATAAACCTAAAAATCTGCTGTAGAGTTAAGGACACAATCAAGTGAAAAGGATGCCCAGAGACAAGGAGAGAATCTCTGTCTGCTATATGTCTATTAGAAAATTAATGACTAGAATATGTTGGTATAATTTTAAAACCATGCTTCCTCCTTTGATGGGGACCAAGGCCCTCACTTTCAGCTTAGCTCCGGATCACTTGCAACTTGGGAAAGCCAGGAGCTGCTGCCTGCAGACCTCTTCCTCCTGGCCACCTTTGCCAAACCGCCATCAACCACCCTGTCTTTTTTCTTTCTCCTGCCCACCTTAGCTCCACAGAAGAAAAACACTAGACCACTTTACTATTTTAAAAGTTACCAGATAACACTATTGCTGGGCACAAAAAACTCTAACCCTAAACTTATCAGCTATCCTATAACAGCCATCCATTCAAAAAAATGGGCTGAGTGAATTGGGATTTCTGTTGCTGCTTTAGAGACCCTGACCAGAGCAGCTTGTAGAGGAAAGAACTTGTTGCATTTTTCACTTCCAAGTAAGTCTATCATTGAGAGAAGTCAAGACAGGAAGAAGTGAAGGCAGATTAGCCAGGCACGGGCATAGCCTCACAAGAGACAGCTATATCAGGGTCCTTTCTATTGGCTTAGATATGTATCTGAGCAATGTAGGGTGAAAAGGCCAAAGGAAAAACACCCTGACCCCAGGCACAAAGTCCAAGAAACAAAATCCTACCAATCCCTGAGTTTGACCCAAGCTCAGGACTTGAAATCCCACCAATCCTGTCCCCTGGAAATTACCCACCAAGAAACCCTGGGACCATGTGACAAAGATACATGAGCATAACTCCATTCCACCAGAAGCAGACTGTGTTCTAATACAGACAATGAAAGACAAGCTGTCCAAGAGAATGAAGGTTGTGCACTAAGGCACATCAAGGAGAGGCTCTGTGGGTTCTGAAGGCAGAAATGACTATCGGGATGGTAGCCAGTGGAAAACTTACTGCCTTAGGTTCCACCCCATAGTCTCAGATAAGGAGCATTTTTGCTGAATTCTATCTTTGAGTCATGGTTTCTTTCATATAGGAACCATCTGTGCCATCAGGTACCGTTGAGAGTGGGAAGCTTCCATGTCAGATGGAGATATTTTTACCCTTTAATAGGGACCAGTTTATCTTTAGACAACATGATGTGAGTCAGAGAAAACACAGCTGACACTGGACACAGGAGCTATAACTTAGCACAAAATGTCCATAGAGCCCCCAAACCAACAGTGACTGAATGGACTGTAGAACTATCCTGGCAGAATGCCACTTTTATGTGGGTTTGGTATAAATATGGGTTTGAGGTCAGAAGCCTTTGCGGGCTTCTTTGCCAGCTTTGTCAGTTTGAGCTCCTGGACTTAATTGCGGGCATGGATGTCGTAAATGTGGCTTTGACATGTGATTTTACTTTTGGAGGCAGGGTCGTGTGTAGCCCTGGCTAACTTGGCATTTGCTAAGTGTGGCCAAGAGTGACCTTGAACTTCTTTTTTCTTTTACCTCTCAAATATTGGGATTATGAACAAGAGCCACTACGGCACATGACATGTCATTTTTTATCTCCTTTCTTGTCTGCAAGCTTTTTATCTGCAGATAATTCATAACTGCAGATAATTCAAAGCATATTTTGAGTCCTGGGGGTGGAGAGCAGCATTCCTGTTATACTTGAGAGGTGAAAATTTCCGTCCTGCATAATAGTATTTGGCAGTTTCTGGATCTCAAGCTCCTAAGGCATTAACAGTTCTAATGGTCATCCCGGGAAGGCTAGCAAGCGCAAGATACGGAGACTCAGCCCCAGAATTTGCCTTACCCGGAAGCGCTGGAAGCTAGTGCTTGCTTTACGCAATCCGCGCCTGCGTACTTACAACACCCACTGCCTCTCCCTAGCCGCCAGGCCTTTCCGGATTTCCGGTGGTCGCCATTCTTTTAACTGCCGAGCCTGCAGCAGCGTGGTTGTTCTGGTGTGTGGTCCAGGGCTCCCGCGGTGCAGGGCTCACAGGTGGGTCGCTGTGTGGCATTGCGCCTGGGCTTGTGCTACCATCTCAGTTTTGGGGCTCAAGGCCTGTGCCTCACTGCTAAGGAAACTTTCGGTTTTTTGTTTTTTTCTAGGAAACCCGGCAGAGTCAGGTGCTCAAATCCACCTTGCCTTTCCAAGTTCAAATCTGGTTTAAACTCACCGGGAAGAGGTAAGAGGAAACACTATGTGGCAATTAGTTGTTTTTTAAAAGCCCAGCAATTTCCTTTTAGGTCTTTGTAGTGGTTTTTCTCCTGAGTTGTGGTCCCCTTTCCTTCCCTCGGCCCCTTTGTTTCCCTTACAAACATTTCCAATGATTTCGTCCTTTTGATCCATTTTACTTTGACTGTGTAGAGGCGAATTTCTACCTCAGGCTGGGATTAAACCTAGGACTTCCTGTATGCCACACAACTGCCACCCGAGCTACATCCTCAGCCCTGCAGCCCCATTTGGATTGATTTCACAGAAGGAACTAGTGATGTCCCCTTATGTATTAGAGAGTCTCTTCATTGACAGTTATAATACTTGGGGTTTTGAACAGGATTTAGATATCTAGTTAGAACCTTCTATACAAATCGGGTTACCATGTCTTCCTATGGGGCCAGAGATATGACTCAGGTCCTGTTACCCTGACTAGTATTTAAAGAGTACTGCAGTTTCAGTGCTTGGCTTTATACAAGGTTGATTATGTGTATTCAGGGGACCCTGACTCTAGTGTCCTCCAAAGCATGTTAAAGCCTAACTAGTTGCCAACACCAGTTTTGAGAGATATGATACAGGAAGAAGGATACTCAGTGATTACCATGCCTTTAGAAGTCAAGCAAGGAGTCTGAACCAAAGTAAAACAGAAAAAGAAGGCAGAGATGACAACTTTTCATACTTTTTAATACATAGTAGAATCACTCCAATGCAAACAGTCATTGCAGTTGGTCAAATAAAATATTAAGGAACACATTTGAAGAACTGCTGGAGGCTTGCAGAATAAGCTAATCTAAGCCACAGAGGCATGGGGCTTTTTAGGTGAGATGGAGGGCCAGATCTGGTTGGTCAGTACACAGGGCTGGAAATTCCCTGTCAGACTCACATACTCAGTGGTCTGATGACAAATCAGTGGTACTATCACCATGGCAGGCTTTTAAAAAGGGGTCCAGTTGAAGATGCTAAGGCTTTCATTTGGTATGTTCAGTATGTTTGGGGCCTTTTGGTTTGAAATGGTTTTGTTATGACTTTGTGCCCGTATGGTCCTCCTGTACTGTTTCTTTTTGTAGTTTTATGATTTTGAGACTTATAGTTAGTGGTATCTTTGTGTTCAAAGGATATGCCTCTGAGGTTATTCTCCGATGGCAGACCAGGTAAGTGTAAGGCTGAAAGTCACTATTTTATACAAAGGGAAACAGGAGGATCCATAGGCATCTCTCATACTTAGAGAATTTGAGGTCATACCAGCTATGTGAGACCATCTCACAAGCAATTTAAACAATAACAGTGCTACAATGACTAGATTTATTTTGGTTTCAAAATATACCCATAAGCTAGGCATGGCAGCATGTGCCTTTAATCCCACCTGTCAATTGGAAGGCAAGAGGTAAGTAGATCTCTGAGATAAAGGTGAAATTTAATTCCATTCTTCCTTGATTTTGATTGGGTATGACAGGAAAAAAAATCTCATACTGTCCAAGTCAGACCTTGAACCACTTACTGATCCTCTCCCCTCTAACTGCCAAGGGTTCTGATTACATATAGACATCAATATACTAAGCTAAGCTGTTAATTCCACTTAATAATCTTATTAGTTTTTTCCCATGCAAAGGGACCTGTAGTCCTTATTCTTACTGACTCTTCAAATGCTAGAATTTAGACCTGCTCTACTGCTGTGAAGAGATCCATGAACAAGGCAACTGGCATAAAAATGGGGGCTTGCATATATTTTTCAGAGGCTTAGTTCATTATCATCTTGACCAGGAGCATGGTGGGATGTAGGAAGGTGCTAGAAGAGTAGCCAAGAGCTAATTTTGGAATTTGTCAAAAGACCTCACTCACAAAGACCACAGAGACCACCATCACTACAAACCACAAGAGTTTTTTTTTTTTTTTTTTATTCCAATATGTTGGGGAACCCCCTCTCAGCACGCAGGCCAGAGTAGAGACCCAGAACAAAGAAAGAACACACTTTTTATTCCTTATAAGGGGCAGATTTGGGCAACAGGGTAGCTGGCTTATTCTCATTGGTGTAGCAAGTAACCTTTTCGGGCATTGGTTGGTTTGTATAGGGTAAGTAACCCTTTGGCCTAGTCCCTCACTCCGCCTGCCCTTGTAATTTTGTTTTTTCTTTTCAGAATTCAGTGTGGGGCAGGGTAGGGGGAATTTCTCTGGGAACTGCTATCTTGTTATGGTTATTTTTCTGAGAACAGCTCATTTTCAGCTGTAGACTCAGTCATATTGACCACTATGTTTCTGAAAGTCCCTTCAGAGGGGAAGGGCCTAGGTGGTCTTGAACTTATTTTGGATATTACACTACAGCATCATCTGTTGGCAGAGACACACTGGGTCTGGTGTGGGCTTATAAAATTCAAAGCTCACCTACAGTGACACATACTTCCTTCAATGAGGCTATCCCTCCTAATTGTTTTCAAAATAGTGCCACTCTCTGATGACTAACCATTCAAATATGTGAGGCTGTGGAGTTGGGTGGGGTGAATTCTTAGTGAAACCACCACAAATGGCACATTAGGGGAATCTGTGCTCAGTAAATCAGTTGTTTTTCTTTTCTAGTGGAGAAAGCAATGAAATGAATATAAAATCTCAAAGATAAAGTAGATCATGATTTCAGTGTGGGAAAAGGTATTTAGGAGAAGGTGCCTTTGTCATAAAGGAGAATTTCAGCACCTCTGTCTCCTTTAATTTTTGTTTTTACATTTATTTTGATGTGTATGAGTGCTTGCATGTATGATGTATGTGCACTGTTTGTGCCTGGTCCCTCAGAGGTTAGAAGAGAGTGTTAGATTCCTTGGAACTGGAGTTACAGATGTTTGTCAGCTGTCATGTGGGTTCTGGGAACTGAGCTGGGGTCTTCCGGAAGAACAAGTACTCTCTGTCTCTAATTTTCAACTGTCTTTTACACCATTCAAATTATTATTTTGATGACAGAAGAAAAATGTCTTTTTGTCTTTCTCTCCCCTTCAAGACATGTTCTAACTTTATAGCCCTCATTGGCAAGATGGCTGGAATCTTGCTATGTAGATAGACCAGGCTGGCCTTGAACTCTAGAGATCCTCTTGCCTCCTGAATACTGATATTAATAGCATACATACACTACCGTGCCTGGCTCATCTTTTTATTTTGTAGCGTACTTGAATTATTCAAATAAAATTAAATCATTACATTATCAAAATTAGGTGATATTTTTGCTTGATGTATTTTTAAAACTAATTTTGGTGTAGTAAAGTAAAAAAAAAGTAATCATTTTAGCACTCGAGATTTTTAAATACTAGCAAAAAATTATACACACATATGCAGGTAATACTGTTTAAGAAAGTACTTTAAATGTTATAAGAGTAAGGTTATAAAATTCTTTAACCTACATGGCATAGGACAAGTTTCCTAGGTCATTCTTAGAATATATTTCTGCCAATTTCTTGATACTTGAAGAAAATTACTTAGTACAACCCTTTTTCTGATTATCAAAATCTTTGCCTGACTGAATTGACTGATTTGGAAGCTTCTTTCCCTCCCCACTCCCTGTGTTTTTGTCAGGCTGGGTCTCAGCACAGGATGACCTTGAGGACAATATGTTCATTTATTGGATGGATTCTTAGTGGAGTTTTGTGTATGTATGTGTGTGTGTGTGTATGATCACCATTTCTGGATCAACTGTTGTGGGTGCTTCACTTGCTTGTTCTTTTGATTGCCTCTTTCGTTTTCTTTTAATGACTAGAAGTTTTTGCCCATCTCTTTCACTCAGTGTGTGCCTGTCTGACTTGGTTCTTCACCATGGCTTCTCACAAGACCTTCAGGATCAAGCGATTCCTGGCCAAGAAACAAAAGCAAAATCGTCCCATTCCACAATGGATTCAGATGAAAACTGGCAATAAAATCATGTACAACTCCAAGCGGAGACACTGGAGACGAACCAAATTGGGTCTATAAGGAACCACATGTACTTATGCTGTAACTTACTGTAGCGTTTACAACATTACCATTGTCTGGACAGCTGATTGTGTTTATTAGGAATATAAGTTTTCTTTCTGTGCTTTAGTAAGTTGATTCAGCAGTTCAGTAATAAATATGTGAAACCTTTTGTTTAGAAAAAAATTGCTTGTGTGTTACAACTTACTTTGTTTTGTGGTTCAGGAACATCTGCATAATAAACAAGTATTCTATCAGTGAGCGATATCCTGGATCTTGTTTGTGTAGTTTGGGGTTGAGACACTCACGATCTTCCTTCCTCAGCCTTCTGAATGTTTGGAGGACTCTAAACCTAAGTGACAGAAGTAAAAAGAAACTTATTTGTCAAGACTCATTTTCTCTATCATTTCATGTGACAATTGAAATGAGATTATTTCTTTTTTTCAATCAATAATTGCTCTCTGGTCCTTTATCTGTGTCTTATTTAACAAATGTTAAAAAGCAGCTATTGCCTCAGGAGGCGGTGGCAGGTGGATCTCTGTGACTTTGTGGATAGCCTGGCCTACAAAGCTAGTTCCTGGATCGGACTGTTTTGTCTCCAAAATAAGTGACATCAACTCTCTTGGCACATTTCTGACTTCTCTGTATATTCTTCTGGTGCTCTTTAATCCCTTAGTGAGTTCTGCAATTTTTGTGAAAGCCAAAGCTGTTTTAAGTTTTAATTAATGTGTCTAAAGGATCCATGAAGCAGGGAGGTAGCAGTTAAGCATCAGGCTTAATTAATAACCTTGAGGTCAGGGACACATTGTATAGAAATGTATGGCTGGTGTCTTAGTCAGAGTTTCTATTCCTGCACAAACATCATGACCAAGAAGCGAGTTGGGGAGGAAAGGGTTTATTCAGCTTACATTTCAACATTGCAGTTTATCACTGAAGGAAGTCAGTACTGGAACTCAAGCAGGTCAGGAAGCAGGAGCTGATGCAGAGGCCATGGAGGGATGTTCTTTACTGGCTTGCTCAGCTTACTTTCCTACAGAACCTAAGACTACCAGGCCAAGGATGACACCACCCACAATGGGCCTTCCCACCCTTGATCACTAATTGAGAAAATGCCTTACAGCTGGATCTCATGGAGGCATTTCCTCAGGGAGGCTCCTTTCTCTGTGGTAACTCCAGCCTGTGTCAAGTTGACACTCAAAACCAGCCAGTACAATTGACCCCTTGTCAATTTGACATAAAAACACATCACTATTAAGCCTCAGTCATTACTTTCTTATCCCCAAGATCTAAATAACTTTAAGAGTCCCACAGTCTTTTGGTTTGGTTTGGTTTGGTTTGGTTTTTTGGGTTTTTGTTGTTGTTTTTGGTTTTTCGAGACAGGGTTTCTCTTTATAGCTCTGGCTGTCCTGGAACTCACTTTGTAGACCAGGCTGGCCTTGAACTCAGAAATCTGCCTGCCTCTGCCTCCCAAGTGCTGGGATTAAAGGCATGCGCCACAGTCTTTACATATTAAAAGTTTATTTAATCCCTTTAAAATATCCAGTCTTTTAAAATTCAAAATCTTTTTAACATTTTAAAATTCAGAGTTTCTTAACTGTGGATTCTACTAAAATACTTTATTCCTTCAGGAGGGGAAAATATCAGGGCACAGTCACACTCAAAAGCAAAATCAAACTCCCAACCTTCCAATGCCTGGAATCTACTCACAATCTTCTGGGCTCCTCCAAGGGCTTGGGTCACTTCTCCAGCACTGGCCTTAGTAGCACACTCCCTGTCTTCTAGGCTCTAGCTACCTGTACTTCGCTGCTGCTATTGATAGTGGTTATCTCATGGTACTGGCATCTCCAAAATACTGCAACTAGGCTTCACAAATAGCCTCTCATAGGCTCTCTTCATGGCGCCAAGCCTCCTTTGCATGACCTTCAGTCCTGGGCCATCAACTGCAACTGAGGCTGCACCTTCACCAATGGCCTTCCATGGTCTCTCACAGTGTCAAGCCTCAGCTGTTCTTCATGACCCCTTCGTGCCTTCAAACCCAGTAATACCTGAGTGACTCTTATACATTACCAAGTCCCACTGCAGCATGAGGTACAACCTTGGTTATATCTGGAACACGTTTTTGTTTTTATTTTTGTTTTTTTTTTTTTTTTTTTCGAGACAGGGTTTCTCTGTATAGCCCTGGCTGTCCTGGAACTCACTTTGTAGATCAGGCTGGCCTTGAACTCAGAAATCTGCCTGCCTCTGCCTCCCAAGTGCTGGGATTAAAGGTGTGCACCACCACACAGCTTCTTTGTGTGCTCAGAAAATACTTCCCAGAAGATTTCACCTCAATGATGCTGGTCTCTTCTTAATCACCACTAATTTCTTAGCTCCAGCTAACCAGCATCAACAGGCTCAGAAATGCAAAGGTTTTACTATATTAGTTCTGGTATATTGTTAATCATGGCTGAGTCTTCAGCCCCAGCTAAGCAAAACCCCAGAATCTTCACAATCAAAATAGCAACAGCCCTGATAAGAGTCTTTAATTTTCCCTCTAAAATTTCACAAACCAGGCTTCCATCTTCTGCACTGTTTTCAATATTATCTTCCAAACTCCTACAGAACATCACTGTAGTGGCTATTCCTGGTTGTCAACTTGACTATATTTGGAATGAACTACAATCCAGAATTGGAAGGCTCACCAGTAACCCTTATCTGGAGGCTTGGAGATAGAAGATTCTGATCTGGATCTTGTTACGGAGAACTTGAGGCATAGTGGCTATGGATTCCAGAAGATTAAATCTCTGAGTTCAAGGTCATCCGGGATTAAAGGTGTGGTGGAACACACCTTTAATCTGGCTACACCCTCTGCTGGAGACAATATAAGGACATTGGAAGAAGGGAGTTTTGCTCTTGCTCCTTCACCTGCTTGTTGTGTGAGACTGAGTAATTGCTAGATCCTTGGACTTCCATTCACAGCTGCGACTGAACCATTGTTGGGAATTGGGCTGCCGACTGTAAGTCCTCAATAAATTCTTTTACTATATAGAGACTATCCATAAGTTCTGTGACTCTAGAGAACCCTGTCTAATAAAATCACACAGAGCTCTTAACATCCCAATGGTTCTTTAATCTCAAAGTTCCAAAGTCCTTCCACAATCCTCCCCAAAACATGATCATGCTGTCACAGGGATACCCCACTCCTGGTGCTTGCAACCAGTGACCAGTTTATGCAAGATCATTTTGACACTTAAAGGTTTTTCTAAGGAATGCTTCGACAACATGATGTAACTGTATTCAGTGACCTACAAAACCCCTACTGCAGACTGGACTCAGTCGGCCCCTCAACACACAGGAGAATCAGGGTCCCGGTATTCAGGTCGACAAGGAGTCAGCAGGGCGACAAACAGAAATGAACACCAGAGAAAGTGTTGAATCTGAGTGTAATTTCTCAAAGTGAGCATCAGACTTATATTACAGAAGAAAACAAGGAAGTTAGGCGACACATTGGTCATCCAAGGTACATTGAAGTTACCCAATGCAAAATGACTCTTTACACAAAACAGAAGTGCATACACAAAAGCTGACAGGAACCAGGCAGTGTTTACAACTGGGGTAAAAATCAGTCTTTACAACTGGGATCAAAAGCAGCCCCCCCCCCCAAGGCAGCTTATTCTTAAAAGCCAGGGGCAAGGGCTTTATGCCCTTGCCATAGTTAATCCACTTTCTCCCTAGGCCATTGTAAATTCCTGTATATGGGAGTGACTCAGCTGTTATTTTAAGTATTTACTCTAGTTCCTTCTTAGACCACAACCTTCCTTCTTCCAAGGCCATTCCTGCACATGGGAGTGACTTGGCTGCTATTCTAAATTTAGTTTGTTGAACTAGCCCTGAGATTTCTAGCTCTTTTCCAGTAAACTGTAATGCCTGATTTCTTTCACTATCTCTCTGTCAACACTAGCGTCTTTTTATCTGAATGAGTAGCATTCTTACAAAGTACAAAGCCTAAGTTTGGTTCATAGATTTCCTAGGATATTGGAACAGTGGTGGAGGCTAATCTAACTATATTTGAAATCATTCCTTGGGGGCACTTACAATAAAACAATATTAAAGAAAAGCACAAAGATCTGCTCACCAACTGACATAGGGACATATTTGGAGCATTCGTGCTATGGGATGCCAAGACTCCAGGAGACTAAGTTTCCATGAAACTTTTTGCCTCAGGACTGTGTCCATGCTTTTGAGCTTGCCAAGCAGACTTCACTGGGACATCTGCACTACTAAAGAAAAACAACTCTGCCAGCAACTGCTAACTGTTAAAAGATCCTTAGAGTGGAATAGGGCCCTGTAAGCCCTCCCTGCTCCCACCCTGCCCCCGCAACTGTTAACTGCCATATCTCTTCAGGAAAGAGAGGTGCCTCACGAGTCCCTCTTCCTTAGCAACTGTTAACTGTATCTTGTGGAGGAGCATGGCCTTGTGAATTTGTCCCCACCAAATGGTATAATATCAATAGGCCTGGTCTTGTGCAGATTTTCTTCAGGGCAACAGCCATGTCATACCTGAAGGACAGTATACAACATAGTAAAAAGCATTAAGCATTACCCTACATTCCAGAGATCCATTATGGCAAGATAGTAAATAAAGGCTTGTATTTCCAGATATACCTGGATGTATCTAGGGCAAGTGTTCAAATCATTCCTACCCCTATACCTACAATAGTCATAAAATGACAGTTCCCTTCTTCAGAATTCTACCAGTCAATATTGGCCCCAGAGAGTATTAGTGAGATAGCTCAGTAAATAATGGCACTTATTTCAAAAACCTAGTGACCTGAATTTGATCTGTATAATTTATTCCACAAAATTATCCTCTGACCTCAGAAATGTATCATGAAACATAAACCCACCTTATCCTACCACCACACAAAAATAAAAGTTCCCCACAGAAACAGAACCAATAGGACATATTTTTATATACTAGTGTAGTAATTACTACATGTACATATATGAAGAGTTTTACAAATAATTAGCTTGTGGTTGTGGGAGGGCTGTCAAATCTATAATGTTGAGAGAAATCTACAGATTCAAACAAATGGATGCTGTGGACCAGGCATAGGGGTGTACATCTTTGTTCCCAGTATTTGGGAAGCAGAGAAAGACAGATCTCTGTAAGTTCAAGGCCAACCTGGTCTACACAGTTCCAGTATAGCCTGAGTTACATAGTGAGACCCTGATTTTTTTAAAAAAAAAACAAACTAAAACAAAACAAAATAAACCCATTTTTTATTGGATGCTATGGTCTTTTGAATTTTGTATGACAGCCTAGCAAACTGGAAACTTAACAAAGTGTGGAGACAGAAGTCCTGGTAATTTGGCAAATCTGTTTCTCTTAGTACGGCCTTGAGTTAATTAGTTGAGGCTCACCCACATAATTGAAGATTATCTCCTTGAATCAGCAGATATGGATAACTATAGATAATAAGTCCACATAGTACTAAGTCATAGTAATATCTGGAAACCATAATCTTGTTAACATAAAATAACCACAATAATCATACTTTATGCTATCATTTAATGTGTTATTCACACAGGCCATTATAAGCCAGTAATATGGGTGCTGGAATAAAAAATTATCATAACAATCATACTTTGTCTTAGTCATTGTTCTATTCTGTATACTTATATTTTTCAAAACTTTAATAAGTGTACTTAAATGCTTTAACCTCCCGTCTAGCCCACCACCCACCAAAGGTAGTAGAAAGGAAAGGTTAATAGGGCAAAGGAGGATGTGGACCTGTTTAGAATAGGGTGGGTTTTTTTGTAGCAAATCCAATCTGTGTTGTCAGTTCAGTTCAGAAGATTTAGCAGCAGTAGCTTGATCCACTCATAAACACCATTCATGAATCAGCAATGGCAGTTTGATCAAGAAGAAACTCCAAGGCTCTTCAGATCAGCCTGAGTCCACGAAAACTGCAAGAAGCGGCCAAAGTATCATGAGAAGTTCTTTGGTGTGTTTCTCTTCACAAAGTCACAACAAATGATGAGCAGCAAAAAGTGACAAGGCAAACCAATACCATATACCGTTGTCCACTGTCTGTTGGGTTATATTTATACCTTTTCCAAACATCATATGTTCTCTCAAGTATCTGCTCTAAAAAACATCATATGCCCCTTTTCTAGGCTGCTGCTTCCAAAAAAACCACCTGTCTGTTCTCAGCCAAACATCCTCCTATGTGTCTACTTCAGCAAAACATCCTCTCATAAGACAACTTCCAGAAAAACATCACATGACATAACTGAGTCTCCAAAAAAAATTCATTTTATATTGCTGTGAAGAAGGAACTCTAGGCAGCCCAATCGTGGCAACCATGACAGGTCTTGCCCTTCTCCCCCATTCCCTTTTCCTTGGTAAAATCTCTTAGATTGCATTCCTAATACAAGCCACCAAGGACAATTCCCTTATTTGGCCAATTCCTCCTCCTAAGGCTGATTACTAAGGTCTAGCTATCAAAGTACTAAAGTCCAGCAATCAAAAGCACCCTTTGGCCCACCTAAGTAACATGCCCAATTAAAATTAAACACCTCATCCTAACATGGGGTTTCAACCTTTACCTTTATAAACCACCTTTTGCCTATGGGCCACATCTGTCTTCTCTCTATCCAGAGGCAGTCTTTTGTTGCTTTTCCCACACCCCTCACCAGGATAAATATGCCTTCCCCCTCTCCCTCATCCTCTATCTTCTGTCTTTGTCTCTTATACCCTGTCTTTTGTCCTTCTGGGGCAAATAAATCTCCTTTGTCAGACACCATGACCAAGACAACTCTTTTTTTTTTTTTTGTCTTCCTTCTTGAGCTTCATGTGATCTGTGAATTTATCTTGGGTATTCTGAGCTTTTGGGCTAATATCCACTTATCAGTGAGTGCATACCATGTGTGTTCTTTTGTGATTGGGTTACTGCAGGAAGCAGGTGCCACCGCATGGGCCAAGATGGTGCCCTGGTCCATTGCCAGGCCCCATGAACCCCACATGTTTACTGCCTTGCCCGAACATGCGCAGTGAAACTGCATGCATAAGCTGCCTGCCAAGTTACATTATTCCTCGTGATCCAGATCTGTCAGCCTATCTGTGACCGACCTGAGCTTGTGTCCGAATCATGCATGGAGCATGTGTGATTCTGATTGGATGAGGTGGTGTGGAGTGAGATGAGGTCAGTTGCTGTGAGTGTATAAGAATAGCCCTTGCCCCAAGTAAAGCAGAAGCTGTGTGAACCCATCTTGGTGTCTGTGTCGTTCTTGTCTCTTCGGGTCAGAGACTGCAGCAAGTGATGGCCCGTACAGGGATCTCATTGTGTTGGTAAGCAACGGTACATAAAGAAAGCACAGGCCTGTCAGGTTCCCAGGAAAAAAGAGACGAAGCATTAAGGATCTCCGATACAGAGATGGAGGGAATTTAAGCGATATGGGTTCAACTGCATCTAAAGTGAAAGTAAAAATGGCGTTGACTCACCTTCTTAAAAAGAAGCGGTATTAACATGAAAGAAGAGATGGTGGACAGATTTCTGGACACCCTCTCCAAGGAAGCCCCATGGTTTTTAGAGGAAAGGTATATTAATCAACAGTGCTGGGAGCGTTTGGGAAGGGATCTCCAAGATTCCGATATGAAGAACCCTCTACCTGCAGGGATGTTAGCCATCTGGAACTTGGTCAAGGAGTGCTTGAGGGACGCCAGTGGAAAGTACAATGCTGAAATAGAGGAAGGAGTGGAGGCGCTTGAGGAGGCTAAGGAGATTGCTTCTCAGGTTAGCAGCCGAAAACCTAAACAGCTTAAACAACAAACCAAAGATAAGAAAGAGAAGAAGGAATCTAGCTCTGAAGGGTCTACTAGTGACAGCGATGGGACTGATAGTGACGTCTGTAGTTGGATGTTCCGCTTGAGTTTGAGGCGCGGTAGGCTGCCCGAACCATCAACCCCTCCATTACCTTCTCCTCCCCCTTATAAAGATGAGGGAGACAAAGGGGGAAAGCATAGTCTTCATGCAGAAGTCTGGAAAAAATGTGCCCGCCATTGCGGGGGCCTTCCCAGTATTTCAGGATCAACAGGGGCAACGGTATCAACGAACCCCTGGATTGGAAGGTTGTACAAAGATTGAAGGAGTCAGTTTCGACTTATGGGGTCCAGGCTGCCTTTACCGTAACTCAGGTTGAGTCCCTACAGTGGTACTGTATGATGCCTTTTGATTGGCAGAACCTCTGCAAGGCCGTTCTTTTGGGAGGAGGTTATTTAACATGAAAGGCTGTTTATATTGAGCATGCCGTTGAGCAGGCTGCAGCTAATGCTGCCGCTGGACTCCCCAATGCAGCCTGGAATATAGACATGTTAATGGGGCAAGGGAATTTTGCCAACAATCAAACAGGTTATCCTATACAGGTTTATGAGCAGATTAATAAGTGTGCTCTTAGAGCTTGTAAGATGCTATCAGGCACTGGAGACCTTGGGGCCAGCTTGTCTAAGGTAATACAGGGAAGTTTGCAGACTTCCTAGAACGACTAGTGGAGACAGCCGGGAGAGTATTTCCGGATGTTGATACTGCAATGCCAGTCAAAAGGTCAAGCAATTAGCCTATGAGCAGGCCAATAAACCCTGCAGAGACGCCATACGCCCTTATAAGAGCAAACCGCTGGATGTATGGCTAAAGGTTTGCCAAGTTGTGGTGGACAATCCACTGACCAACCAGGGGTTAGTGGCAGCCATAGTTCAGGCTCAAAGGCAGACTCCTCGTCAGGGTGGACGGCAGGGGGGAATCTAGTGGGGATGCTTCTCTTGCGGGCAGCCAGGTCATTTCAAGCGAGACTGTCCAAATAAAGGAAGACAGGAGATTTAGATAGGCGTGCTACAGCCCAAGTTATGTCCTCGCTGTTGCAAAGGAAATCATTAGGCTGGAGAATGTCAATCCAAGTGGGATGTAGATGGTCGCCCTCTAACTTCTCACTCCACAGGCACTAGGCCAAAAAACGAAGTGCTGAGCCCCCAACCTCAGGTCCCACAAATATATGAGGCCATTCAGCAGACTCCCACACCGTGGCTGAACCTTCAACATATTCCCTGGTGCAATCATCTACCGGCGTCCCCAGGAGAGCCACAACAGGAAATGCAGGACTGGACATCTGCACCACCACCAGACTCATATTAACCCCAGAAATGGGTGTGCAGAGGATTGCTTCAGAGTTTAAGGGTCCTTTGCCTAAAACCCCAGTTGGCCTTTTATTAGGATGTAGTTCAGCAGCCATTAAGGGATTAATTATCCATTCTGGTATCATTGGTCCTGACTATGAGGGAGAGGTTAAGATCATGGTTTCCTCCCCCAGAGGGGTGTCTGCCATTTCCCCTGGAGATAGAATTGCTCAAATTTTGCTTTTGCCTAGTCACCATGCTAGCTTCCCTTCAAGGGAACTGAAAAGAGGAAATAGGGGCTTTGGCTCCACTGGAGATACTGGGTTGTGGTTTTCTATGACTATGGAGGATTGCCCTATGTATAAACTTGAAGTTCAGGGAGTCTCTATATGGGGCTTACTTGATTCAGGGGCCAATCGCAGCATTATAAAAGAAGCAGGTTGGCCAAAAAGTTGGCCCCTTCAGACCTCTGCTCAAACTCTTCAAGGTCTTGGATTTGCACAAGACCCCAACTGCAGTGCCAGTGTCCTCCATTGGAAGGATGAGGGGCATAGGGGCAGTTTTCAGGCATTAGTTCTTCAAATCCCTGTTTCATTATAGGGAAGAGATGTTATGACAAAGATGGGTGTAAAAATGGTTTCAGAAAAGACTTGTAGTTTGCAGAGTCAAACTATCATGGACAGGACGAACTATCAGAAGGGTAAGGGTCTTGGCAAAAATGAGGATGGACGACTCTCACCTATCTCTCCTAGAGGCCAAAGTGGCAGGGAGGGATTGGGTTTTTCCTAGGGGCCACTGAGCAAATATCTATTAAATGGAAATCTAATCAGCCAGTGTGGGTGCCTCAGTGGCCCCTACCCAAGGAAAAGCTGGAAGCTGCCCACATGTTAGTTAAAGAACAACTTGATGCAGGACATGTTAGAGAATCTATTTCACCATGGAATACACCTATTTTTGTTATAAAAAAAGAAATCAGGGAAATGGAGGTTACTCCATGATTTACGTGCAGTCAATGCCCAGATGGAAATCATGGGGTCAGTGCAATTAGGGTTACCAATGACTTCAGCATTACAAAGAAATTGAACCTCAATAGTGATGGATTTGAAAGATTGCTTTTTCACCATTCCTCTGCATCTCGCTGATACAGATAAATTTGCCTTTACCTTGCCATCAATTAATCATTCTGCCCCTGATTTGCAATACGAGTGGGTGGTTCTACCCCAAGGTATGGCAAATAGCCCTACCCTATGCCAGCTTTATGTAGATAAAGCATTTCGACCTATCCGACAACAGTATCCAAGAGTATATTTATACCACTATATGGATGATATTTTGATTTGTGGATCCTCTAATGTGGAAGTGGAAGAAGTATTTGGGACCCTAACTAAACAGTTGGAGAAGTGGAATTTGGTGATAGCCCCAGAAAAGGTTCAAAAGACAGAAGTAAAACATTATTTAGGCACTAAATTGAGAGATGCTGTTGTCGAGCCACTAAAGCTGGAATTAAGGATGGATAAATTCCATACCTTGAATGATTTTCAGAAATTGTTAGGCGATATCAATTGGATTCAGCCCTATTGTAATCTTCCCAATTCAGAGTTACACCCTTTATTTGATATTTTAAAAGGAGATTCCGATTTACAATCTCCTCACCAATTAACACCCTTAGCCAGAGCTTGTTTGCAAAAGGTGGAACAAAGTTTATTTAGCCAAGCCTCAAGTTGATCAGGTTGATCCCACCTTGCCTATTAGTTTTTGTGTTATTGCTACTGATTTGTTTCCCACGGAAGTATTTTGGCAAAAAGGACCTTTATGTTGGGTATATTTACATCACTCCCCAGCCAAGGTACTGCCATGGTACCCTGAAAGCATAGCCCAGCTAATTCTTAAGGGTATGAAGGTTGGGCTAGGAGCTTTTGGTAAACAACCTGATGTAATAATCACGCCATATACTCTTAAACAGATCGAGGTACTTGCCTCCACTATAATGATTGGGCCATTCTTTGCACCAGCATGACTGGGAGCATCAAGAATCATTATCCCACCAGTCCTTGGCTTCAGTTTGTCATGAGAAATCCTATGATATATCCCAGAATTACCCAGACTGAGCCAATCCCAGGTGCTGTTAATATATTTACTGATGGATCCAAAGGTGGCGTAGGAGTAGTTTATGTTGAAGGAAATCAACCCCAAGCTCATGTATTTCCCTATCAATCTGCACAAACTGTTGAATTATGTGCTGTCCTGCAAGTGTTTCAAGAGGTTGAGGAAGCTTTTAATCTAGTTTCAGATAGTCAGTATGGAGTCCAAGCAGTGCACCAATTAGGAGCCGTGGGGATAATTAAAGCCGCCTCCACTGTATGTACCCTACTCTCCTCCTTGCAAAAAATGATTTGGGAAAGGAAGCATCCTTTTTGCATTGTACATGTTAGAGCTCATTCAGGATTGCCCGGGCCTATAGCCAGGGGAAATTCTGTTGCAGATGAATGTACTCATTCCCTGTTTGTTTTTATGAGTGCCTCTCCAGTGCAGCTTGCTGCAGATTTTCATAGAAACTTTCATGTTAATGCAGGCACCTTGAAACAAAAGTTTAGGATTACCCGAGAACAGGGTCGAAAAATTGTGTTAAAATGTGCCCATTGTGTGTCCTTGTTGCCACAAAGGCCAATTGTAGTTAATCCCCGAGGTGTTAAGCCTCTTCATGTTTAGCAGATGGATGTTACCCACACCCCAAAATTTGGTAATCTTAAATATGTTCATGTCAGCATAGATACATATTCAGGCATTATATTTGCTACTGCCCAAACAGGGGAAAAAAACCCTCTAATGTTATATCTCATTGCCTTCAGGAGTTTGCAGCATGGGGGATGCCTAGACCGATAAAAACTGATAATGGACCTGCTTATACCTCCCAGAGATTTTTACATTTTTGTAATGCATTAGGTATAAAAATTATCCATAGCTTACCCTATAACCCCCAAGGACAAGGAATTGTAGAAAGAGCCAATGCCACATTGAAGAACACATTAATAAAACAAAAAGGGGGAATAGGGATGCAGTTTAAATCCCCTAGGGATAAATTAAATATAAACCTCTTTATTCTTAATTTTTAAAATTTGGATAAGGGGCTGGTGAGATGGCTCAGCGGGTAAGAGCACCCTACTGCTCTTCTGAAGGTCCTGAGTTCAAGTCCCAGCAACCACATGGTGGCTCACAACCATCCTTAAGGAGATCTTCTGGTGTGTCTGAAGACAGCTGCAGTGTACTTACATATAATAAATAAATAAATATTTAAAAAATGGATAAGAATGGCAAATCAGCTGCAGAACGGCATTGTACCCTTCAGCAGGGTGCGGCCATGTCTGTGCTATGGAAGGATGTCCTCACAGGACAATGGAAAGGTCCAGATCAGGTGTTGGTATGGTCCCGAGGAGCTGTCTGTGTGTTTCCAGAGGATCATGAGAACCCAGTCTGAGTTCCAGAATGACAGACGAAGCCGTGGAGAGAAAGCAAAGTGGAAGAAGATGAAACACCTGGTGACCCTCTGCCTTATCATGATGCACCTGCAAGCAGTATCATCGCAAGAAAGACTGTTATGGGGAATAGTGAAAGCACTCCTTCTGCCAGTGCCACTTAAGTGTGGAGGCAGATGTATACTAATTCAGTGGGAACTGCTTCAGTTCCCAATAATCTATCGTCTAATACTGCCAGTGCCTTTGGTGGTACAAGAGGGAAATAATACAAATTTGAAAGCTGGTATCCTTATGGTCAACCAAAGAGTGGATTGATTGGTTGCAGGAACAAATGAATATTTTGGAGCAGTTAGTATTTGCTTCCTGAATTACTTATATGTCAGGAATGTGTGTAACCTCTGTTCCATATCAGAATTTTTCCAAAGCTGCAAATCTGTCTCGTGCAATTGGTGCGATGCTGCTAGGAAATAGAGTCATGATCTCAACACAAAGATGAAGGAATTGTGAGCATCGATTGTTGCCATGAACAACACCCGTGTGGAGATTGCAACTGCAAAGCAATGGCTGGAGATCATCCAGGGAACTGTGGGATTCTTAAAAAAGTTGGGGAGGGATGGCCTTTTGGGTGTTCCTGCTGACTGCTGTGTGTGGAGGAATGCTTTGGTCGATGGCACATATGCGAAGGCGGCACAGGGCTGATAAAAAAGCCTTAGTGCAGGCTATGGCAGCCTTGGAAGCAGGAACATCCCCCCAGTGTTGGCTCAACATGCTGGATCAGTAATCAATGACAGGTAAGACCTTCACGTGCGCATACCAACCTAAGACAGGATGGTGAAAGTGAGTTTGTCACTCCCATGACAGGTAAGGATGTGGCATGGATGGGGGTGACCTAAGACAGATGCTGATCCCAGAGCTACTAATAAAACAAAAAGGGGGAGATGCGGGAAGCAGGTACGGCCACATGGGCCAAGGTGGTGCCCTGGTCCATTGCCAGGCCCCGTGAACCCCACATGTTTACTGCCTTGCCCGAACATGCGAAGTGAAACTGCATGTGTAAGTTGCCTGCCAAGTTAGATTATTCCTTGTGATCCAGACTGTCAGCCTATCTGTGACCAACTTGAGCTCGTGCCTGATTCATGCATGGAGCATGTGTGATTCTGATTGGATGAGGTGATGTGGAGTGAGATGAGGTCAGTTGCCGCGAGTGTATAAGAATAGCCCTTGCCCCAAGTAAAGTGGAAGCTGTGTGAGCCCGTCTTGGTGTCCGTGTCATTCTTGTCTCTGCAGATCAGAGACTGCGGCAGGTTACCTCTCTCAGGATGAATTTTTTCTAAAGTTCCATCCATTTGCCTAAGTTTCATGAAGTCATTGTTTTTAATAGCTGTGTAGTACTCCATTGTGTAAATGTACCACATTTTCTGTATCCATTCCTCTGTTGAAGGACATCTGGTTTCTTTCCAGATTCTGGCTATTATAAATAAGGCTGCTATGAACATAGTGGAACATGTGTCACTAAGACAACTCTTCCAAAAAGGAAGCTTTTTGTTTTGTTTCTTGAGACAGGGTTTCTCTGTGTAATAGCCCTGGCTGCCCTGGGCCCACTTTGGAGACCAGGCTGGCCTTGATCTCTCAAAGATCTGCCTGCCTCTGCCTCCCAAGTGCTGAGACTAAAGGTCTTCATCACCACACCCAGCATGGAACCATTTAATTGGGTCCTTGTTGATAGTTTTAGAGAGTTAATCTATGAGCATGATGGCAGAAAGAAGACAAGCATATTGCTAGAGCAGTAGCTGAGAGCTTTACATCCTGATCCATAGGCAGACAGAGAATTTGAGTCTGGCATGGGCTTTTGAAACCCCAAAGTGTACCTCCAGTGACACACTTCCTTCATCAAGATCTTACCTCCTAATCTTTTTAATGCTATCAAAGAGTTCCACTCCCTGGTGACTAAGCATTCAATTAAATGAGCCCACTAGGGCCATTCCTATTTAAACCACTGTACTTTATTCATGTTATATCATTTAATGTGGAATTCATCGTAGACTGTAAGCCAGTAACATATGTTAGGAATTGTTCTTAGGTCCTCTGGAAAGGCAATAGAACTTTTATTGGGAATCAGTTATATGGGGAATATTGGAAACAGCTTCTTTTGAGTCTTCTTTGAAGGTCTGTTCAGCTAGTCTCTGAGGAACCCTCACCTTTTAATGTTTATTTTGGCAGGGAGGGACCTAGTAAATCTAGTCAGTTTCAGGGACTTCCTGAAACTATTTTGATTTGCTCAACTTCTCTTTGATAAGCTTCTCAACAGAATGGAATATTTCAGGCTTGGAAGAAACTGTTACATAACCACAGGGCAGCAGGCCTTAAGGGCATATTCTTTGACAAGAGGACATTATTAAGCACCAGGCTTCACCAAATCTGACTCAGCCTAGGAGCCTGTCTCCTGCAGCTTTCTGACTTGCAGCCTTATGGCTTTTTCATATATGGGTTGATTGTTTCTCCCAGTCAATTTCTTACCTGTTTCACAGAACAAACTGAGCTAACACAGCCACATCCCCATTATACCCTGAAGACTGACTTAGGGAAGTCTTGGGATCTCTTTGTTCCTCTTTCCACTGTGGTCATATTAAATAATTCTTTTTCTACTTCTCTATATGTATTTGGCTCCCTTAGTTGTCTTATTGAGGATGAATAGCAAATTCGGCATGTAGCACACACACAGCATGATCCTTAAGTCCTAGAGAACAAGACCATGTTTTAAAAAAATATTTTTATAAATGTGTGAGTGTCCCTCCATGATTTATTTTTATCAAATGTATGCAAGTTTCCTTAGAAGCCAGAGGGTTTTGGATCCCCTGGAATTAGAATTATAGGCAGTTGTGAACTGCCTGATGTGAAGTGCTGGGAACTGAATTCTCTGCATTAGGACAAGTGTTCTAAACAGCTGGACCATCTCTTCTGCCCACAGGACCACTCAACATAGAAAACTTTAAGCGGCTAGTACCCAACAATTTAGTAATAAGGATAGTCTTAGGGTTTTACTGCAGTGAACAGACACAATGACCAATGCAAGTCTTATAAAGGACAACATTTAATTAGGGCTGGTTTACAAGCTCAGAGGTTCAGTCCATTATCATCAAGACAGGAGTATGGCAGCATCCAGGCAGAGCTGAGAGTTCTACATCTTCATCTGAAGGCTTTCAGGCAGCTAGGAGGAGGGTCTTAAAGCCCACACCCACAGTGACACACCTACTCCAATAGGGCCACACCTTCTAATAGTGCCACTCCCTGGGTCAAGTATTTACAACCCATCACATTCCACTCCCTGGCCCCCATAGGCTTGTCTAAATATATGAGTCTATGGAGGCCATATCTAAACATAGCATAATGCAAAATCCACTTAGTCCAACTTCAAAGGTCCCCGTAGTCTATAGCAGTCTCAACAATGTTAAAAGTCGAAAGTTCAATGTCTCTTCTGAGATGCATCTGAACACTTAACTGTAATCCCCAAAGCAAAACAGGAAACAAGCTAGGCAAACTCCAAATTCTGCATCTCCATGTCTGATGTCAAGGAGGTCTTCAGATCTCTGACTCCTTTTTCATTTTTGTTGACTGCAACAAACATCTTTCTCCTGGGCTGGTTCCACTCCCTGTTAGCAGATTTCCTCAGCAGATAGCCCATGGATCTGACATCTCTAACATCTTGGGGTGTCCAATGTTACAGCTTCTTGTTTCAATGTCTGGAATCCACACATGATCTTCTGGGCTTATCCAAAGGGCTTGGGTCATATCTCCAGCTCTGCCCTCATGGTACTGGCATCTCTAATACACTTGGGTCTTCTATTGCAACTAGGCTTCACCAATACCTCTCATAGTCTTTCTTTATAGTGCCAAGCCTCAAATCCTTTGGATGGCTTCTTCAGTTCTGGACCATCAACTGCAACTGAGGCTGCACTTTCGCCAACAGCCTTCCCTGGCCTTTCACAGTGTCAAGACTCATATGCTCTTCATGACCCCTTCATGCCTTCAAAACCTGTACCACCTGGGTGACTCTTACTTATTACCAAGTACAGCTGCAGCATCTTGGCCATCTCTGGAACACAGCTTCTTTTTGTTCTCAGAAGACACTTCCCAGAAGAAGTGATACTTCACCTCAGTGATACTAGTCTCTTCTTAATTGCCATTAATTTCTTAGCTCCAGCTAACTAGCATGAATTGCTTCAGTAGTCCCTTCTATTCTGGACTCTTAAATCTAGAACCATGTGGCCAAAGCTGCCAAGTTCTGCTGCTTGCTGGGGGCATGCCCCCACACCACCCCACCCCACCCCGCCCCTTCTTCTATTACATTATCACCAGCTTTCTGTTTTCCAACTCCTTCACTGCCTAAGCTTGGCTGTCCTGGAACTTGCTTTGTAGACTGACTTTGAACTCAGAGATCTGCATGCCTATCTCCTAAACACTGAGATTAAAGGTGTGGTACACCAAACCTAGACTTAAGCTTTTCTTTACCTAGAACTTGCTGTGTTCTAGGCTAACCTTGAACTCAGAGATATGCTTGACTTTGTCTCCTGGGATTAAAGGCTTGTACTACCATGCCTGGACCTAAATTTAGCTGGATGGGACTTGCCCCAAGACCACTACTCCCTTAATTCAATTTAAATATCCTTGAACAAAGGATTCAGCTCCATTTACTTCCCGGTGCCCCTTTAATACCATATATTTTATATTTTGCCTTTCTAAGCTTGCTACACTTGTTCAAAATATTCTTCATGAGACCTAACCAGAAAACAAAGTCTCTGCTGGGCTTTTTTGAGATTTCCTTTATCAGTATAATTAATATAAATCTTTTTACCCTAACCTCAGCTAGATTCTTCATACAAGGGCAAAAAGCAGCCACATTCTTCACCAAAATATCACAAAAACAATCTTTAGGCCACATATTGAAATTCTCCACTGAACGCTCTTGGGCCAGGTCTTCACAGTTCAAATCAATCTCAGCAACAAAGTCTTCCATATTCCTACTAGGATACCCCAATTAGCCCAACTTAAAGCATCCCACTGCTTTCCAAATCTAAAGTACCCAAATCCACATTCTTCCAAACAAAAGCATGGTCCAGCCTATCACAGCAATACCTCAGTCCCTGGCACCACCATCTGTTTTAGGGTTTTACTGCTGTGAACAGACACTATGACCAAGTCAAGTCTTATAAAGGACAACATTTAATTGGGGCTAGTGTACAGGTTCAGAGGTTCAGTCCATTATCATCAAGGCAGGAACATGTCAGTATCCAAGCAGGCATGAGCTAAGAGTTCTACATCTTCATCTGAAGGCTGCTAGCAGAATATTGGCTTCTAGGCAGCTAGAATGAGGGTCTTAAGACCCTCTCCAACAGGGCCACACCTTTTTATAGTGCCACTCCCCTGGCTGAGCATATACAAGCCATCCCAAGGCTACATGTTACTGTAATGTGATTTTTATTTATTTATTTTTATTTTTGTTTTTTTGTTTTTTGTTTTTCGAGACAGGGTTTCTCTGTGTAGCCCTGGCTGTCCTGGAACTCACTCTGTAGACCAGGCTGGCCTCGAACTTAGAAATCTGCCTGCCTCTGCCTCCCAAGTGCTGGGATTAAAAGCGTGCACCACCACTACCCGGCTTTATTTATTTTCAGATTGGTGGGCCTAGTGTTCACCTAGGCTGGCCTTTAATCCACTCAGATCAGCCATTCCCTGCAACCTGCTTGCTGAGATTGAAGTGGACCATAGCATGCAAATAACGAACTTTCCCATGTTGCCCTATGTGTAAAAGAAGACTGTGACAACCTGCAAGTTGATTCCTCTAGCACCTCAGCAATTCAGCTTTGCCAGTCAAGGACATTTTGCAAACAGCCCCCATTGGGCTGTGAGACTCTCTGTCTCCAGAGCACATCTGGTTATAGTGACGAGAAACACTATTCTTCATGGTTCCCCAGTCCCTTCTCTGAACTGAGCTATGGAAATAAAGGCTCCACAGAAGTCAGTGAAGGCTCCCTGAAGTGGCAGAGTTTTGAGTCCACTGTGGTATCTGGAATTCACTGGCCAATCGCCATCCCGGTTCCAGGTCAACCGAATTGTCACAGTTGGAATCTGCAATCCTCGGGAGCTTGTTCCTGTGGAGGTTTCATTAGTAGTAACTTCCCAAACACCATCAAAATCTTCGCTCGCTCGCCAGCCTCTCTGGCTGAGCTGAGCGCCTGGCCTGAAGCTCAGGGCCAGGCGACTGAGACCGGCCTTCAGTCAGTTTACTTTTCCCTGAGCCGCACCGCTCCCCGCCCACTGCCACTGTGATTGGCTGGGCTCTCTGACCTTCGCTCTGTCATTGGCTGGCACGAGGCCCGGGGGCCGAGGGAGGGAGATTTAGTCTAGCTCCAGCCCAACCGCGGGTCATTTTGTCTGGGGTCTCGGCTCTGGCTGAGGCCGGCTGAAGACGGCTGAGGACGGCTGAGGAGCGACGCCGCTCCAGGTACGTTGCGGCCGGCCGACGGGCGGGCGACGGCTCCGAGACGGAGGCCGTTGGCGGAGCCTTCGGGCCGGCTTCATGGCGGCGCTCGGCCCTCGGAGGCCGGATGAAGTGTGCACCCAGGTTCCTGGCCGGACTCGGAGGGACCTGGCCCCGTGGAGCCGGAGTAGCTGGGGAGGTGGGGGAAGCCGGAAGCGTCAGGAGGCCGCCGCCTGAGGCAGAGCGACCCGGCGGGGTGGGGAACTGGCATTGGCTGTTTGCGGCGCGCTCTTCCAGGTACCGCAGGTGAACTGATGAGATGCAGCCCATTCCCAGGGTCTGTACATCAGGTACAGTGATGGATCGGGTCGTTTTACTCTGGGGGAAAAAAAAATGCAGCTTGCCGTTTGGGATTGTGTTAGGCAGACCGACAGCAGAGGGAGAGTTGCAAGTTTGGACCAATTTGCTAATAAAGACCAACCGGCATCTGGAGCTCGCTAGGCGGTGGTTTGGAGTACCTGAGGAAAGACACCCCACCCTGTCAAGCCTGAATAAGTCAAATTCTGTGGAACTTATAGTCACCACCCGCAGGGCTGCCCCTGGCAGAAGAGCAGCAGGACCTGCAATTTGCTTTAACATTTGAAGGCAAAGAGGAACTCCTAAAGGCAGCCGTGGGCGTTGACAGGGAGCAAGCAAGCCTTGTTTACAGAAGCAGACAGACAGCAGTCATGCTGTCTGGCAGTTCGCATAGCTTTCTGGTCACTGACACATAGTATAGAAATTTATGGCTGCTCTCTTAGCTCTTACTCTGGCCCCCTTACGCCCCCTCTCTCCATCTTCCCTTTCCGCCTCTCTCCATGTGGCCATGGCCAGCCTCTACTTCCCTAAACTCTCCCTCTCTGCCTGCCTTTCTACAATAAATGTCTAAAAATATATATATATATGGCTGGTTTACATGACCACTAACGTTTTTCTTAAGAATGCATTCACTAGGTGTTGTAATCATAGTTCAGTAGCCCACTACAATAGGTCATAGTGAATTGATGCTGAACTTCTTTCAGGTAGAGGTTGATTTTTTTTTATGGTGCCTAAAAACAGAAAAGAAAAAAAAAATAGCAATAGCAATTTCTTATTCTCATCTTTTTCCAATTTTGTCAAACAAATTAAATAATATGTCTCAACAAAGGAAACAACAATGGTTTCTGCTTTTAAAAAAAACTGACTTCCATCAGGCACGATTTAAATCCCAGCACTTCGAAAGCAGAGGCAATCAATCAAACGTGAAATGCCATGAGATGAAAGATTAATTGCATATACTGAGTTGTAAGTCTTGTGACGGTTGCCTTTTATCTTTGTTTATCCCTCAATATTTTTAGAAAAGATGAATCTAACGTTAAGTTAGCCTCCCTAAAGTTCTAAGATTAGCTCTTACCTCAGCAGAAATATGTACATTTTAAAAATATATTTAACAACTAATACAATTTAGGTAACTCTTGGATATTTTGGCTTACTTTATTGACCTTGTACTTGATGTTAGTCTTCAATTTCATTATATTTCCTTGCTACTTAATGTTTTGAATTTTGGTAAAGTTAATAGTTCCTTCATCTCTGCATGCATTATTCCATAGTTCTCTGATATATACACAATAATAAAAGTATTGTGTTTGTGTGGGCATGTATATGTCCCTGTTCATGTGTGGAGGTCAAAGTACAACTTTTGGGATTTGTTGCTTCTGAATATAGGAATCAGGCTTGCATAGCAAGGTCTTTTACCTTCAGAGCTATCTTACTTTCTGAGAATTAAACCAGGACTTATCCTATAATACACATAGCAGTAGAATTGGATAGTTTTTTTTTTCTCATCTTTATAAGTATAGGTAAATCATTCTGTACTTATGCAGTATCTAAAGAGAAAACCATGAGTTTAAAGGAGCTAAGGGTTGTAGATCCATCTACTCAGGAAGGTAAATCAGTAGGATCATAATTGGACGGTCTACCTGAACACTACAGAGCTTGTTTAAGGTCAACTTGGGCATCATTGTGTCAACATAGTAAAAGCTGAGAATATAGCTTAGTGGGCCGGGCGTGGTGGCGCACGCCTTTAATCCCAGCACTTGGGAGGCAGAGGCAGGTGGATTTCTGAGTTCGAGGCCAGCCTGGTCTACAAAGTGAGTTCCAGGACAGCCAGGGCTATACAGAGAAACCCTGTCTCGAAAAAACCAAAAAAAAAAAAAAAAAAAAAAAAAAAAAGAGAATATAGCTTAGTGGTAGGGTAATGCCTAGCATAAATGAGGCTGTGTAGTCAATCCTCACTACACAAACACTCCCACCAAATGAGGGGGATGGGGGTGGGGAGGAGATGATCAGATACGATTTTAAGTTTTGACTGTGAGTAATTACAGGTGTAAGTGAGGTTTGTGGTTCAAATCTAGTCACCAGCTAAATAGAGCACTCACTTCTAAATGTAATTTCCATTAATAAACCTCTGAGGCAGTACTGTGTTTAATATTGTTGTGAAAAAGCTTGACAGCCATGGGAAACGTTGCTGAGGACTGTTCTAGTACTCCATTCCTTTTTGCTCTAATCATCCAAAGGTAGGAAAAATATATAATATATAATAGTTTTACAGAGGCAGATTGAAGAAAGAACAAGCTAGACATAGGTAATGACAGAATGAACCAGAGAATGAGGAGCCAGAAGGTTGGAGCAGATTGCCAGCATTAGTTTGAGCCAAGCAGAGCAAAAAGTTAGAGCCATCTGAAAAATACAATATCTATTTAAACTCATATATTTTGCTAACAATTAGGTTTTCTATGTGCAGTGATCAAATATCCTGTAACAGGAGGAAACCAACTACCACAAGTTGTCCTATGACTTCTATTCCTGGCATTGCCACACACACTAAATCAATAAATAAGTAAATGCAGTTTTAGATGCTGAAGAGGTGGCTCAGTGGTTAAGAGTACTCTTGTAGATCTGGATTTGGTTCCCAGTACTTACATGTTATTTTATAACTACCTGTTGTCCCAAGGGATCAACTCCAGTTCAGTGAATCTCATGATCTATCTGGTCTCTTCTCATCTTCATTGGCACTATGTACTGGGTTGCTTCTGCCCTCAGGGTATCTAGGCAGTTTTTGCACTGGGCTGGACTGGAAGGAATGGAGCTTAGCCAGGAGGATGGGATAGCAGAATCTCAGTCCTGAGTAGGGGAGATATAGCCATCCCCAGAGACAGTTTTCAGTGAAACAGCTCTCTTTATTGAGGGTACATAAGGGCTATATAAACCTTGAGGAGTGGGTAGGGGTATTGAGGGTGAGTGTACATCATTGGCTGAGACTGAGGTACTGGGAATGCTTCATTTGCATGAAGAGGAATTCTGAGTGCTTCCTTATAGGAATAGGAAGTTTAACCTGTAATTTGGCCTTTAGGCTATGTGACTATCTCAAGGGTGGCAGAGGTAGAGGCTTACATGTGCTGGGACCTGCAGGCCCAGAGCAAGAAGGAAACAGCCCTACCCCTGCCAATCTCAGGATGAGATTTTCAGGGTTTAGACATGTCTTGACCTCACTCTTGCTCCCAACTGGCTCCCCAAGTCACACAGCTTTACGACCTCACAGTGTACATATATACACTCAGATATACACACATAATTTACATATTTACAATTTAAATATTGTAATATAAAAATTAAAATAGGTACACGTTTCACTTTATTAATAGATAGAAGTTCATGAATAGCACTGTTAAGAAAATTAATCTCATTGAGCCATATATGTACATTTACGACATAATATATGACAAAACCTTTCCTGGGGAGACAAAACACCCAGGTCTGCTCAACCCAGATAGAGAACCCATGACAGACCAGAGAGTAGATACCACCAAAGTCCAATTTGTTTTATTGGGAACTAATAAGTTTTATTGGGGTTACTTAAAGAAATATGGGTTCGGGGCCTTATATTAGTAGAAATGACTCAAAGATGGCTGTATCACCAAAGCCCACTCCAACATGGGTGACAGCTCACACAGCTGGGAACCTGGAACACACTGCACATCCTGTAAGCAGCCCAATGGGTCTAAAAGTGCAATGTGTGTGTGTGTGTGTGTGTTGTTTTGAGACAGGATTTCACTGTGATGCCCTGGCTGTCTTGGAACTCTCTCTCTGAAGACCAGGCTAACCTTGAATTGACTCACAGAGATCCAACTGCCTCTGCGTCCTGAGTGCTGGAATTAAAGTCATGCACTGCCACCCCACCTGGTTTACCAATTGCCTTTAAAAGGAGAGAGTTTAATTTGAATGCTGTTGAAGAGGCTCCATGCTTGAAAACAACCTACTAGGAAAATATTTCCTCAGATTGTGACACCAAAGAATAGTAATAGACCACTATAGATTTGGTACAAAAGGGTGAGGTTACATTCCAGAGTGGCAGCAGAATGTGACAGTGTTGCCCACATGACACTGGGGTTTTGCAGGTATGGACGATGTAAGACTGCAGGGTTCATGAAGTCTTGTGGCAAGGTTACTGAAAGTAACTTGTTTGGTTTTATTGTTTTGTTTTACAGTAACTCACAATTAAGAGATTTCCTTGAGCTGGGTATGGAAGTATAGCAGAGGCAAGTAGATCTCTGAGTTCAAGACCAGTCTGGTCTATATAGTGAGTTCCATGCTGGTCAGGGCTACATAGTAAGACTCTGGCTCAAACAAACAAACAAAAACTGGATTGGCTCTAGTCTCAGAAGAAATTGAGACTTTTGAACAGTGTTTGGACTGTTAAAGATTTTGGGAGTTTTAACTACATTCTGCATTATGAAATGACCATATATCTATGGATCAGGGAATGGATGTTGTTGTTTGACATGTGAAATGTCCCTTATAGCAGTGATTATCAACCTTCACAATGCTGTGACCCTTTAATACCAATAATTGTAGTGATCCTCATAAGATTATTTTCCTCATTACTTCATAATTGTAATTGCATAGTAATGAGTCTGTGGTTTATGTAACCCCTGTCTCCACCCACAGATTGAGAACCATTTGACTTATAAACTTATGTATTTAAATACTTGGTCTCCAACCAATGGCTCTGTTTTGGAGGGTTGTGAATCTTTTAGCCAATAGAGTCTTGTAGGATTAACCAGAGTCTCTGGGAATGAACCTTGACGTTTATAGATCAACTCAACTTCTGTCTGCTCTGTGTTTTCTAAATGTGGGTCAGTGTGACCAGCTATTTTATCCTCCTATCTCCATGCCCTCTTCATCACAATCTGCTGCATTCTCTGAAACTGTAAGCCAAAATAGCTCTTTCCTCTTTTAAATTGTTTCTTGTCAGGTCTTGACTGCAGCAACAAAAAAGTAACTAATTCAGACTCATTACTAAGTAAGGCAAGAATGAAGGGATGCACACAAATGGTGCACAAGCATACATTTATTTAGGCAAAACACTCATATGCATAAAAGTTAAATTTTTAAAAAACTATTCCAAAGAAATAACTACAATTGTGTGATATGCTGTTACAAGAAATAGAAAAATTCCCAAAAAGACATGAATTACTAAAACTGACTGAAAAAAGAAAACTTGCATAGGACTCTAACAATAGATAAGAGCCCCCAGTTAGGAAAGCCTCAATTGAGATTATTTCATTGAAAATTTTTACTGTATCCTTTTCTTTTTCTAAAGAGGACTGATTGTATATGAGACCATTAAGTTGTATAAACTTTGGATCAGTTTGGTATGTGATATACTTATTTATTTGCAAGGTGTCTCAGTTACACACAAATTTCTCTCTCTTGGGCAGGTTCTACTCCTTTTGTGAAGCTTTCCTTGGCAGATAGCTAATGGCTTTGACATTGTAATATCCTGGAGTCTCCAGTACAATTCATGGCTCCCTTTCATAGCTTCACGAAATGGCCCCTTAAGGCTTCCATGTAGGGACTCCTTTGCCAAATGTCTGGCCTCAGTGATTCTCTTTAACAGCAAAGGAATATTCCCAACCTCACACCCCACCTTACCTCCTGTTTCCTTCATGATTCTAAATACAGAACCACATGGCCAAAACTGCCAACCAAGTTCAGCTGCCTGCTTGAGATGAATCATTGCTCCATTACTGTACACAATCTTTTCATATGTTGTTTCTTTTTTAGGAGAAAAAAAAAAAAAACCCTCAGAAATGTTCCTTTTACAAGTTGCAGGATTAGCTTTATGGGGTCTTGCCTTGAAGAGGCACACTCCCTTTATTCCATTTCACAACAGGTCTTAATCTCTTTCAATATAAATCTTGGCTCCAAAATTGAATTCCCTGGCACTCTTTTTGATTCACATGCTACATTTTGTATTTCCTTTTTTTTTTTTTTTTTTTATACAAACAGTACATTTTAAAATTTCTTCTTGCCTGGCTTGTACCTTGTAAACCTGCCTAAGAGTGATGATTCATAACCACTCAATAGTTATTAGGCTGTCTTGAAATTTCCTCTGCCAAGGAAAGTAATTCAGAGCCTTTTAATTTGGCCTCAGGAAGATTCTTGGGACATGGACAAAAAGCAGCTACATTCTTTGCCAAAGTATCATAAGCATAGTTTCTGGCCCAGTTGTTAGTATTATTCCCCTCATAAACCTCATCATATGAACCTCCAGTAGTCCACATTGCTGTCAGCACTACTGTCTTCCAAGTTCCTACAAGCCACATTTATAGCATTTACTTGAATTCCTAGTCCAAAGTCCTCCAAAGAGCAGCATGATCAGGCCTAAATCATCAATACCCCACTCCTGGTAACAGCTTTTCTTAGATTTCTCTTGCTATGAAAAGTCACCATAACCAGAGCAATTTATAAATTTGTTTATTTTGGACCTTATAGTTACAGAGACTTAAGTCAATGATCACTATGGAGCATGGGAACATGTAAGCAGCCATTGCACTGGAAGAGGCAGAGAGAATTAATTTGGAATGTCTTGGACTTTTGAAATCTCAAAGCCCATCTCCAGTGATACTCCTCCTCCAATGAGGCTATTCAATCTATCCAAAACTTTCCCTCAACTGGGGACCAAGTATTCAAACATGAGCGTATGGGAGCCATTCTTATTCAAACCACATTGGTGTTTTTGCTGGTGGTTCATGTTTGTAACCCCAGTACTAGAGAAAGGAGATAGGAGGATCCCAAAATTCTCTCAGCTAGTCTAGCCTGTTAGTTTCTCCTGTAGCTAAGATGCCTGTCAGTATGTGTGGTTCTTCATTTCACCCTGCTGCTAGAGTGTGAAAACACCACTGGGCAGACAAAAATGCAGAGACACCAGCCTGTGTTTTCCCTGCCACAGAAATAGGTTGGTAGGCTTTAGGGAAGTGCTGATACACTGCTCAGGGGGGTGGGAAAACACAGCCTAAGATGTGGAAGGCTGAAGCTGGGGTTTCCTGACTCCTGGGAATCCAGTTGCCTCTGGAAAATCACACAGAGGAGTCAGAAACGGAGGGTCAGGGGTGCCTGGGCCTGCAATGAAGAGCCTGGGCCAGGGGCTCCCAAACTCCTGGATATCAGGTGGGTGCCTGGGTTCTTGAGACTCTGAGCCAGCTCAACCTTACCAAGTTTCCTGGCATGGTCCACTGTCCCACAAATCTGGTGTCACCATGTCTACCTGTTCTGTGCCTGAGGTTTCTTACCTACTGGGGAGCTATTTAGACAGGTAAACTGTTTCCTACTTTCTTCTTTATCAACTTACTCCATGTACTTGATTTTTAGTGAATAAAAATACTTATTTTATGTACGTGAGTAAACTGTTGCTGTCTTCAGACACACCAGAAGAGGGCATTGGATTCCATTACAGATGGTTGTAAGCCACAATATGGTTGCTGGGAATTGAACTCAGGACCTCTGGAAGAGCAGTCAGTGATCTTAACTGCTAAGCCATCTTTCTAACCCCAATGGGCACACTTTTATTGTTACATTTATTTATGTCTTAGAGCTTTCTACTGGAATAAGATTTTCCCATTTCAAAGAGAAGACTATGTAGTCTGGTTTTCTTCCAAAAATTTTATCATGTGATCAATCTAATGTTGTTTTGTATGTGAGGTTTCTTTCTGGTTTTGATCCTGTCCTATTGGTACCACTGTCTTCATTATAGTATGACCTATTTAAAATCTTAGATCTAGTTATTTCTGTCTAGAATATAACTTCCAAATAGAAATAAATATGGAAAGATAGCCTAAGTATTACTTTAATATTATAATAACTGTTTCACTGGGAAAATGCACTTAAATCTTGTTTTTCTTTTTTTTAAACAAAGTATCATATTATATATACCTTAAATTCTAGGATATGAAATATGGAAAGTCCAGACAGAAAAAGACAGAAGGTTTTAAAGGCCAAGAAAACAATGCCTACAAGTTACCAGAAGCAGTTGGAGATCCTGAACAAGTCAACGAATGTTGAAGCTCCAAAAACAACAGTTGGAACTAATATTCCAAATGGTAATCAGAGGTTAAATCCTGGATTTATAGCTAGCAAGTGTACTCCTTCTGGACATATTGACTCCTCACTTAACTCTTTGAGAATTCAATATTTTCACAGAAAAGTATAACATTTTCCCAGAATTTAATTAAATAGAAGTTGTTTCAGAAACAAAATCAGGAAACACAAAGCCAAGGACATCTATTGACTCCTCCAGCAAATACTCCACACAAGAGGCAGCAGAGTTGCAAAACATATCTGAAACTCATTTTAAACAGGAGTTGAATGTATCAAGATCTTTTTCTGGACATGAAGAGAATTTATACTAAAACGTTAGTGGCCCTCTGTTAGGTTGAGTGCTGTAACTCAGAGTACTTTGGATAACAAGAGGATCCACAAAATAGTTTCCCGTTTAGAAGCAAATGCTACTTCAGAGTTTCATGATGAAAGTAAAAGTTATATTGTAAGTTGAGACTCTTGAGACTCGCACCTAACCTGGCGAAATCAGTCTGCTCTAGTAATTGTGCTGGTGCCGTTTTGAAAACTGAAGAATATAGCATGATCTGTTACTGTGGCATTTTAAATTGTGAACATATGAATACCCAAAGTGGCAGTTCTTACTTGGCTTTGATAGGAGTAACAGTAAGTGTATGCCTCTGTATCCTTTGGAGAAATTCAAATAGTCACTTTGTTTAGGGGAATTTTAATGTCTCAAACTTACAAAAAGGCTACATATAGATAGGACAAAAAGTAATGATGGCTGTGTTCTCAAATTGTTTTGCTTGTGAACTGTTCTTGATTCTGAGATGGAAAGATATGTTGTTAAAGGAAAAAGTTATGGCTATTCACTATAATTATTGACTTTATTCCTATTGCTAGAGTGGGCAACAGGCAGAACCAAATACTGTTGAAAAGAGCTCTTTTTGGAGTCTGGGGTTCTCAGTTGACAGAGTGCTTGCTTGTTGTATATGAAGCTCTGGGTTCAATCCCCAGCACCACACACATTGGACATTGTAGTGCATGCCTGTAATCCAGAGCACTAAAGAGGGAGACACAGAAGGATCAGAAGGTTTTGGGTTTTTTTTTGGTTTTTCGAGACAGGGTTTCTCTGTATAGCTCTGGCTGTCCTGGAAGTCACTCTGTAGACCAGGCTGGCCTCGAACTCAGAAATCCACCTGCCTCTGCCTCCCAAGTGCTGGGATTAAAGGTGTGCGCCACCACGCCTGGCTGGATCAGAAGTTTTAAGGTTATCCTCAGCTACACAGCAAATTTGAGGCCAGACTGGTCTACATGAAACAACGACAAACCTTCCTATCCTGTGGGCAGGTTAAAATTATTGCCAAAGAAAAGGAAGTGAGATACAGAGGAGAAGCAGCTTGATTGGTTAGTGTATGTCTGTTGTACTTAATCATTGAATCACTTTTGAGTTTAAAAACAGCTTATTTCCATATAAGTCGGTTATACAAGCTAGAGAACTGACTTAGTGATTAAAAGCACTGGCTGCTCTTGTGGAGGATGCAGGTTGGATCCCCAGCACTCTGATGATGGCTCACAACCATTTGTAATAACTCTACTTCCAGGGGACCTAATGCCCCTTGTAGGTGCTTTTCAGGCACACACATGATACACTGATGATGCATACATTCAGCACCCCCTCCCCAAAAAAGTCAGCTACAGTCTGTTTACACATCAAGTTAAATTATGATTTACCACATAGAGAAAGACACCAAAACCAAACTACAAGTACCTATGCAGGCAACTCTCGGGCAAACTTGACTCAATTCAATGATATCCACTCTATCTAAAGGAAAGTGAAATGTTACCCCCAAAAAAGGATTAATCACGTTTTCCATGAAAGTATAGGAAGTCTCAAAAGATAGTTTATGGCAGCTGGTTCATTTTAACTTTGTCTTTTGTTATTTTAAGATTTCGTTTATTAGATTATAGGTTTTTATTAGTATTTATTAATTGTACATAACAGGTTTCACTGACATTTTTATATATACATAAAGTATTTTGATCATATTTGTTCCCAACCTTATTGCCATCTCTACTCCTTGTTTTGATGATCCCCTTCCTCTTTAGACTGAGTATATAGCTCAGTGGTAGATCTCTTATCTACCCTGACTTTGATTTGTAACACAGCAAAAGAGGAAGAGGGTTGAAACTAAATAATCTTTCTAATACCTTCATGGGTGTTTGTTGTGATCCAATGAGTTTAAATAGTGTTGCTTACAGGAACATGAGTATATTACTAGTGGATATACTACTAAATTAAATGATTCCCCTCTTTCTGCAAACATTAACTGCCAATAGCTCCTTGGGAGCTTTGTAGGTCCCCCTAGAGAACAGGTATATTAAGTTGTTCATAAATCTTTTTCTTTCCATAGAATTGATTTATAGATCATATGCCAAATAAGAGATGATAGATGCAGTTAATCCATGTGTCTGTCTATGTATATGACCAACTACCAGAAGAGAAACAAAGTAATTAAAGGAAGTTCTATAGTTATAAAATATCAAAATAAATGTTATTAGAAGTAGGATATTTATGTTGGTTGACTAAAATGCTGATTAGGGCCAGCAAGATGGATTAGCAGATAAAGGTGCATATTCAAAGCCTGGTGACCTGATTTTAATTCCAGAAATGCACATAAAGATGGAAGGAGAGACCTGACGTCACAAAGATATCCTTCGACCTCCACACTTAATGTAATGGCATGCTCACAAACATGTATTATGTACTGTGTACACATGCATACACTAAAGTAGTGGATTCCTTAAGTGCCTATATATAGAAAGGTTTAAATTATACAATTTATTTAGGGTTTTGTTTGGGGGTTTTTTGTTTGTTTTGTTTTTTATATTTTGGTTATATATTTGGCAGGGTTCTTTTTTTTTTTTTTCTCATGTGTTTTGTTTTGGTGAGACAAGGCCTCATTATACAGCTCAGTCTGGCCTTGATTCTTGATCCTCTTACTATCTCCCAAATGTTGTAATTCGAACTGTGTGACACCTCGTCCAGTAGATATCTGGTAAAACAAGACTGAAAAGGTTTATATGTGAGACCAGAATCCTACCAAAGATTTTTTTGTTAAAGAACATTTTTATGGAAAAAATTTTATGCAGTTACCTTTTTTTTTTTTTTTTTAAGATAAGAGTCTTACTATGTAGCACTGTCTGACCCTGAACCCACAGAGATCTACCTGCCACTACCTCTTGATTACTGGGGTTAAAGTCATGCACCACAATGCCCAGCTAAAGTTAATTAAAAAAAAAAAAAAGTACTGCTGTTGTCACATTATGGTTTTTTCACTTGATTATACTCCCTAAAGTATTTATTTCCTTCTTAGGAAGGAATATTTTTATCTATAATGTTTTTCTCTCTTCAAGGCCATAATCAGAAGATGTTTTCAAAAAACAAAGAAAATGTTAAGGTCATGAAAGCTTCAGAGCAAATTAATGAAAATGCTTGTGAGGCTCTGGAAAGGCATACAGCACTGCTAGAACAGGTAATGTGTGGCTTAAAATATTCGCCTTAGGAACTTAGGATTAGTAAAAAATGTTGAAAGGGCTAGAGAGATAGCAGAAGTTAAGAGCACTTGCTGTTTTTGCAGAGGACTGAGATCAGTTCCCAGCATCCATGTCTGATGGTTCATGTGTACCTCCCACCACCACCACCACCACCCACCCACCCTCTCTCATGGAATGTCTTAGGGTTATTGTTGTTGTGATGAAACACCATGACCAAAAGCAGCATGAGGAGTAAAGAATTTATTTTGCTTCTACTTCAGTATAACAGTAAGTCACTGGGGAAAGTAGTCAGGGCAGGGACCAGGAGCTGATGCAGAGGCTATGGAGAAATGCTGCTTACTGGCTTGCTTCCTATAGCTTGCTCAGCCTGCTTTCTTTTATTTAGAACCTAAAACTACCAGCCCAGGAGTGGCACCACACATAAAGGATTAGGCCCTCCCCCATCAATCACTAATTAAGAAGATCCCATACTGGCTTCTACAGTCCAATCTCATGGAGGCACTTTCTCAATTGTGGTTTCCTCCTCAGATGATTCTAGTTAGCTATGTCAAGTTGACATAAAACTAGCTAGGACATAATTCAGATAAAACCAATGTCTCAGTTAGGGTTTTACTGCTGTGAACAGACACCATAACCAAGGCAAGTCTTATAAAAAAAACAACATTTAATTGGGGCTGGCTTACTGGTTCAGAGGTTCAGTCCATTATCATCAAGGTGGGAGCATGGCAATATCCAGGCAGGTATGGCACAGGCAGAGCTGAGAGTTCTATGTCTTCATCCAAAGGCTGCTAGTGGAAGACTGACTTCCAGGCAACTAGGGTGAGGATCTTATGCCCACACCCACAGTGACACACCTACTTCTACCAGGTCACACCTATTCCAATAAGGCCATACCTCCAAATGGTGCCACTCCCTGGTCCAAGGATATACAAACCATCACAACCAATAAGAGAAAAATGATTTTTATTACCAATATATTTCTATTTTCAGGAATGATTCTAGTCTAAGTAATCTACTCAATTACATGTCTGTAAATGTCTTGTAGAAGGAGGTAGAATTTATATTTAGTAGGCTGCCAAATGTGTAAGACAAACATTGAGCTTTACTTACAGTTCCACATTTTGTATTGGTCATGGGTTTTTTTTTTTTTTTTTTTTTTTGATCAGCAGCAATAGCTGTTTATTGATTGCCTTACAATTGTTTACTATTTCATAGATTCAGACAACCTTGTAGTTCATTTTGGAATCTTGATATATGCAAGTTACATACCTCCTCTTCCAAACTAACCTAGGTAAACTGATTTTTAACACTGTTAAGTATACTTCTTGTCTTCATTTTTGCTCAATTATGTATTTCTATGTGGCCTGTCTGTCTGATCAATTATGAGATGAAATATAACTTCAGACTAGGCATAGTGGTCCATTCCTTTAATGCTCAGTGCTCAAGAAAGGCAGAGGTAGACAGCTCTCTGAGTTTGAGGCCAGACACATCTCTAGAGTGACTTCCAGAACAGACAGACAGGGCTATACAGAGAAACACTGTCTCATAGAAATAAAACAAAACAAAAACAAACAAAGGCCTGGTGTGGGTGGGTGGGTATAATCTTCAATTCTAGTGGAATAACTGTATTCTGGTTCTGTTTTGATGAGTCTGATTGTTATTTGTGTGATTAATGTATATTATTGGAAACAGTAGTCAACTGGAACTATATGAATTGAAGTCAACATTTTGAAGATGAATTTAATTTTAAACATGTTTATGTGCCAAATATTAGATTGTTGTGCAAAATTTAATGCCAATTTTTATAAAACTTAACTGGTATAGTAGTGTGTAGTAATTTTTCATTATAAAACATCAGGAAAGAGTAAAGCAGCTTTTAAGCAGTAGAAAATAAGCTGGGTATGGTACACACCTTTAGTCTAGCACCTGTGATGCAAAGGCAGAGGGATCTCTTTGAGGTTGAGGCTAGTCTGGTCTACTACAGACTAACTGGGTCTACATAGTGAAAAAGTCTTGTCTCAAAAAAGTAGGAGTGAACTGGAGAGATGGCTCAGAGGTTAAAACAATGACTTTTCTTCTAGAAGACCCTCAAGTTCCAGCACCCACATGCCACCTCATGATTATCTGTTAGCTCCTGCTCCAGGGGAATCTGATGCCCTCCTCTGGCCTCTGAAATGTAGCACATGCATATATGCACAAAACATAAAAATAAAAAGTAGTAAGTGAAATTGTTTTAAAATCTGAAACTTGTATGTTTTGGCTTTATTTAAATTCTAGGTTAAGCATTGGATTCGACAGGAGATCTGCATGATAAACTGTAATTTATTTGATAAAAAACTGAATGAACTGAACGAACGCATTGGGAAGACCCAGTGCAAGAGTAGGCATGAAGCAATAGCTGGTGAACTCTTTGTAAGTTTCTAATTTCATTTTCTTCCTTTTAATATGTGTAGAATGTGGTTATATGCTGCATGTTGGGAAAGGGAGGCAATAAAATAGTAGTTCTCAACCTCCCTAATGCTGAAGCCCTTCAGTATAGTCCCTCATAGTGTGGTGACCCCCAACCATGAAATTACTTTTGTTGCTACTTCATAATTGTATTTTTTTTTTCTGTCATAATGTCATGACCCACAGATTGAGAATCACTGCAATAAAAGAAGACCCAATTAGTTTAAGATTCGAGAAATAGTTCTAATAGGCATGCTGTATTCATTGAGGGTTATCTGTGGTATGAAAGCATTTTCTTTCCATTCTGATATGTGCCTTATTAGAACCTACATAATTTATTTTAAGATTTTTCAAACTTTGCCTTTTTTTTGAAAAAAAAAATAAAATGATTTCTAGGATTTATGACATTTTTGACCAATATCGATTTTATTACAGACAAATTAAGTTTCCAGTTTTGTTTTTTGAGGTTGGATCTGGCTATATGCAGTCTAGGATAACATTGAACTCTATATCATTCTGCTTTAGTTCCCTTAATTTTGGAATTGCAATCATGTACCACCAGAACAAGCCCCTTCCCTTCTTTTTTTTTTTTTTTTTTTTTTTTTTTTTGGTTTTTCGAGACAGGGTTTCTCTGTGTAGCCCTGGCTGTCCTGGCACTCACTTTGTAGACCAGGCTGGCCTCGAACTCAGAAATCCGCCTGCCTCTGCCTCCCGAGTGCTGGGATTAAAGGCGTGCGCCACCACGCCCGGCTCACCCCCTTCCCTTCTTAACTATCTTATGTAACCGATTGTCACTTATCAGTTTTCTACATTTTGGGTTCTGTGTCTATACTTACTAACTGCAGGCTGTATCCTTTTAATGTGATGTAGTCTCATTACATAGCTCCAACTACCTCACCATCCTGGAATTCACTATGTAGATTAGACTGGCTTCTAATTCACAGAGACTTGCCTGTCACTGCCTCCTTAATGCAGAGATTAAAGGCATGTACCAATATAGACAGACTGAAAATATTCAGGGAAAAAGTGTTTGTATTAAACATATACCATCTTTTTGTCTGGTCATTATTCTCTGAACAGTATGGTGTAACAACTCTATAGTAACATTCCTGTTGTGTTAGACACTGTAAGTAAAGATAATTTAAAGTTCACAAGAGGATGTGTGTATGGTTTTAACATCTGCAGATTTTTGTATCTATAGAACCTGGAACTATTCCTCCATGGATAGCAAATGATGATGACTATGTAGGAATTTATCACTGGGGCTGGTGATATAGCTAAGTTATAGTGCTAGCATAGCTAGTAGTAAGTCCTGAGTTTGATCCCCAACAAATATAAAGAGGGTATGCTGTTGTACAACTCGATTACCCAGAGATAGAGGCAGGAAAACTAGGAATTCAAAGATATCTTTGGCTACATACCCTATCAAGGCCACCCTGAAATACATAAGACCATACCTACAAATAATAAATTAAATAAAATAAATAAATAAATAAATGCATTTAAAAAGTAAAGATGCTAGCTAAGAGAATGGAAGAATAGAAGACATTCCCTGCTAGGGGGTCATTGGAGTCTAGAATTATGAAAAGTTGCCAGGCAGTGGTGACACGTCTTCAATCCCAGCACTTACGAGGCAGAGGCAGGCAGATTTCTGAGTTCGAGGCCAGCCTGGTCTACAGAGTGAGTTCCAGGACAGCCAGGACTACACAGAGATACCCTGTCTCGAAAAACATTGAAAACAACAACAACAAAAAAAGGTAATGAAGTAAAAGAAAAACCTTTTCATTTATTTGTGTAGATGCCTGCATTTCATAAGATTACTTGGTCAAGTAGTTGTTTTCATTCTTTTGTAGTATTTGGTACTCTGATTTGGTATTCATTTAGTTTTCTCTCTTATAGGTAAAAATAAGAAGACTTCAAAAACGCATCAAAACAGTATTATCATCTCAAAGAAATTGTTTGGAACCAAACACATTACCCAGTAATACAGTCTGTAAGGTTCGTATAAACACATAGTCTGCTTGGATTGTTGGACCATAAGATATAAATATACTTCCAAATGAGGCCAGAAAGCTTGGGTATAGTGTTGGCTTCTTGTTTTTTAAATGTAAATGTGAAAAAAATTACAGAAGTAGTACTGAAGGGAGGGACTGTGTAACAAAAAGGAGCCAAGACTTGATGATCTGGGAAATTCCCAGCATATCCAGAGCACAATTCTAAAATGAGGTTTGTGGACAGAAAAACAGCTCTGGGGAACAAGGATATGTACAGCCACTACCTTTTGGTAGTCCTTGGAAGAACCAAGGTCATGGTATTTGCCACTTATTCCTTTTATAGTCACTCTGTTTAGGTTAGTATGTGCATCCTGGCTTCCTCTGAGCTGTAGTTTCAATAACAACTTCTTTAATGGCCTTGTGTGCTCTTCTGCTTGACTTCATTCTGTGGGCTCCATACAGTCACCTGTGATCATCATGCAAGTGCTATCTCAATTGTCACTGCTGTTAGCCTGTGTTCACCATCACAGAGTGGATTGGCCTGCTGGCTCTCTGGTGTGGTGCTGAGTGCTGCTGTGGCTTTAGTAGTCTATATCCTGCTACTGGATGTGTGGGAAGATGGCAATATTGCCATTGAAGTAGAGTGGGTTGGCTGCTTATCTTGGGTGGAGTTCTGGGGGTTGCTCCATTGGACTATGTTTGCTATTGTTGCTGAAACCAGTTACATTGCCTCTGCCCCAAGTGTTGACCCAGCTTCCACTATTTGTACAAATGTACAGCTGGAACATTTGATTCTTCTGGTATTGGGTTTGGTTAGCACCACTACTAGGTATTAGAAATGAGGGGATGGATGGATAGATGTCTGCCATCCTTATAATCTAGTATGGGTGTATAGAGAGTACTCACTGTGGTCATGAGGATCATATCTAGTTTTCCTTTTTCATTAAACTTTTCAGCTACTTTATGCTTATCCATTGAATTATTTACAAGGCTGTAAAGTTGTAGTTAGAGTAGAGAAGAGGAAGAAAATGGATCTGTGTTACCTTGTCCTGGAAGTGAAAGGACATCAGTGATCTGCTTTGCCTCCCAATGCTGCTTGAGCATATTCATATATAGCATCAGTTTGCTTAGTATAATAGCACTTCAGGGTTCTGCCTAAATGTGTCTACCATAGTATAGTGTTCATTCCACCACTTAGAAAGGGCCATGTTCATTCTCAGCTGAGGCATGGAGCCAACTTGAACTTCAAGGCTTGAATATAACAATTGGAAGTTTAAAATCACTCTTTTTATTGTAGTTTTTAAAACTTAGACTACTAAAAATAAGATATTGTATAAGTATCTTAGTATCTGTTTGCCCTGTTTTCAAAGTCTAGATTTGTAATGTCATTGTTAATTACTTGACTCATTTTTGGCAGAGAAATCACTTTTATGGTCATCAGCCATTGAATTACATACTATTTAATATTTTAACACATATATTCAAGACTCTTTTTTTTTTCAAGACTCTTCCATGTGAAATTTTACCTTCCATTCACCTGCTTTTCCCTCATCCATTTAACAGGTTACAGATTCAGAGGCTATGAATTTGAATGTGACCCAAAAGTCAGTTAAAAGTCGAAGTAAAAGAATATCTTCTGTGAACCATACCCCTTTAAACTCTTCAGAAAAAGCAGGTAGAAAGACTAATTTGCCATCAACTTGTGTTGAGTTTGCTTCTGAAAGGTAGGCATTTCTATAAAAATACATAAAGTTATTTATCTAAATGTATGCTTATAGTTATATTAGTTAAATATAAAATAGCTTAAAATGTCACCTTCACATCAACAATCTGAAGGAATTCAGTTGATTCTCTGACCTTCTGTTTTGTTTTAATCACACTTGAGTCTTGAACTGGTCAGGTGATGGGTCATTGTGCTGCCTTTTGTCACAGTGATTAATGGGTCACGTTTGGTTCCCTCCATTTTGAAAGAATTATTATGATAACATCCAAATGGGGTACACTTAATTATCTAATTATATTACAAAGCATACTATCTTAATTATATCATAAAGCACTGATCTAGCACTGATGAGGGCTTGGGACTGGTCAAGAAGAGTGTTCTTAGAAGCAAAGAAGCATGCTTAGTGGTTTGGGCTTAGATCAATGCTGTTCTAAGGGGTGTAGTAGAACATATTGATAAAGTCTTTTTTTTTTTTTAGTTTCTTTGAGACAGGGTCTATGTTACCCTGGCTCGTCTGGAATTTGGAACTTAACATATAATTTTGACTTTTCTAGAGCTGCCCTAGTAATCCCATGTTACTTTGTCCTGCATTTTCATTTATTTTTATTATTTTTTCATTTTATGTGTATGTATTTGTGTGTAATATGTGCACATAAATGCAGTTCAGTGGAGAATGTCAAATCTCCTTGGAGCTGGAATTCCAGGTAGTTGTGCACCACCCAACATGGGTGTCATAACCTCTGAGCTATCTCTCCAGCCCCTCTTTCTTTCTTTTTTTTTTTTTAATATTTTTTTTATTACATATTTTCCTCAATTACATTTCCAATGCTATCCCAAAAGTACCCCATACCCTCCCCCCACTTCCCTACAAAACCCATTCCCATTTTTTGGCCCTGGCGTTCCCCTGTAATGGGGCATATAAAGTTTACGTGTCCAATGGGTCTCTCTTTCCAGTGATGGCCGACTAGGCCATCTTTTGGTACATATGCAGCTAGAGACAAGAGCTCCGGGGTACTGGTTAGTTCATAATGTTGTTCCAACTATAGGGTTGCAGATCCCTTTAGCTCCTTGGGTATTTTCTCTAGCTCCTCCATTGGGGGCCCTGTGATCCATCCAATAGCTGACTGTGAGCATCCACTTATGTGTTTGCTAGGCCCTGGCCTAGTCTCACAAGAGACAGCTATATCAGGGTCCTTTCAGCAAACGCTTGCTAGTGTATGCAATGATGTCAGCCCCTCTTTTTAAGATACATTTTTAATGTTTTTAATTATGTGTTGAGTCCTGTATTTTGGTGTTAAACGAGGAAATGATTAAGAAAGCATTAAATTGATAAAAGCAGGAGTCATCAGTCAATGAGTCTGTTGCTATCACTTGTTGACAGCATGTTCTGAAGTGTGACACTGAAGTGTTTTGTCACTGAAGTGTAACAAAAAAGGAAAGTCAGTGCTGCTGATACAAGTGAAGAAGCCGAAGATCCACAGTACTGGCACTTCATAGCAGACATGTTCTTATTACAGTGGATCCTGTCTAACACAGATACTCACTTTATGTTGTATGTGGAAACAATCTGAAGTTTATGTAACTGTTTCAGGCAGTTAAGCATCCTTTACAAAGTGTGACAAACGTGTAACTTAGCGATGATGACTTTCGTGTTTTGTCTTTGGTTTTTTGTTTTGTTTTGTTTTTGTGTTTGTTTTGAGATGGCTTTATTGACTGGCTAGCTTAAAACTAGCTATGGCTTCAAACTCAGAAATCATCTTACCTCTGCCCCTCGAGTACTGAGATTAAAGGCCTTTAATACTTTGCCTCAGAAGGTGAGTTTTATAAAACATTTAAGAAAAAATGCAAATATTAAGTAAACTCTTGCCAAAAAATATGAAAAGGTACTTGTTCAATTCATTTTATGAGACATGAACCTTGACACTAAAATCAGTGTTAAAAATATTGTATATATGAAGACTTACCCACAATAGATTCATGTATCCTAAAGAATAGAACAATCTATAAAAGTTGATTGGATCATAGTAGTACTGGTCAAACTGTTAGATTAGTGCAGCCTGCATTAACCTTCTCATAAGAGGAGACCTAAGCCAAGATTTCCTAATAAGGATTTGGTTATTGTTTTGTTTTGTTTAAAGGTCAATTGTGGTCTTAGATAAACTGTTATACGGCCTTAGATAAGTAGTACAACACTCAGGCATCAGGAGCTGAGCAGAACCTTATCTGTATAATCTTTGATTTTATTTCCCCCTATACTTGTGACACAGCTCCAGCCTCAAATAGACTCTCAAGTGTATCCTGTAAGATGTTTTATTGTTGTTTTTGGTCTTCATGCCAGTCCACTATGATTTCTAAGCTTCTTCTGCTAAGAGGAAACACTCAAGAAATAGAGGCAGGCAGAATTCTGTGAGCTTGAGGCTATGTAGCACTGTCTCTAACTAAAACCTAATGCTGCTCATTTAGGGGCCAGTGAAATGGCCCAGTGGCCCAGTAAGTAAAAACAAACTTGCCTTAAAGCCTGATGATCTTTGTTCAATTTCTGGAGCCCACATAAAGGTTTCAGAAGAAGAGATCATTTTAGAGTTGACTCTCTGATGGCTCACTCGTGCTCACTCTGGCGCTCTCTCTCTCTCTCTCTCTCTATATATATATATATATATATATATATATATATATATATATATACACACATATACATACACACACACACCACAGCACACAAATGCACATACTCACATGTACTTACATGATGATAATAAGGTTTAGGGCTAGAAATATGGCTCAACCAGTAAGAACATTTGTTATTTTTTTAAAGAACATACACACATACACACACACACTAGCTGTCTTCAGACATGCCAGAAGAAGACATCAGATCCCATTACAGATGGCTGTGAGCCACCATGTGCTTGCTAGGAATCGAGCTCAGGACCTCCGAAAGAGCAGCCAATGCTCCTAACCACTGAGCCATCTCTCCAGCCCCAGAACATTTGTTATTCTTTCAGAGAATCTGAGTTCAATTCTCAGCACCCACATTGCATCTTAGAACTATCTGCAACTCTAATTTAAGGGGATGCAGCACCCTCTTCTGGCATTCAAAGTACCAGACATACATAGTACATGCAGGTGTAGGACCCCCGAAGGGAGACCCTCACTCAAGTCTCAGGGATCGCGAGCCCAGAAAGCCACAGCAGTCAAGCTTGCTGCAAACACACGAGGTTTTAATGGCACACAAACCAGCATGCTGAGGTCGAGACCCATACACCACGCAGGGGTAGAGGAGTCTGACCCCAACCCTATTTTCCAGCAGGCTTATAAAGGCAAAAACCAGAACCTAGGGGGAGGATCAGAGAGGAAATAGGGGAAGTCTAGGGGCGGATATTTACTTCAAGGCACCTGGGACATTGAAACATTTTGTGGTTGTTTTTCCCAAAAGTTCCGGGAAATTAGACCATCTGGCCAGGGGCCGGGGCCCATGTTCTCAGGGCAGTCATTATTTTATTTTTTAATCTTCATTTCCCTACTTCTTCTTGTGAGTAGCTCTAATCTTAGAGCGACCCCTCTTCTTCTTTCGGCAAAGTCAGGTACTGTTGTCGGAGCACCTGTACAGCACTAACCCTGTCTTTTACAAAAGCCACTAACTTATTAAGAATGCAAGGTCCAAAAGTGAGCAAAAGCAAAAGGATGATTAGGGGACCGGCAAGGGTAGAAACAAGGGTGGTAAACCAAGGAGACTTATTAATCCAATTTTCAAACCAGCTTTATCTTCTCTTTCCCTTCTGCGCCTGTCTAACCGGTCCCTGAGTTTAGACATAGAATCTTTAATTATTCCAGAATGGTCTACATAGAAGCAACACTCTTCCTTTAGGACTGCACAAAGTCCTCCTTCTTTGAGGAAAAGGAGGTCTAACCCTCTCCTATTTTGCAGTACTACCTCTGACAGGGAGTTCAAGGATTCTTCTAGTTTAGTTATGGACTGCTCTATGGCCCTCAGATCAGTGTCCATGGCAGTTCACAATTCATCAAAGTATCGAGGGGTCTGAATTAAGGCGGTTGTACCTGTGCTAACCCCAGCCGCCATCCTAGACTCAGGAGGACCGCCAAAGTCATGGTAATGGGCTCTCGCTTATGGCGGACCCGATGGTCGAATTCATGGACAAAAGAGCTGTCATCATGGTACAGGAGCCTAGGGACAAGCTGAACTAGAATACAGTAATCTTTAGAAGTGTTAAAAACAGAAGTAGATATGCAGGGAGTGAGACCAGTGTTGCAAGCCCACACTGTGTCTAAGGGGGGCACTAGGTACTGACCACTGTCGGAAAACTGGATATGTTGGGTCTGATTACAGAGGTGCCGTCTGCATTGTGGTACTTGACCCAAGCAAAGTCCGCTCCCTGAGACAGCTGCCAGAGTCAGTTTTCTGTTTTCCCCCCAAGGGCATTGAGAATGGTCTGCAGTCTTATTATAGGTCCTGACTTGGGCAATTCCCTCATAATAGGGGGGACTAGAGGCATAGCACAGCCAGCAAGACTGAGTAATATTGGGATTAGTACGGTTGAGGACCAGGAATGCCTCTTGTACCAAGCTAAACAGGCGATTCTCAGTGTCTGGGAGCGAGGGAGTGGTTGGGGCTAGATCATGGGAAGGAGTGACAGTAGGGCCACCTAAAGTAGGCCCAGGGAGGGTAGGTCTTGGAGGGGGTCTCTGAGGCCTTTTAACAAAGACGGAATTAGGCCCCACTGACTGGGCTGGAGGACTTTTAATCTTCAGCCAAACCTTAAAAGTGAATCCAGGGTCCATCCCTGTCACATAAAATCTTAGGCCCCACTGCCTCCCCTTTATCCAATCTTCCTTTGCCTCTTTTCCTTTCTGAGTAAAAGTGATGTTTAAAGAATCATGGCCCTTATTTCGTCTGGACACTACAATAAGATCCCAGCTAGAGGAAGGGTGCCAATAAGTGGTACCAGTGGTTTCACATCCCCACTGACTACAGAAGAAGCCCTCTGCTCCCCTGCACCAGCGAGCCTCTTTTTTACTATTTCTATCCCTGGGACATACATAAAAGGGCCCCTGACAATGCCCCCTTTGTTTAGACTCACTACTACAGCCTGGTATATCTGCAATGTACTGCCCCTGGGAACTTACCCCCTGGTTATATGACTGCTTCTGGTAGATTACCTCGCCCTGGGGCACCGTTTCATGTGACTCTTCAGGGATGTCCCAAGCGTCTAATCCAGCCATCAAGGCACAGATTTCAGGGAACAGAGGGGGCCACCATGTATAAGGGGGCTACCTTTGAAGTACTCCATACGGTATCTCCGGCTTGAGAGATGACTTCCCATGTCAGGGTCATGGGAGCATGAGGATTACTACCCAAGGTTGGGGCTACAGCGAAGGCGCAGCTTAAGAGAATTGTCAGTGGCTGCCACCGTCCAGTCACCCTCATCTTGGTTTGGTGCTTTTTTTACATGGGACACATGTATCCAGGTGGCAATTCCGTCTACCTTCACTGCCGTGGGGGTAGTCAACAGCACCAGATAAGGTCCTTTCCACCAGGGCTCAAGCAAGACCAAGTCTCCGACCTGGAACCCGTGAGGCACTGCTGTGGTCCCCAGTGTGTAGGCTTCTTTGATCTGGTTCCAGATCTGTGTTCTGACAACTTCTAAGGCCTTTAAGTGGGTAAACAGAGCAGAGGGTGAAGAAAGGTCAGTGTTGGGATCCAATATCCCACCTGACTCAGTTAAGGGGGGCGGTCCCCCATACAGAATCTCATAGGGGGTGAGGCCGAAACGTCTGGGAGTGTTTCGGACCCTGAGAAGCTCAAAGGGAAGGAGAGTCACCCAGTCCCAACCGCCGGTCTCAATGGCTAATTTAGTAAGGGTTTCTTTTAGGGTCCTATTCATTCTTTCTACCTGTTCTGAGCTCTGGGGACTGTAAGCACAATGTAAATTCCAATTAGTCCCCAGTTGTGTGGCCAATTCCGACTTACCTGGGCAATGCAGGCCCGTTGTCCGAGCCGATTACCTTGGGGATCCCAAACCGAGGCAGGATTTCTTCAAGGATCTTCTTGGCCACTACCTGAGTGGTTTCTGATTTGGTAGGAAAAGCTTCTACCCATCCTGAGAAGGTGTCTATGAAAACTAGGAGATACTCGTTACCATACTTTCCTGGTTTAATTTCAGTGAAGTCCACTTCCCAATAGAACCCCGACCTATCTCCTCTTAGCCTCTTTCCAGGCTCCTTGAGTGGCATTGGTCAAGGTGCAAGCTTTGCGTGACTTCAGTACCTCTTCAGCTACTGAATTTAACCTTAACACATAATACTTAGATCCTTTAATTAAGGCCTTGAGTTTATCACTTCCAAGATGGGTTAGTTGGTGAATATGCCTCACATAGTCCTGTCCTTCTTTGGAGGGTAGAATAATCCGCCCATCTTTAGTCTTTGCCAGTCCATGATGACTAAACATTTGGGCTTTTCCCGCCTCTGTCATATCTTCAATCTTATCACAGTCCTTAAAAGGGTAGTTGAAACTAGGATCCGCGACTGGAGGATCCGGCACGGTTTCAGTTACCAAGGTTACTGTCCCTTGGGCTGCCTGCTTTGCCGCCTGATCAGCCATCTGATTTCCCCTTGAGATTGAGTCCCCCACCTTCTGGTGCCCAAGACAGTGGACGATGGCCACCTTTTTTGGTAGATGTACGGCCTCTAAAAGGGCCAGTATTTCTTCCTTGTTTTTTAATGTCCTTTCCTGCTGAAGTGAGCAAGCCCCTTTGCCTGTATTTGGCCCCGTGGATGTGTGCAGTGGCAAAAGCATAGCGACTGTCAGTGTAAATGTTGATGGGCTTGCCTTCCGCCATCCGGAGCGCTTGTGTTAGTGCTATGAGTTCCACCTTTTGAGCAGAGGTTCCTTCCGGCAAACTGCTGGCCCAGACCACCCATGTTCCATCCACCACTGCTGCTTCTGCTCTCCTTTTTCCCTCCACCAGAAAACTGCTTCCGTCCGTATACCAGTTGGGAGCTCCCGGCCACGGTTGGTCGGTCAAGTCCCTTGTGACTCCGGTCTCTTCCGCCAAGATGTCAGCACAGCGGTGTATTGGAGTGGAGGCCTCTTCTTCTGGGAGCAGGGTGGCCGGGTTGAGGATGGCCGGTGGGGCGAAGGTGATTCTTTCCGTCAACAACAAGCTCTGGTAGTGGGTCATCCGAGTGTTGGTCATCCAACGGTCAGGGGGCTGGCGTATTATGCTCTCAAGGGCATGAGGGGCAACTATAGTGACATGCTGTCCCAAAGTAAGTTTATCTGCATCTTTGACAAGCAAGACCATGGCTGCAATGGCCTTCAGGCAAGAAGGCCACCTGCTGGCCACATGATCCAGTTTCTTTGACAGGTAGGCCACAGGCCTTTTCCATGGCCCTAGTGCTTGGGTCAATACTCCACGAGCCACTCCGGCCTGTTCATCTATATACAGAGTAAATGGCTTAGTCAGGTCAGGCAAGGCCAGGGCATGGGCAGTGAGCAGGGCGGTCTTTATTTTTTCAAAAGCCTGCTGATGTTCCTCAGTCCAGCTGAACGGGACCTTTTCTTTTGTGAGGGGGTACAAAGGGGCTGCCAGGGTCGCGAACCCGGGTATCCAAAGTCTGCAAAAGCCCGCTGTCCCCAAGAACTCACGTACTTGTCATGGAGTGGTGGGGGTTGGGATCTGCATCACAGTCTTCTTTCGAGCTTCGGTGAGCCATCGCTTTCCTTTTCGGAGGGTGTATCCTAGGTAGGTCACCTCGGTGCGACATAGCTGAGCTTTCTTAGCGGATACCCGGTACCCCAACTTACCCAGTTCACTCAGGAGTCTCTTGGTCCCGTCGAGGCACAGTTCTTGGGTTGAGGCTGCAAGCAGTAAGTTATCTACATACTGCAAGAGAGAAATCTGAGGGTTCTGTGCCCTGAAGGGCACAAGATTGCGGTGGAGCGCTTCATCAAAAAGAGTGGGGGAGTTTTTGAATCCCTGCGGTAATTGGGTCCAAGTCAGCTGGCCCGAGTGTCCCCCTTCAGGGTCACGCCATTCAAAAGCAAACAAGAGCTGACTAGTAGGATGCAGCCGAAGGCAAAAGAACGCATCTTTCAAATCTAGCACAGTGTACCAACGGCGTTCTGGTGGAAGGGGACTCAGCAAGTTATAAGGGTTTGGCACCATTGGGTGGATGTCCTGCACCCGCTTATTGACCTCTCTCAGGTCCTGCACTGGCCTATAGTCATTGGTTCCTGGCTTGTGGACAGGCAGAAGGGGAGTATTCCATGGGGACTGGCAGGGAACCAGAATACCCTGCTGTAACAGTCTTTGGATATGTGATCTAATTCCTTCTTTGGCTTCTCTCTTTATGGGGTACTGCTTTACCCATATAGGGGTGGAGGCAGCCTTCAGTTCGACCACTACTGGAGGCACCCTTTTAGCCTCCATACCTGCTTGTTCTGTCCAGACTTCAGGAAAAGCCGTCAGCCATTCATCTGAGGGCAACTTTTTGGGTCCCTGATCGTGGAGACGGTATTCCTCCTCAGTACCCAAAACCAAACATACTATTGAATCCTTTCTCCAACTGACCTCAGGTCCCTGAGGAGTAAATTGAACCTGTGCTTTTAGTTTAGTCAACAAATCCCTTCCCAGCAGAGATGCAAGACATTCGGGAATTACAAGAAAGGAATGAGTTACTTGGTTTTTTTTCTATTTCTAGAGTCTGTTTCATTGTCCAGGGGTAAAATTTGCTGCCAGTGGCTCCCATTACCATGATCCTTTTTGATCCCAATTGTCCCAACAGTTTGGTCAAGACTGAGTGTTCTGCTCCTGTATCTACCAGGAAGTCGATGGGGGTCCCCTCCACAGAGAGTGTTACCCTAGGCTCGGGGAGGGGAGCCGAGCCCTGACTTCCCTAGTCTTCCTCTAGGGTCAACACTCTAGGTCCCCTCTGCCTCTTCCTGGGGCACTTTCTGGCCCAATGTCCCATTTCCTTGCAATAGGCACACTGATCCTTTTCAAGCTGGAGTCTCTGTCCTCCCAGAGGTCTTCTAGCCCTGTCGCCCAGGTACCCTGACTGCCTTTTCTCTGGCTTTTCTTCACCTACTACTGCAGCCAAAATCTTAGTTAAATTCCTTTCCTGGCGGCGATCACGCCTATTTTCTCTTTCCTCTGCCTCTTTCTTTTCTCTTTTCTGTTTCTCCTCCTCTGTCTCCCTTTTGTGGTATACTTTCTCAGCTTCCTTCACAAGATCCTGCAAAGTGTAATCTTGGAGCCTCTCTAGCCTCTGCAGTTTCTTTTTAATGTCAGAGGCAGACTGACCGATGAAGGCCATGGCTACAGCAGCTTGGTGCGCCTCTGAAGTGGGGTCAAAAGGGGTATACCTTCTATAAGCCTCCATCAGTCGTTCTAGGAAAACTGAGGGGGGCTCCATCTGACCCTGAATAACTTCTTAGCCAAATTGGTAGGACGCCACTAGAGCCTGGCGGTAGACCAAAAGACTCTCCCTACCTTCAGCAGTATTGAAGTCCCAGTCAGGGTGGTTTAAGGGGAAAGCAGCATCAATGAGATTAGGGAGGGAAGTGGGGGTTCCGTCTGGCCCGGGAACATTCTTTCTGGCTTCCAAAAGGATGCGCTCTCTCTCTTCTGTGGTAAAGAGGACCTGCAAGAGCTGCTGACAGTCATCCCACGTAGGTTGGTGGGAGAACATTAGGGACTCAAGGAGGCCACTGAGCCCAGACGGATTTTCTGAAAAGGAAGGGTGATTAGTTTTCCAGTTGTAGAGGTCGGCCAAGGAGAACAGCCAGTACTGAAGAGAGGGGCAAGTTCGTTAGGGCCCGGGAGCAGCCCGCCGACGTATGCCCAGAGTGGCAGAGTGGTCACCGTGGACAGCTCTGGGCTGGCTCCATCCGTCTCTCGGCCAACCAACTCTGAAGAACAGAACATCCGCAAAGGTCTTTTTCTAATTTCAACAGAAATATTATGACCCCTAGTCTTAACGTCTGTCCAGTGGTCAAGGGTTAGCGTTAGGGGGGTCGTCACAGTCTGTCCCATTTCTAAATCTATAATACAAGACAAATGACAATTACTGAAATAGAGAAAATCTGTCTCCTGTTCCGAGTCGATCGGAAAAGAACCGAGACACTGTCGACCAGCCGCGGCCCTTGCCGCCTCAGATTGCGGGGGGGGGGGGGGGAGTCGGTACCCCTGGTCTCCAGATGGGGTCCGCTAGGCATCCCTGGCCCTCCCCCTGTCTTCCCAGGAAGTCTCCCAGGGCGAACGGACAGTGGACACCTGAATACGACTATTTTTAGCCACTCCTCACTCCCTCCCGGAGTGCCGATTCAAACAAACGTCCGCAAAACCGAAACTGCGATTGCCAGAATTCAGACAGACGGAAATATAGATAAGACAGACATAACACCTTACCTCCAAGTGACTTTATGACTCCTGGGTGGTCGTCAAATCCCGGACGAGCCCCTACATGTAGGACCCCCCCCCCCCCACCAAGGGAGACCCTTACTCAAGCCTCAGGGATCGCGAGCCCAGAAAGCCACAACAGTCAAGCTTGTTGCAAACACACGAGGTTTTAATGGCACACAAACCAGCATGCTGAGGTTGAGACCCATACACCACGCAGGGGTAGAGGAGTCTGACCCCAACCCTATTTTCCAGCAGGCTTATAAAGGCAAAAACCAGAACCTAGGGGGAGGATCAGAGAGGAAATAGGGGAAGTCTAGGGGCGGATATTTACTTCAAGGCACCTGGGACATTGAAACATTTTGTGGTTGTTTTTCCCAAAAGTTCTGGGGAATTAGGCCATCTGGCTGGGGGCTGAGGCCCATGTTCTCAGGGCAGTCATTATTTTATTTTTTATTCTTCACAGGTAGAACATATATTTAATTTTTTTTAAATAATAAAGCTTAAAAACTACTATTTTAAAATTCAGTTTGCCCGCTGCTGCTGTGTCCCACCACAAAAAGGCTGAGTATCCCGGGTGGAGGAGCAGCCCCAGCAACAGGCCTCCCGAATGCCCCAGGTATCATCCCGCAGCCACAAAGCTCCCCCCCCCCCCTCCATCTCCTGCTCCGGGCAAGAAGAGTCCGAGACTCCAGTGTATAGAAAAAATAACAACTGATAAAGATCCCAAGGAAGAGAAGACGGTGATTCTGTCCTCCCTCAGGAAGTTTCCATTACTACAACTAGAGCTAGCCAGAGCTGGTGCAGTAGTAGCAGGACCTCTATCTCTTGTCTTCAAGACAGCGAGAATACTCCGAGCTCAAGGTCCAAGCCTGGCTCATTGCAACTCGTCTGTAAGACAGAACCAATTACTGATCAACTTAATTATGATGTTCCAGAAGAACATCAGTCTCCCAGTGGCTTTAGTAGTGATGAGGAAGAGGAGGAGGAAGAAGAAATGTTAATTGGTGAAGAGGAAATACCATTCAAAGATGACCCAAGAGATGAGACTTACAAGCCCCACCTTGAAAGGGAAACCCCAAAGCCACGGAGAAAATCAGGGAAGGTGAAAGAAGAGAAAGAAAAGAAAGAAATTAAAGTGGAAGTAGAGGTAAAAGAAGAAGAGAATAAAATTAGGGAAGATGAAGAGCCTCCCAGGAAGAGAGGGAGAAGGCAAAAAATATGACAAAAGTCCGCGGTTTCCCAAAAAGAGAAAAAAGCTTCTAATCTAATATGTCCGTTATGAGATGGAAGGATGTGGAACTGTTCTTGTTCAACCTCGCTATTTGCAGTACCACAGTAAATACCAGCATTTGCTGAAAAAAAAAATATGTATGTCCCCATCCCTCCTGTGAACTACTCTTCAGGCTACAGAAACAACTTTTGCGGCATGCAAAGCATAGTACAGACCAGAGGGATTATACCTGTGAACATTGTGCTCGGGCCTTCAAGAGTTCCCATATTCTGGCAGTACACCGGATGGGTGAGAAGCCATTACAATGCGAGATATGTGGATTTACTTATTGACAAAAAGCATCTCTTAATTGGCATATGAAGAAACATGATGCAGACTCCTTCTACCAGTTTTCTTGCAATATCTGTGGCAAAAAATTGAGAAGAAGCTCTGGCAGCCAATTCCGGTAACCTCATCATCAGCACAAATATCTTGGGCACTAACCCAGAGCCCCTGACACAGCCTGCAGATGGTCAGGGGCTTCCTCTTCTTCCTGAGCCCTTGGGAAACTCAACAGCTGGAGAGTGCCTACTGCTAGAAGCTGAAGGGATGTCAAAGTCATACTGCAGTGGGACAGAACGGGTGAGCCTTATGACTGACGGGAAGATCTTTGTGGGAAGTGGCAGCAGTGGGGGCACTGAAGGGCTGGTCATGAACTCGGATATACTCGGTGCTACAACAGAGGTTCTGATTGAAGATACAGACTCTACTGGACCCTAGTGCAAAGGAAGACTTTGGGCACTGGGACAGTGCAGACTTTGTATTTAAAGGATAAAAAGGACAAAAAAAAAAAAAAAAAAAAAAAATTAAAGCATTTAAAAATCTAGTAAAATAACTGAAGGGCCAAAAAAAAAAAAAAAATTCAGTTCTCTTTCCTTTCATCCCTTCCTCACATCTTGCTAGGGGTGGAACCAAGCTAGCCAAGTGTTCTACAGTTGAATTAAAAAAATTTACAAAATAAATCCTGGTAAGGGTTTGCTTCCCACCTCAGTTGTTTAGGTTCTGAATGAAAGACACACACTCAGACTTTATATTTTAATATTAATATGCCACAAGCTCAATAGCTGTGCCACTGCTTAACCTTCACTTGATTAATCCTGAGTTATTACTTTCTAATTCCATGTTCTTTCTTGGCTGCTGTGGACCCAGAGGGCTGTCTAACTAGGCCGTGCTCTCCTAACTCCTCCTTGCCATGCCTCTCTGTCCTGTACTCTTTCCAGGCATGGTGTTCTTTTCTCTACACTCTCCTGGCATGGTGGATCTCTCTCTTCTTCCTTGCAGTTCCAAACCTGGAAATACTAAACCCTGCCTATGTCTCTTCTTCCCAGCTATTTACCAAGCAGAATTAACTGGGGCAGGATCCCTCAGTGTCTTTACGTGTGGACTCTCTCATGCAAACAATTTTGGGGACCCAATTAATATTAGAATATAAGCAACATTAGGCCAAACCCACTATATTTCCCCCATTTTGTCCAGTTAAAAAGGATCTTTTCTCTCAGATAAAAATCGAACACAATTATAACAGTTATGCAAATTATAAGGTATATATATATATATATATATATATATATATATATATAAGACATTTGTAATGTTCACTCCATCATATTTGTCAATTTAGATAAAGTACGCTATTATCTATCCTAATTCAAGGATTTTATAATTCTATACTTGAATTATGTCTGATTTGAATTTGCATTACCACCTGAAAACTATTCTTTCAAATCTAGAACATTTTCTTTAATGCTAAACAATTTAAGTTCAATTATGAGACTATAACTAGTCTTCAACCCTGTCAGAGATCTGAGAAGGAATTAAATATTATTTGAATATGTAGGAAGCACAAAGACATAGTGTTGTAAGTGTTGGCTCACACGGACTGGGTTTCACCTGGGAGGTAAGCCAGGGATGAAAAGAGAGGGGAACTGGGTGGTTGAGAGAAAAATAGAGCTAAGTCAAGATTTCTGATCAAAGCTCAGATGTTTAATAGCAAAAGTGCTTATAAAGGGGCAGGCGGGGAGGCCCATTCCTGCCAATCCATTCTTGGAGCCTGGAACCATGCAGGATAGGGTGTAGTCTCTGGAGTAGCTCATGGGCCTCTCAGCTGGTAGCAGTGTCTTGAAGGAGAACAGCTGCAGTGGCTGAACAATAGAGTGATCTAGGGAGGAAGGCTCCACCCTAGGTAATCTCCTTAGTGGCAGCAAGGTCAAGGTCTTGGCTCAGCCTGCTTCAGGCTGGGGGAGGTTACAATTTCCCTCCTGTTATTCATATTTTAAAAAAAGCTGAACCGAGGCATAAAATTTATTTATGCTCTATAGTCCTGCCTGGGTGTTATGGTGGCTGGCGGCTGAGCCTGCCTTAGGAAATCTTAGATCTTCCCAAACCATCCAAATTTCATCTTGAAGGCTACATGCAGCTTGTTTGTGTTTATTTCACACAAAACATGGCTCTGTAGTGTGTTATCAACAGCCACGGCCTTTTAGCATGTACCTCTGTCTTAGATTGGTATGGTTCCGAGATCTGGGTGCCTGTCTTTGACTGTCCGGCCCTCATTAGCGCACCTTATTCCCAATTCAGACCAAAGCCACAATATGTACTTAGAATACTTCTTCATGAAGATTAATAACTGCCACCTGTGCTGTTGGAGTCGAGACTGTACACCTGCTGCAGTCAGACTGAAGGTTGTCGACTAACCTGCTTGAAAAACAAAGTTGAGACTGTGAAAACCAGCAGTATAAAAGCTTCTTTGGGGAAGTCCAGGTACTCCATTCAATTGTAAATTAGCAACAATCAAGCTTAGACTTAGAGCTCCTAGTGTGGGGGAGGTGACTTTGAGAATCACAAAAAGGCTGTAACTTTTCTGGGAGAGGAGGCTGTGTGCTCCAAATAAACTTTTCAGCTAAAAAGTATTTTTAGCTATAATCAAGGTCAGAGTCATACAGAGTCATAATATCACCTAACAATTTTTGAAAATCATTCAAAGTCCTTAAGTTGTCTCTGTGAATAACTATCTTCTGGGGGAAAACAGCTTGATTAGTAAGCCTAAAACCCAAATAATTATAATCCTGAGTTTGTATCTTTTCAGGAGTTATCTGTAATCCTTTATCAGCTAAAGCTTTTTGTAAATCTCCATAACACAAAAGCAAATCCTGGGGGTCTTTTCCAGGCAACCCAGGACAAATTCTTAACTGTCCAAAAACAGTCTTCTTAAAGGAACAGTATTTTTTCTTATGAATTTCATAAGCAATTGCAAACTTGAGAATTAATAGATAGGATCTGAGGGATGAACAATTTTAAGCAATTGTAAGCTCTGATATATATATATGTATATATATTGATAAATATACAAATTAAAGCTTGATTATTCAACATTTTAAAACACCATCTACAGCACACAATTTAATTATCTGTGCTGAAGCAGGAGAAAACTCAAAAGAATAAGCGTGTGATCCAATTCACATATACTTTTCTCCCATAGATGGGCTGTTTTTAAACACAGTAATTGGGATGCATGCATGCATAAAAACAATTTTTAACCTATCTTTGGGATAATGATTGTGAATTTTATTTAAAATGATGGTATGCAAATATTAGTATTAGCAGATCAAATATTAATATTCTGTAATAACCAAATTAATTGCTGATCGGAACAAGGAACAGACACTTGGTCAGGTTTTTAAGACACAATTTTTGTTATAGGTTTTCTAAAATATACGAATTTATCTTATAATTCTTTATTAGTACCACAGCAGTCTTAATAGGATGTTAAAACTGTGTTTTGAGGTGAATGCCACCTCGGCCTCGCCCACCTCCGGCCCTCCTCCCAGGCCATAGAGGCTGAAGCAGCCGAATCTGTTGTAGGCTAGGAAGGCCGAGCAAGGGCAGTAGAGCACCCCAAGTCCTAGCTGGAAAAATACGGCCACCCCCGGCAAGGACAGGCGGATGCTCATGGGGGCAATGGTGTGCGCGACCAGCACTTCAGGCCCTCCCCTGAGTTCGCTACAAAGGCGCCCGCTTTCTGGCAGCCTCCCGTGCCACCACTGCTCAGGGAAAACTGCGTACCCCATGGCCCCTCCCTGCAGCAGCCAGCAGCTGGCCAGCTCCACATAGGACAACCGGTCGGTCAGGAGGAGAAGAAAAGTGACTTTACAATGATGTTTTCTCTTGCCAAAGAATTGCTGTGGACACAGCTAATATTTAATTACCATTGATTATGTTTGATAACAATTACAAAAGCTTTATTTTCTGCAAAGCCTTTTGTTCTTTGCCAGTTAATTTGTGTCTTAATAGCACCTGACAAGGGCTTAAGTTCTCCTGTGGTGAGTTTAAGGTGAGGTCTTAGCCAGTTAGCATCTCCTGGAACCTTTTGAAAATAAAATTTTGAAGCAAATCAATTTTTCGTTCTTAGATTTTCTGTACCACAATTTTATAGTATAACTAAAACCCTAAGTATTAAAAAGATATTGCCTCTGAATCTTTTCTGGAGCAACAGCTATTCCCCAGAACTTAAAAGCTCCTTGTGTGAGAGCAAGGATTTAAAGTGAACTTCCTTGAGAGACATTAATTAATAAAATACTTTTCACTTAGGAAACAATATACACTAAAAGATTCAAACTCTTAGCTTCTTGTATTGAAGCAAAGACAATAAGAATTTCTCTTACATGAGGTAAAGCTATATTAGCCGTACCTAGAGGCAAAATTTTCCAGTGATTCCAAGCTCACTACAAGCAAACTCTTTACAATTTTCCGGATGCAAAGGAAAAAACAAACTCTTAAACCTATAATGACTTTACATGTCTGGTGCACCGGTCCGTTCACGTGTCAATCCATGTGTGTTTGTGTCTAGTTGTCTGAATGACTGAATGTTCTGTGTTTCGTGTTGGAAAATAAAGATGGCTAAAACTTTATCTGATGGCTCAGCAAAGCCGAGAGTGGCCACATGCATTAGCCAAGGATCAGGCACAGCAAGTCAAATCGCAATGTCCTGATAAATCCTACAGACTGATTGACCTTTTATAAACTTTGAATTTAAACTTATTTAGAACATCTGGATAGATCTACAACAGAGTTCTTTTAGCTAAAAGGAATTTTCCCTGAAGGCAAGGAGAGGCAAGTTTCAAGAGCTTTCTTAGGCACCGTTTGCAAGACAAAGGAAAGTCACACAAGCCCTGCAGAGGCTGCTCTGAGCCTCTTGCGGGGAGGACAGGTTTTAGAATTTTTAAGTTTCTTTTGCAATATTAGACTATAGCTACAACTTTGGGAAAGCAAAACCCAATTTCAAAACAATTTATCACCTTAGAATAAATGTTAGAGGCATTACTATCATGTTATGAAGTTTGGCTGACAATTTATACCTATGAATGCATGATAGTGCAAATTTTAATGCTTCATTAAAGAGACATTGCTTTAAATCTTATCTTTAATTCTACTCTCTAGGATAAGAATCACATTAAATATTATCTCAACTAGAAGTATCCTTAGAGACCCATCCTCTTGGCCTGCCTTATGCCACGTGTTGGAAAGACTCCAACCCTGAGTTACCAGGTTAAAGCTAACTTTCTAGTAACCAGTGTTACACCCATTTGATCAGACCCAATAACTTATAAGCTAATACTCTACAATGAAGACACACAGAGCATGTTACACCTCTAAGACCAGTAAAAAACCAAATGAAGCAGCTACATGAGTCTTATAAATTTAGACCAATCAAAGAATTTCAATTTTTCTAGCTATAATTATAAGATAAAAAAAAAGCACCTTGTCATTTGCCCAACACATTAATCACAATTGCAGAGAACCCTCCAGGAAAAAAAAAAACATCTATCAGCTTTTTTGCCCCAAAACTAAGAGGCTGCAGACTCCCTTTCTTTGAGAGCAGCTTTTCCAGCAGTGGCTCCCCTGCTGTGCCTGATCCTTGGCTAATGCATGTGGCCACTCTCAGCTTTGCTGAGCCATCAGATAAAGTTTTAGTCATCTTTATTTTCCAACACAAAACACAGAACATTCAGTCATTCAGACAACTAGACACACATGGATTGACACGTGAACGGACCGGTACACCAGACATTAGACTAGACATTAGACAACACAAAGCGGGCAGAGAACTTCTGCTGTAGGGGCCAGAGAGAAAAAGGCAGGGCGTCCCCTGAATTTTTCTCTGCTCTGGGAGAGTTTCAAAATCCATTTTCCTCTATATTATTTTATTATTACAAACCCTATTCCTGCCGCCTGATGCAGCTACTGACTGCGGACATCTGCCTGATTATTTAATTTAAACCCTTTTTTCTCTAGCCTAAAGCAGTTTTTGAAAACTGCGGACAATCGCCTGATCAGTTCCTAGTTCCGAATAATTCGCTGCTAACTTAAGTGGAAACCAGCATTGGGTTAGCACTGATTCCAAACTTAGCCCATATCCTCCCACACCTCTAGCAACACTTTAAAAAATGAAGTTTTAAGCTAGCGCTAGCATGTGTACCTGTTGCTTCAGTGCCTGGTACGATCCTTTTCTTTTTCTTCCTGTGGAGCTCCATACCAAGCAGCGTTCCTCCAGCGTTTTTCTGCCATTCCTCAGGTCCCTGTTCAGACTGTTGGAAACTGACCCACGGCTCACATGGACTGGGCTTCACCTGGGAGGCAAGCCAGGGATGAAAAGAGAGGGGAGCTAGGCAGTTGAGAGAAAAAATGGAGCTAAGTCAAGGTTCCTGATCAAAGCTCAAATGTTTAATAGCAAAAGTGCTTATAAAGGGCAGGGAGGGAGGCCCATTCCTGCCAATCCATTCTTGGAGCATGGAACCACTTGTAGGATAGGGTGTAGTCTCTGGAGTAGCTCATGGGCCTCTCAGCTGGTAGCTGTGTCTTGAAGGAGAACAGCTGCAGTGGCTGAACAATAGAGTGATCTAGGGAGGAAGGCTTCACCCTAGGTAATCTCCTTAGTGGCAGCAAGGTCAAGGGCTTGGATCAGCCTGCTTCAGGCTTGGAGGGGCGTGGGGAGGGAGTTACAACATAGTTTCCAACACTTAAAAAATTTGGAGAGAGAGACTGGAGAGATGGCTCAGTGGTTAAGAGCACTGACTACTATTAAGGAGGTCCTGAGTTCAATTCCCAGGTGATTCACAACCATCTGTAATGGAATCAGATGCTCTCTTCTGGTGTGTCTGAAGACAGTGACAATATACTCATACGTAAAATAAATAAAATCTTTAAGAAATGTATCTTTAAAAAATTGTAGAGACAGCTGACTGCCTAGACATTCCCCAATATTCCTATAACATTGAAGAATCTTTCTTCAGCCTTCTGGCCCCGAACCATCTGACATACCTTGAGTGAAGCAGGAATTATGAAGGACTGTCTTGGCAGAGCTTAGCAATTGACTATCCGGCATCCAGGTGTCCTTTTTTGGAGAGTAATTGTCTGCAGAATGAAAGTAGGATGTTTCTAACCCAGTGGCTAGCTTGCTACAATTGAAACAATTCCAGTTGTGGGTAATGATGCTCAATATCTTCTTTGAAATGGAATGGGGTTACTGTCAGGAGAAGACATGTCTCCTAGTCAAAAGATCTATTGATAATGAGATGATTTCAGATGCCATATTCTGTGGATCTCCAATGCTTTTGAAGACTGTCCATCTATATATAGTATATCTGAACTTTTAAACCTTCACTACTTTTAGCTATATGCTGTTTGAATAACATTGAAAATACTTTGTAGAATTTATTAAATAAATCCTGGCAGCAGATTCCTGCTGCCCACCTCAATGCTTTACATTCCTGAATTAAAGACACATGCACAGCCTTTATAATTTTATATACCTTAAGCAGGACAGTAGCTGGGCCATTGCCTAACTTTCATGTGGTTAATCCACCTCCTGCTGATAATCCCGGGTTATCACTTACTAAATTCTATATTCTCCCTTGACTGCTGTGGCCCCAGAGTGCTGCCCAACTGGGCTGAGCTCTGGACTGTACTCTCCCTGCTCCTTCACCTTTTCAGCATGGTATCTCTCCTCTCCTCTACACTCTCCCAACACCATGGAGTCCTTCTCTGTGTTGGTCCCAAACCCAGGAAAATCCTAGGGTCCCACTTCTATCTGCCCTGCCCAGCCATTGGCTGCCAGCATTTTTATTTACCAACCAGAACCAACTAGGGGCATGGTCCCTCAGTGTCTGACATATGGACTCTTTGCAAACATTGTTGGGGACTCAAATTAACAGAATACAAGCAGCATTAGGCCAAACCTACTACAACACTTTATTGTAATTAAATAAGAATCTATGGGCTGCCTGGGAGCCACGTGATCTAAATGGATGATGGCGGGCACCACTGAAGACGTGCGGGGGCTCTTCAGAGCTGCACTGGAGGCTTGGCCTGCTTTACAGATCCCTATGGAGAATGGCTTCGGGGGCGTGCACAGCCAGGAAAAGGCCGAGTGGCTAGTGGGTGCAGTGGAGGATTACTTCATCGCCAAGGCTGACTTGGAGCTGGAAGAGATAGAAGATTTTCTTGGGGAGCTGATGACCACTGAGTTTGATACAGTTGTGGAAGATGGGAGTCTGCCCCAGGTGAGCCAGCAGCTACAGACCATGTTCCACCACTTCCAGAAGGGTGATGGGGCTGCTCTTCAGGAGATGACCTCTCAGATCAACCAAAAAAAGTACAAAGTCACAGCTACCCCACTTACAACAGCCAAAGAAACTGATGTGGCTGAAGATGATGTGGACAGCGTGGAAGAAATGGAGGTGACAGCTACTAATGATGGGGCCACAACTGAAGAGGTCTGCCCACAGCCTCAACCCTCTGATCCAGACACCCAGACTATTAAGGAAGAGGATATAGTTGAAGACGGTTGGACCATTGTCCGGAGAAAGAAATGAGCAGGGCAGTACATGTTTTGGGCCCTCGTTTGTTAAATATGAGTCTTATAGGAGCTGTTTGGGGAGCGGGGGGCTATACACCTCTGTTCTGGAAACCATAACCCTTCTTTGTTCCCCTGTCCTTCCCTTCAGGAGAAGGAAAGCCCTAGTTGTGGGGTTGATGGGACCTATTCCAGCCCCTTGAATCTTAGGGTACCATATGAGAGCTAAGAGCAGGTTTCCCAGCATAGTACCTCCTAGGTGCAGTGAATATGAAGATGGCTGATAAGTTTGGATGTGGTTGTAGACCCGACTTGTGGAAAACTGGCAGGTACATTTGTGGAAAGGACCAGAATTCCACAGTGGTAGGCTGGCTGGATTGCCAATCCAGCCCAGAATTTGCATCCTCCTGGGAATGCTCCCTGTTTGAATACCCTTGAGAGTTTGAAGGACTTGACTAAAATTGGTGAACTTGAGAAAGTTGGGCTGTTTTAAGTCCAGGGATGAGGCTTAAGACCTTAATAACATATAACATTTTCTTGTTTAATCCATGATTTAACCTTGGAATCAGCTTTCTGCAAGCTGAGCTTCAAAATTTGGCAAGAGAGTAGTTTCTGTACCCTCCCATCTCCCTTAGTAGCCTGGGACTTTGGACAAATGGAAGGACCATAGCAGTGCTCTGAAAGTTACTATATGCCTGAAATAAACTGTATTTTTCTTTAAAAAAAAAAAAAAAAGAATCTAATATTACCATGAGTTTACTATCTGATCTTTAACTTGTATTACTTAATAGTCCTAAACAGTTTGTTAGCAGCTATTTAAAGGACTGGGAGCTGAAGGGGTTTGCAACCCCATAAGAAGAATAACAGTATAAACCAACCAGACCCCCCAGATCTCCCAGGGACTAAGCCACCAACCAAGGAAGGAATACATTTGGCTCCAGCTGCATATGTAGCAGAGGATGGCCTTGTCAGGCATCAGTGGGAGGAGAGGTCCTTGGTCCTATGAAGGCTTGATAGATGCCCCAGTGTAGGAGAATTGAGGGCAGGGAGGCGGGAGTAGGTGGATGGGTGAGTGGAGGAACACCCCCATAGAAATAGGGGGAGGGGGTATGGGCTAGAGGGTTTCCGGAAGGAGGAGAAACCAGGAAAGGGGCTAACACTTGAAATGTAAATAAAGAAAATATCAATAAAAATAAATAAATATAAAAGTTAAATAACTGCACAAGTACATGTTATTCATTTATGAATACAAATTCTTCACAATTCAATTTCGAGGGGGGGGCAGAACTGGGTCTAAGCCATGTATTCTATCAATGTAAGATAATGGCTATAAAATGTTTTGTTCAAGAGTAAAACTAATAATTCATCACTGTTTTCTAGTTTCTATAGTATTACTCTATCCTTTTTCTTTTTAACCCCCTTCCCTTTACCTAGGAAAGAAAGCATAGAGGAGAAGAAGAAAGGAAAGACAGAAATCCCCAAGTCTAAGCTCTCTATTTAGTTTCCTCCCTGTCCAACATTATGACCATTTCCAAATTATCCCTTAAAATGACAACCTATCGATAATTTTTTAAATAACCATAAACACCCTAACCCACGGAATAGAGATGGCAACTCTCCATAGCTTCTTCCTGCTGAATTGGGGTACTACATTTTTAAGAAGTAGGGAGGGTAGGGAAATTAGAAAAATTGGTTAGATTTAAGAAAGCTAGTTTTAGCATTTTTTATTCAGTCTCTGTATGGCTATAACATTCAGGGCTTAACTGAGATCCTGACTAGATATGTCTGAAAGGCTGGTCATTAGGAATTAGTAACCATTCTTGAACCTGTTTTGGTAGCCAGTCTCTGGAAACAGCATCAGGTGAGGCAGGGAGCTGGAAGAGCATGTCATCTCAGCATCCCTGAGGGTGAATCTTGTCAGAGCTGCACCTTGGTGTTTCATTCTGTAATATATGAATCTTACAACCAAATTTTTAGTTCTATAAAGATTTTTGTATGGAATGTACAAGGTGCACAAATCAGCTTAAGATGAATTTTTGCTCCTTGTTTGAACAGGTGAAACACAACTGGATTTTTTTATGTTAGTTTAATCAATAACCAATTGTAATAAATCTTCATGCCATGTGAAGAATGGCATGATGAATTTTAAGGATTTCATAACCAACAAGAGTCATTGGCAAATTTAGCTGAAGTTTCGACTAGAGACATTTTTATGTCTGATCCAATTTCAGGACTGCTCCCCTGTGGAGCAATTTATGTTACCTATCCTATTTAGTCTTCCTGAATTTTTCTTTCCTATCTGTAGCCAAGATCTTCAGGGGATCTTCCCCTATTCTATCTGAAACATATTACTTTGGAAGGGACCCAAAGCCTTTTCTCCTTTCCTGTTAACACAATACAGAACATCTCTCCCTGAGACTGATTGCTTCAGTTTCGTAGCCTCCCTCTTCTTAGGGCCTGCTCTACTCTGACCTCTCTCCCAGAGGATTAGTAATGTCATTAATACCACAAAACTTATAACCACCTTCATTTTGATAATTAAAACAACTCAAAGCAATTAATTTTAAACAATTATTATCTGTTGAAATAGGGTTTCTCTCTATCTCTGTACCTTTGTTTCCTACATTTGTGATCAAATGCCTGGCTTTCTTTTTTTTTCCGTGTATAAACAATTACTACTATTTCTCCTTTCTATCCTTAAGACAAAATTTTCCTTTATTCCTCCCTACTAAGGAGATTAGTATCTGTAGATATATAATTATATTTCTTTCCTCTTTATATAACTTAAACAATTACTACTATTTCTCCCTTCTATTCTTAAGACAATGTAATTTTCCTTTATTTCTCCCATCTATGAAGATTAATATCTTTTTATTGATATTTGTTGAGAAAGGGTTCCTTTCTATCTCCATGCCTGTTTTTCCCTACATTTGAAAACAAAGGCCTGAATTTCTTTATTTTTAAAAATACTTAAAATACTTAAAGCAATTATCACTTCTATTCTTAAAACAATGTCATTTTACTTTACTTCTCCCTTGTAAGGAGATTGGTATCTGTGGGTATATAATTATATCTCCTTTCTCTCTAAATGACTTGAATTAACAGCCTTTCCTATGTATTTAACTTCAATTAAATTCCCATCTATTTTCTGTATGAGCCTATTTTCAGTCTAATCTATGAATGAATGCCATGTTAAGCTATCCCAGAATTCCCAAGAACCCAATTGCTTGTGAAATCTTGACTTAATTTTCCATCAACACCTCCATTCACATCTTGTTCAATCCCTCTGTGGCCTGTCTTCTCCCAGCAGGAGCTGTTAGCATCCCTGACTTAAGCTCTCACAGCAGCCCAGAACCTGAGAGAGCATCCTATTGAATCACTAGCCTGCTGCCCATGTCTCTAGGTCAGCCTGGATGTGTCCTAGCTTTAAGCCACAAACCCCACAACCATGCATGCCAAACTAGCATGAACTTCTATCCTAGTTCTGAACCTGCATGGCTTGAGGAAGAACCACATGGCTTGGCTCAGCTTGTCTGAGAAACCCAATTCTCCCTGCCTCTTACTCTTAAAGGAAAGGCAAGTGTATTTCATTTAGGAATCTCCGAAATTGTGTTCTTACTAGACATGTTAGACACCATCTGTTGAATTAAATATTTAAAAAATAAATCCCAGCGACAGGTTTGCTACCCACCTCAATGGTTTAGGTTCCTGAATGAAACACACATACTCAGCCTTTATATTTTAATATGTCTTAAGCAACTCAGTAGGTGGGCCACTGCATAACCATATGGCTAATCCCCAGTTATTATTCTTTGTTCTATCTTGGCTGCTCTGGACCCAGAGGACTTCCCAACTGGGTCATGTTTTCCTGGCTCCTTCATATGGTAGCCATGCCTCGCTGTCCTGTACTCTTCTCAGTCATCATATATCTCCTTTCCTACACACTCTTTCAGCATGTCAGATCTCCTTCAATCTGTCTCAAGCCTGTTAATACTAAACCCCACCTATGTCCCTTCTCCCCAGCTACTGGCTACTAGTATCATTATTTACCAATCAGAATTAATTGAGAGCAGGGTTCCTTCAGTGTCTTATGTGTGGACTCTCTAATGCAAACAAACTTGAGGACCCAATTAACATGAGAATACAAGCAACATTAGGCCAAACCCACTACAATCTACCACTTAGCTACATCTCTAGCCCTCTACAGTTTATACATGTTTTACAGACAAGGAAACAAAAGCACATTAATAATTGGCAAGTCAAAATTAAAATCCAGAGATTTAGTCTCTGGAACCAATGTTCTTATTTACCATATAATAATGTTTCCTGGAGAAAATATTAATTTTATACACATTATTATAACGATGGAAAACTTAGTGGCATGCAGGTAGACATGTGCTGGAGAAGTAGCTGAGAGTTCTAAGTCCAGATGAGAAGGCAGCATGAAGAGAGAGTGAGCCACTAGGTCTGGCTTGAGCTTCTGAAACCTCAAAACCTATCCCTTTGTGGCATACTTCCTCCAACAAGGCCACATCCTCAATAATGCCATTCCTTATGAGTTTATGGGGATCATTGTCATTCAGACCACAACAGCATGCATGCTCACACATGTATGGAACTAAGAGGAAAACTTTTAGGACTTTTACAAAACCTTTAATCATATGCTTCTTGGGATATAGCTTACTTAGGTCATCAAGCCTGTGACAAGTACCTTTTACCTTCTGATCATCCCACTGACCCAAGCTACATATCATTAATTGAACTTTCACAAAATAAACCATTGAGAAATACCTGGGGTTGTTGAGCATAGGACTACATACACACCTGCAATGCTAGTAGTGAGGAAACAGAGGCAGAAAAGGGGAATCACAGCTACATAGGAAGTCCCAAGCCAGCCCAGGCTACTTCATCTGTCAGAGATGGAAACATCATTGGTATCTTACCTACCTTATGCCTTGTTTACCAGTCACTAATCTGACTATTGCCACTGTTACCTAACCACTGGTAGTATTCCAGCACCATGAATTGCATTTGCTTGTTTCTTGAATTCATACACGTGGGATCATACTCATGAATAATTTATCTCTTGATTTTTTTTATAATGTTTTAAAGATGTATTCATTTTATGTATATGAGTATACCATTGCTCTCTTCAAACACACCAGAAGAGGGCATCAGATCCCATTGTGTTTGCTGGGAATTGAACTCAGGATCTCTGGAAGAGCAGTCTGTGCTCTTAACTGCTGAGCCATCTCTCCACCCCTCTCTTGATTCTTTTACTCAACATTGTGATGCAAAATCCATGGAGGATGTTGCTTAACTGCAGTGGTTTTATCCATTGTTGCTGTATTATGTCTTTGTATCAATAGACCATGATAAATATATTTAGTCCACAGTAATGTGGGTTGGTTGTATGTTTGAGAAAATTTTTGGATATATGAAGAATAAGACTTACAGAGTTAGACTAGTGTGGGTAAATATAAAGTATTTCTTTGGTTTTATATCTAATGCACATTGGAAACTTTTTTTAGACAAGGTTCCACCATATAGCTGATTGGGCTGGAACTTGTTATATATATCATGCTGGCCTCAGAAGTTATCTACTGCACCACCATGTCTGGCCTGAAAAAGCCTATTGGAATTTGAAACAGTACAATTTGCAGTACTATCAGTGAACCAAAATATATGTAAACCCTAATTAGACCACAAAGTATTGCCAAATTATAGGAGACCTAAATAAATGATGGAATATGTCACATTTGTGATTTAGAAAGCTAATTATTGTTAAGATGTTGCTTTACACTAATTGCTATATATGTTTAATGTAATCTCAAGAAGCCATGGCAGATATTTTGTAGAATGTAGCAAACTGATTAAAACTCATGGAAATAAAAAGACATAAATGATAATGCTCTAAAATAGAAGCAAGGTTTGTAGACTCACTTCATTCAGAACCTACTGGAGCAGTAGTAATTAAGACAGTGGTTGCCTCTTATTCTTGCTTCCCTCTTGCTTCTCTCTTGCCCTCTTGGACTCTCCCCTTCCCCCCTCTCTCCATGTCATGGCGGGCCTCTACTTCTGTACTCTCTCCCTCTCTCTTCCTTTCTCTGCCTCTGCTACCCTCTTAACTCCCCTCCACATGCCCTGAATGAACTCTACTCTATACTTTCAAAAGACAGTGGTTGCATGGAGAAACATGTAGATCCATGTGCAACTTAACATGACCCATGGATAAGCCGGGCGTGGTGGCACACACCTTTAATCCCAGCACTTGGGAGGCAGAGGCAGGCGGATTTCTGAGTTTGAGGCCAGCCTGGTCTACAAAGTGAGTTCCAGGACAGCCAGGGCTATACAGAGAAACCGTGTCTCGAAAAACAAAAAACAAAACAAACAAACAAAAAAAAACCATGACCCATGGAGTCCCTTAATTTGTAAGGAAGATACATGATTTATAAGGAGAATGTTTTCTTTCTTTCTTTCTTTCTTTCTTTCTTTCTTTCTTTCTTTCTTTCTTTCTTTCTTTCTTTCTTTCTCTCTTTCTCTCTTTCTCTCTTTCTCTCTTTCTCTCTTTCTCTCTCTCTCTCTCTCTCTCTCTCTCTCTCTCTCTCTCTCTCTCTTTCTTTCTTTCTTTCTTTCTCTTTTTAATGTTTCTTGGAATAACTAGAAGAGAAAAGTGTCATTCTTAACTACATAATAAGACCAGTTTGATTATGTAAGGTGCTGGCTCAAAAGAGTAAAATTAATAATACTTATAAAAAGGTAAACTTCAGCTCATTTTGGTTTTGGGTTTTGTTGTTGTTGTTGTTGTTGTTATTGTTGTGTTGTTTTGTTTTGTTTGAGACAAGGTTTTTTTCTGTATCTCCCTGACTGTCCTGGAACTGTAGACTATGCTGGCCTTGACCTCAGCTATCCAACTGTCTCTGCCTCCTGCACCACCATGTCCGGCCCACGGCTCTTTATGTATAAAATTTGAATCAAAGTGAATCCTGAATATAAATATTAAAAATATGACATCTCATAAAATGCTTTTTTGAATAATGGAAAATTAATCCAGCATTTTAACAAACTTAATATAGTTTCTATATTTTAACAAAGTTCTTAATAAAAAGCCTAAGTCATAAAAGTATGGGTTGAAATGGCAGAAAAATATGGTCCTTAGGCTTAGAACTAGTGGTAAAGTAGTGCCAGCTATCTTCTAGTAATTTTTGTTTATTCCAGTCTGGCTTCCTGAATGCTGGGATCACAGGTATATGGGATGCCCAGCCTCAGTCATCTGTCCTTTGAGAGTCTGTGTCTTTATGAGTCTTCATTTTTTTTCAGTTATAAGTATTTTTTAAACAGAGCTATATGCATTAAAGTGATATTTCATATGCTTTTGTGTCTGGTATATTAGTATATTATATTGTAAGTATTGTAACTATATTCCTACTACGTTTTACTTATCTATTACTGAATTTTCTTGTACTTCAATAAAACTTATGGGTATTGGTGTGTGCAATGTCACTGTGGGTGTCAGAGGACAGCACATGGGAGTTCTCTTTCTACTATATGGGTTGCAGAGACTAAATTCAGGCCATCAAGTTTGACATCAAGTGCCTTAACCTGTAGAGCCATCTTGCCAGCTCTCCCTGTGTTTTTTGGATCATATAAATAATTGATAGTACATGGGCTTTGTTAAATATTTAATGTTATGTCCTGTTCAGGTAAGTCAGGTAGGGCTGGCTTATTGCCAAGGCTAATCACCTGAGACCCAAATGATTTCCTCAGAGAGAATTGATTCTCACATGTTGTCCTGAACTCAAAGATAAATTAATTAATACATTTGGCAAATAGCATTATTAAATCAGGAATTAGAGGAGTTGTGACCATTAACTACAGATTTAAGCCTGATAATGCATGCTTTTTTTTTCCTTTTTAACCATTTTAGTAACACTGATGACGTTATGTTGATTTCTGTGAAAAATCCTAATTTGACAACTTCAATTACATCAGATCAAACAGGTATCTTAATATAATTAGAATATGACCTATCAAATTAGAAAGCTTAAAAATAAAGAATGAAGCCGGGCTTGGTGGCACACGCCTTTAATCCCAGCACTCAGGAGGCAGAGGCAGGCGGATTTCTGAGTTCGAGGCTAGCCTGGTCTAGCCAGGACAGCCTGGGCTATACAGAGAAACCCTGTCTCGGAAAAAAAAAATAAATAAATAAATAAATAAAATAAAAATAAAGAATGAACAATGGCTTTTTCAAAGATTTTTATTTTCATTTCTGTGTATGTGTGTTTATCTGAGTGTATACCTCATGTATGTGGATGCCCTGAGAGGCCAGAGAGGACTTTGATTCCTCTAGAGCTAGAGTTGTAGGCAGTTATGAGCCACCATATGTGGGTGCTAGGAACTGAACTCTGATCCCCTAGAAGGAGCAGAAGTGCCCTTAACCTCTGAGTCATCTCTCTAGACCATTATCTTTTAGTAAGGTATAAAATTGTCAACTCAAAAATTGTTTAGTTTATATCTGTCATTACAGACTTTAATACCTAATTAAAAATCAATGACACATGAATAAAATTGACCTTTTTTTATTCTTGTATTCATTAGTTTAAGGCCTTTTGCTTCATTACTGTGTTAAAATGTGTCCGCATGTTGTATGTGTAAGTAACATTTCATTCACAAGATATAAAAACTCTGTAGGTAAGGAGGCACTGAATTTCTGGTCTTCCTGCTTCCACTTTCCAGGTGCTGGGGTTACAAGCATGTGCCATCACACCACGTTTTATAGAAAACTTTTTAGCTTTCCTAACTTTAAAATGGCCATATTGTTTGCCCACCATTTCTTACTCAGAATTCCCTATATTCATGTCATGTTTTGTTGTATTGGAATGCTTATATCTTTTTTTTTAAGATTTATTTATTTATTATATATAAGTAGCTGTCTTCAGACACCCCAGAGGAGGGCATCAGATTTCATTACAGATGGTTGTGAGCCACCATGTAGTTGTTGGGATTTGAACTCAGGATCTTCGGAAGAGCAGTCAGTGCTCTTAACCACTGAGTCATCTCTCCAGCCCGGAATGTTTATATCTTAATATCAGAGTGCTCCCCCACCCCACATATAAAACTATTTATCTCAACAGCTTGTAAATTAAGAGCTCCAAAAGAATGGGGAAATGCACATTCCAGGAAGGCGCTACTCAAGCACTCTACTTAAAGATACTATGAATAGCAGAGTGTCATAATTGCAAATGCTAAAATAGTTGCAGCCTTTGAAAAATAAGAGCTATTGGTGTAGTTGTAAACCTGCAGAAAGAAAATAGGTTTTAATTACATGTCAAATTTTTAAACTATCAGTTTTAGGGAATAAATTTAGATATTATATAGTGAATTGGTATCCATATCATTATTTGTGTTTTAGTATCTTGTATTGCAAAGACCATGTTTAATAGTTTAATAAATTTAATTGGATGTATCTTTTTATTATTATTATTATTCTCTTCCAGAAATTAGAAAAAATACATCAAGAAATTTGAGCAGCTCACCTAATAGCGTGATTAAAGTTGGGGTGAGTAAGAGTTGCTGTCTCTGAGTATTTCAGCTGATTGTTCATGCTAGGGGAACTGTAGTGTTGCAGCATGTTGTACAAAATGAGTTTTGTTATCCACCTTTCATCTGGGTGTACTGAAAGTGTCCAGTGAGTTGACCTTCACTGTCCCCCTTCAGTGACGGAAACTAATATAGGAGAGTAGTTGGCATATCCAGATTCTAGGCCAACTTGCACACTGAAAAACAAGCAGCTACATAGATTTTAGAAATGTACACATTTACTAATTCATTGAGATTCTTAACCATATTTTCAGACACTTCAGTATTTTATTAGTGCCTCTCATGGTGGAACTGGCTTGGACCTGACGATGATATAAATAATGACACAGAAGCTTTTTAATATTTTAAAGCTTAGGCCTTTTACTGGGCACTCTCCCAACTACTCTAACCCAACTAATACTGGCACTGTGTCCCACCACATGGCCAACTCTACTCTGTCAGTTCACCTCTGTGTCAGTTCAGTCTCCTGAGACTGTTTCTTTTCTACTGTCCCTCTCTTTACCCAGAAGTTCCACCACCTACTTCTTGCCCCAGCTATTGGCCTTCAGACCTTTATTAGAGCAAATCAGATACATTTCTAGATTGCCTTAGGCAGGTGAGGAAGAATGAATATTTGCAAAATAAGAGACTGGTGATGGGTCATAGAAATAACAGTAGCAGATTCTTGTCAGTATTTAGCAGTTGAATATACAGAGACCCGTCATCACACAATAAACCCCAACAAGAACCTTGAGACTGCAGATTCTATTAGGTGGAGCTGGGGTTAACTCAGTAGTGACAAGCATGAATGTGAACAAGGCCAAGGTTCAGTTTTAGCACTGAAAAATAAAAATGTTTTCATATTTTAAAAAGCATTTTCTGCTGTTAAACTTAATTCTTTTTAAAAATCTTTTCAGCCCGTAGAGAAGAAATTTGATTTTATTATTGACTTGACAAGAGAAGGCCCGTGCAACTACAGCACAGGTAAAGGATGTTTTTACATCTTTCTAAGTAAATGTATATGAGTTTATGTGACTGTACCAGAAATTACAGAGTTGTTCTGTCATTGCAAGGCTACCTCATGCTACCTCTTTAAAGGCATACATACTATCTACCCCATTGCCAGAGGGCTGGCGACCATTGATCTGCTTTCTTCTCTATAATTAGATCATCTCAGTATGATTATACAATACCTATCATGAGACTGGCTTCTTTGTGGTTCTTTGGCAAGTTATTTGTGTTGTCCTATATTAATAATGTGTTCCTTTTTATGGTCAAGTAATAGCCCAGATATGGATATATAATAATCTTTTTATCTATTCACCCTTTAAAGAGCACCTAGGTTGTTGGAATCCTATGAGTCTCTTCTCCCCATGTCACACATTTTTTTTTCCACCACAACAATAGTGCCAGAGAGGATATGCCCAGAATCAGGAATAGAGGAATGTTATTCATGTATCATATGAAAATGAAGAATTGTGACAACAGTTTCCTGTACCTCCAATTTGAACCAAAAGATACAGTTTTCTGAGACGGGAAGTCAATCATAAAGTCTTATTCTGAGTACTGAGAAGAATAATCCACACAGCCAAGAAATTCAGTCAACTTCAAGCAGAATCAGAACTGAGAATACCACATCAACACACATGCTCATTTTCATAAAAACCAGTGAAAAAACTACTAGCATTGAATCAATACAAAGATGATTAGCATGCCCTCTGTACAAGGATAGCATACAAATAAATGCATGATGTTTCCATACTTTCAGAAGAAAAAAAAAAAAATGCAATCAAAGTAGAAACAAAGGCTGAACAGATTTGACAGCTAAAGCCATGTAAGCCAATAGAAAATTGAATGGTATCATTAAAAGGCAGTAGGAGGGGCATCACCTCCATCATGAATGAGAATATCTGGATCCGGGAGTTCATGGCAACCATCTACTTCAGAGCAAACAAATGTCCTTTACTATAGAAAGACAACAGGAATGAGAACAGAAGAGTAGCCAAAATGTACAACGCCACACCAGATGTTATCTTTGTATTTATTTTTATTCAGAACTCATTTTGGAGGCCACAAGACTATTGGCTTCAGTATGGTTTATGATTCTTTAGATTATGCAAAGAAAAACAAACCCAAATATAGATTTTTAAAGACATGGCCTATATGAGGGCAAAAAGGCTCTAGACAAACAGCAAAGAAATACAAGATCTGAATGAAAGGCGGATGGAAGGGGCTGTGGCTACAAAGGCCAACACTGGTGCTGCCAAAAGCAAGACAGGCAAAGATGTTTCAGTGACTGATCAGTCATGGTGACACAGTATCTCAGGAGAATGTTGCCAAGTAGAGACACACAGACCACTGAGCACAACTATCCAAATTGAGAGTCTATATTAAGCCAGCCAGGACTGCCTGGAGAGAAACTTTTCTCATGAAACAGCCTCTCATACATTTCACAGGGAGCTCTTAGAGGCAAAGAGCATAGATAAACTACATCCTGGTTGGCAGTTGCAGAGGTAAAGCAAATAAGCAGTTTCACAGAAGCTAAAAACCTGCAGTAGTTCATGCAGACTGGGGTATTTCAGTCCTGAGTTTCTTGAACAGGGTTGGGCACTTTCCCACAGGACTTTGCATGGTGGCTGTAGACAAAGAAAGGGGATAGTTTCAGGTTAAATCAAAGATGGCTTCAACTGGGACAATGGAGGAACCTGTGCCCTGTCACAGATATGACTGTAACCTATAGAAATTTCAAGAAAAAAAAGTATCAACCTCAAATTCCTTATCTAGTTAATATTTTTCAAAAATGAATCAGTAACGATGCTCACCTTTGATTCTAACAATTGGGAGTTGGAGACAGGAGCTTTACGAGTTAAGGCCAATGTGGGCAATGTGAGACCACTGTCTCAAAAACAAAAATATAAGCAATATTAAAGCTTTTTCAGATAAGCAAAATTTGTTACCAGTAGGTCTTCACTGTCAGAAATAAAGATGTGTGTGTGTGTGTATGAATAAATGAGCTGGAAAGTATTTCTTAAGACATTGTCATCACTAATGATAACAATACCGCTAGTTGGCAGATATCCTTTGTCTCTTACCACCACAAAGTTGAGTTTGTCCAGGCCTGTGTTGCTCTGTCCGGGGCTTGTTAATTATTTTGAAGTAAGTAGTGTTTCTCCTGTGAAATTGTGTTTCTTGGGGTTTTTTATTAAACTATTAACAGTTTTATCACTTTATATGATGACTTATTTGAAAACTTTGATCTTGGCAAGCCCAGCTTTGATTAATTAAAGCATCATTTAAAAACCTACACACACTCTCAGAATTAAGATAAAAAAGTCATTACCTCTTCTAAGACAGTTTCTTAATACCTATAAAATAGCCATGGTGGCATGCATATTTAATCCCAACACTTAGGAGGCAGAAGCAGGTGGATCTCTGAGTTCTAAGGCAGCCAAAGATACATAGTGAGACTTTGTCTCAAATACAACACACATTCTCCTTCTCCCCCCAAAACCCCCACACTCCCCTGTCTCCCTCTTTTCCTCCCCCTCCCCCTCTCCCCAACCCCTGTAAAAAAATAACTGACAAATGTAAAATCTTAATAATCTTTATACATCAAAAGTAAAGTACAAGCAAATCATTGTGGAATCGGGGTGGGGGTCAGTCATCAAGCTAGACAGACCTCACAGGGTGATTACTGATGGAGCCCTTCCTTGTACTTTATAGTGTTATCTACCCATTTTAATCCTCCCCATATGTTCTCTATCTAGCTGTTTAAAACCATCAACAAACCTTGCTACATCTTTCCCCTCTGTTCCACTAAAGCTTCTCCATCCTCCCCACCTCTATTTTTCTTCCTTTCCTGTTATATCTGTTTTTCCTTTCCTCTCCTCCCTTCCACATCAACATCTTATATCTTATTCTCTCCATGTAAACACATGCCTCAGGAGAGAGTTGCCCCAGCTTGTGGGATTTTCATTTGGGGATTTTTGTTTGAATTCTTATGCTGTGTATGTTACATATTTATATGTGTTTGTAAGTAGCTTCGTGTTGTAGACCTTATTGATCTAACAGAACAGTCTATCTCTTTTGTCACTTACTGTGGATCCCTTTCCCACATGTAAATACCTAATTCCTAGTTGCATGATGAAGGATTTACTCTTAGAGGGATTTTTGTTACTGTGGATTTTGTTCCAGGTAAATTTTACTTATTTCCATTTTCTTGTAGTGCTGGGGCTTCCTCACTAATGGTAGACAAGTGCTTCCTCACTGAGATACACCCCCAGTTCTAAATTATACTGTCTTGTTCACAGAAAGCCCATCTTTCACCCTGAAGTCAACTTCGAAAGCTGTTTTAAGATCAAAAGAAATAATTCCAGTGGCAGAAAATGGAAATGAGGTACTAACTTGAAGTGCTGGGTGACAGATGTTCACTCCAGCAGAGTGGGGTTTATGAGTTTTACTCGGAAAACATCTGAGCCACATTTCAGCTTAGGAAACACCAAAATGGCTTTTCATAAAGTGTTCTTGTGAATCTACTTATATAATAAAAAGAATTCAATTACAACTTTCAGAAGCTACAAAAATGAAAACACAGTTTTTCATTTATTTTAGGAATAATAACCACTGTTGATGAGGCTATTGAAGAAATTATTGCAGTATTCGGAAACACAAGGTTCAATGAAATGGTTTGTTCTCCAGAATGCCTAGGACATCCTTCATTATGGTTTAGTAATATTCCACAGTGTAGAAATCGTTCTTCTAGCAGCTTGGACTGTGGCTCAGAGGTAGAACATTGACCTAGCATGTGCAAGGTACTGTGTCCAGTTCCTAGGATCACTCAAAACAAAATCAACTACAAAAGAACCTTCTGTTTTGAAAATACTTGATCTAGAGTCCAGGAAATGGCTCAGTCAAGGAGCACTGCAAACAGTAAGACCTGAGTTTGATCCTATAATCCATGTTTAAAAACTAGATAAGCCAAACTAGGTGGTGCTCACTTGTAATCCCAGAGCTGGGAAGGCAGATCACAAGAGTTTGCTCTAGCTTAACCCAGTGAGAGTTCCTGTCTCATGAAAGCAATCCGAATGGCTCCTGAGGAATAAATATAGCATGTGAGGTTGCCCTCTAATTTCTCTACATGTGTGGATACACTGACAGATAAACCAGCATGCACACGCACACACACATACACACACACACACACACACACACACACACACACACACAGAAGCACCTGAGTCTAGCCTCACTTTTTAAAAATAACTTTATTGCTTTGTTGAAGGTTTCAATGAACTTTCTTACAAATGTGTTTGTAGGGTTTTGGTTCATTTGAACACCTTCCACCTCTCCCAGAGCCACCAGCACCACTCCCTGAGATGGCAGACAAAATCAAAGATACACTTCCTCCCCAAAAGCCTGAGCTGAAAGTGAAGTGGGTGCTGAGGCCCACAAGCATTGCCCTGACATGGAACATCCCCAAGGTCAACCCCAACTGTGCGCCTGTGGAGAGTTACCACCTCTTCCTGTACTATGAGAACTCTGATCATTTGACATGGAAGAAAATTGCAGAAATTAAAGCTTTACCACTCCCCATGGCTTGCACCTTATCTCAGATTTTAGCTTCTAACAAGTATTATTTTGCTGTCCAGTCAAAAGACATTTTTGGCAGATATGGACCATTTTGTAATATCAAATCTATTCCTAGGTTTTCTGAAAACCTTACCTAAAAGTCCTCAGTAATTTTATGTTTTATACATGTCATGTTTTCATATTTGAATGTTTTGTTTACAGTGTTTCTCTAACACTGTACATTGTAATATCCCATGTTGCAGTTTGTGAACCCTTTGGGGACAGTCTTACATGTATTGTACTCGTTTTGGAATTTTCTGTGTTTCTAATTTGCATTCAGTATATACTTCTGTTATCTGTATTTTTATATATACCCTACCATGGACCCATGTTGCCACTGTGTGTTCCTGTGGTGGCTATGGAATTGCTGCTGTGTCTGAAGCCCTCAGATACAAGCAGCCACTTTTCCCATTCTTGACAATCAGCTATAAGCAAAACCAACCATTTGCTAAAGGTAGGTCACCTCGGATGCATCTCTGTCATATCTAGCATACAGAAGTTCTTTCCTGCTGTTTTCATTCTAAAGCAGGCTATTGATTTGTATCCTTTGTCTTTGTTTTTGTTTGGCTGGCAATCATTTGAGAGAAATAGCTTGCAGGCTTTGCCTAAACAGCACAATTTGTTAGATCAGGCATTGTGGGACGTGCCTCTAATGCCAGCTTGGTCTACAGAAAAAGTTCCAATCCAGCCAGAGCTACATAATAACAGACTTTTTAAAAAAATGGTTTTGTTAGACTTTGTGTACTATGAACATGAAAATGCCCAGTGTTTCATATAAAAAATATTATTCAACCTGCTATTTTAGCCATGGAGTTAATCTCTTAGACTTGAGGCTTTAATTTGCTGATTCCTAATTTCTCTAAATACCTCCCTTTGCCAATTTCCTGGTTTCTATGAGAACATAACACTAAAGGCTCTAATAGAGGAGTCCTATGGATACTTTGCACTGAAGTGAAGTGCAAGCTGTTCAGGAGAGACTTGAGATGCCTAAGTCACTACCCAAAAGAAACAAACTAGGTAGCTAGTTACTGGGATGTTAAAAAGTGAAACTGCAGCATAGTTTTCAAGTGGAGTACTCTTCTGGAATACAGTGGAAGTTCTGAGATATGATCAAGAAACAGTTTCCCTTGGTATTTGAGATGACTCCATCTTCACAAATAAAGCTGTTACTTTTTGAGGTTTTACTGTCTCTTATGAAACATGAGTGAATCAGGTGTGGTGGCATATACAAATCTTAGTTCTTGGGAGATTGATGCAGAAGGATTGTGAATTCAAGGGCAGCCTGGTCTGTATAGCTTGTGAAAGAAGCATGTTTGGGATTAGCATGGTGGTGCATGCCTTTAATCCCAAAACTCAGGAGGCAGAGCCAGGTCTTTATGAGTTTGAGGCTAGCCTGGTGGTCTACATAGCAAGTTCCAGGGCAGCCAAGGCCACATATTAAGTACCTGTCTCAAAGAACTAAAGGGGGGAAACTATTTCCAGATATGGTCACCTGCCTGTTTTCAGGCATTTTGTAGTGGATAGCAAGACTTAAGGTAACAGCGTGTATATCAGTATATCTGGAAAGCTGACAGGATCACAGGACACCTAGAGGATCTACCATCTGACCTTTTAGCTAAACATTTCTGCTTTTTGTCCTTTGAAGGAACCTAGAGTGGAGTTTCCAAATGTTAATATTTCAGTGACACCAGAATAGAGCCAACTTAAGAACAGGAACATTTCTGCCACACAGCACAGAAAACTAATACCCCATAAAAGTGGCCTGAACTTGTAAATTAGAGGAAAATGCTTTTTCCTCCAAACTTGTCAAAAAGCCAACACTGAGAATGTTGAGTAATGGCAGCTGGTTGCTCAGAATCCCAGACCCAGGCCTGTACAATAGCCAATAGAAGAAAATGGCATATTGCAACATCCTATATAGCTTTAGATTTGTGGTGGTTTATAAAAATTAAGTTTTGACACATCTTTTTTAGATGAGAAAATTATGCCAGAATTCCTAGAAGTCATAGTCACTAACCCCATAAAAATTCAAGATTCAATGCCAAGGGCTTGGTTCCTAGGTCCACAGTGTGTATGCCATACTGGTAGGGATGGATGAATGGAACAAGATTTAAATCGTCTTTCCTGCCTTAGGGTTCCATGTTAAAGCCCAGCTACAGAAACTGAAGTAACAATATAAGTCTAGTATATGCTGGGTTCTGTAGGACAGTACATTTCAACCTGTGGGTTGCAACCCCATTGGGGAGGGGGTCAAAAGTCCTTTCACAGGGGTCACCTAAGACCATTGAGAGGAAAAATAAAGATGGTAGCCACCACTGGCACCTGCTATGGAGCTCCAAGGAGTCTGAGAAACCCATGGCATCTCTGAAGGGTGATGCAGCAAGTGAAAAATGAGTCTACAGGCCCAAGATAGTGCTGGAATAGCCAAGCAGGGTGAGGCTACTCTTCGAGGAAGGTGCTTTTAAAAAGTAGTCTCATGAAATCAGAAAGAGGATGGAACAGAGCTGCAACATGGCAGAGAATGACAAATGTATAACCTTCCTAGTGTCTAGAAGCAGGGAGGTGTGTGGCAGCCAGGAGCTCTCACTGAACCTGCCCCTAACTGCAATATCACCCTGACTCTGGGCAACAGCAGGATATGGGAGACAATGGTATAGTATTTATGGTGCTTCAGAAACCTTGAACCAGAGCAACGACTTGCAGTGAATATTTGCATGTAAAGCTGTTTGGGCAAAAAAAAAAAAAAAAAAAAAAAATACTGTGTGACACACTAATTTCCAATCCCACTACAACAAATGACTGCAATAGAGAGGTGAGAAAGATTGAGGGACAGAGCAGTAAGTGTACAGTGAAGACAGGCAGAACTAGAAAGACAGGAGGACTCCTTGCTGAGTTGGGCCACCAGATTGATGTGCAGCAGCCTAGAGCTTGTGTGGACTTAGCCCCTGAATACACTGCTCAGCCATACAATTGTCCTGGTTCTGAGCAACAACAGAATGTCCAAAATGAAGAATGATTCGTTTTCTGGATTGGATCTCTTAGAAAGACCTCCATGGACTGCTGCCCCAAGAGGCCATGTTGGTATCCATTGTCCACGGCCCCAGGCCATCTCCAAGCCCAAGGTTCATGTGGATGTCCATGGTCCTACAGTAACCAGGGTCTGTGTTGATGTCTCTGGCCTTTGCCTGCTGCCTAAAGCCATGTTGATATCAGTGGGCCATGCTGCTACTAGGTGCCAAGTTGATGTCCTTGGTTTCAGCTGCTGCCAAGAGCCATGATGGTGGTACTTTTACTGGATACCATGTAATTGGCCATGTTCATGGCCAATGCTGCAACAGAAAGCCATGTTGATGTCTGTCTGTAGTGCCATCGAAGACCATCCTGCGGCATGTAGTGACACCAGAAACCATGTGGAAGTCCATGAACTATGTACCTGCTGGCTGTAAAGGACAAGGAAACTACGTTTGCATTGGTTTCAATGTCTGCAGACTCACAGCTGAGAAAGAGGGACATAGAAGGCTTCTGTGACAGCCCCTATCCCCCTCCCTGCAAAAAATACAATTAAAAGCCTAAACAGAAAGTCATCAAAGAGAACTCTTAACAATTGTGATAAGGATGCTGAAGTATAGCTTTCCACAATTAATGGCTTCTGGCAGGTGTGTTGGTGAGAAAGAACTCATTTTTAAGGAGCTGCCCACCAGGCTCCAGTGAATATGTGGGCAACACAAATTGGGCTCCTCCTCCTCTTCATCTTCCTCCCTTCATTGTTTTCTTGCACAAGGGTTGAGGGGTACCTGGGAGTACTGGGAAGTGAAGGTTTGTGGTGTAAAATTCCCAAATAAAAATATGACATAAAAAAAGACTCATCAGAGAACATTTAAATTATGATTCATAACAGTAGCAAGATTATAGTTATGAGGTAACAACAAAAATAATTTTATGGTTGAGGGTCACTACATCATGAGGAACTATATTAAAGGATCACAGCATTAGAAAGGTTGAGAACCACACTGCTCTAGAAGAACCAATTGAATGTGGGTGGCAGAAGGGATTTATTAGATTGCCTTACATGGCACAGACTAGGTACCACAACAGCCATGGAGAGTCTGGTGCAGTCTCCACCAGCTCTGTACAAAAGCCTTGTTCTATGGTGCCTGGTAAGTTTTCCTGTAATCATAGTATTTGGGAAGATGCAACAAGAGGATTCTGTTCTTGGGCTATAAAGGCTGAGTCTCAACCTATTTATTAGTTCTATAGCCTTAGTTCCCTCCTGCTGAGTGAGGGAATCTCTTATATTTTTGGTTGTGAGCCTAGCCTTTAACACTGCGCCATCTCTCCAGCCGAGTGAGGGGATCTCAAGATAAGATGACTACTACTATGGGGCACTGACTGGGACAGTGGGTTGCCAGGCTGCCCTTGGAAAGTATTAATTAAAGCCAGTCAAACACTTATCTTGGGCTTGCACAACTTGAGTCATCTTTTCTGTGTCTCCTTTTTCTTGGTTAAACCAAAGGCATTGCTGCTGGGTTGTTTGTTGTTTGTTTGTTTGTTTTGGCAAGGGGAGGGAGTTGGTTGGTTGGTTGGTTGGTTGAGTTTTGTTGGGGCCGGGGGTGCTGTTTTGTTTTGAGCCTAGCTTTCTTCCTTTCTGTCTTGTCTTCTCTCTTTCTCTTTTCTTAAATTAACAAGTTGTACCAAATGAGACTTGGAACATTGACTGGAGACACAGTTGCTGTAGTAAGTTCTAACTTAATGCTGTCCCAGCCTCCATTTTAGATTTGGTTTGAATTTCTCATACCAGAAGCAGACTATAGTCACCCTTATTGAGGATATGCCTCAGTATGATCTATTTGTCTGTTCTATATGACTGCCTCCTGTGACCTCTGTTCACATGAGATAACAAGATACAACTGGATTGATGGGCCCTACACACCTATATGAACTGTGTAGATGCTTGTGACAGTCACAGTCTCGGTATAACCTATAGAGCTTGAAAGTCACTTAGCAGAACCCCTTCAGGGAACCTGCTTAGGTAATATCCTGGACACCAGTGAAAGCTTTAGTCCCTCTGAATTTACATTCCCTTACCACCCACTGACTGAGCACCCTGCTGTCTCCTGACTTCCCATCAAGTCCTGTGATTACCCCCCTTCTCACAGACCTGTGAATGATAAAATGTTTGTTTCATGTACTTTGCTGTTCTGCCTCCTCTGGTCCACAGTTGAATCAAATTTGTTCTAATCAAAGCATGGCTGCCTTGGTAAGAAACTGGTTGAGGTACAAAGCCACAAGGGTATCTGCCCACCTACTCAAGTTTCCTGTTAAAGGGACATCTGGACACTGTTGTTCATCTTTCAGTTGCCATAACAACACCTTAGATCAGTCCTTCAAAAGGGTTGATTTGGACGTTTCAGTCTGTAGTTCGTTGTACGGTTGCTTTTTTAACCTGTAATCAAATGTGATAGAAAAGGAGACCAGGGTCCTAGTATCCCCTTCAAGAGCATGCACCAATAATTTCCCTTCTTTCTATCAGGCCCTACCTCATCAAGATTGCACCATATCCCAATAGCACCATCAGCTGATGACCAAGCCTTCAACACAGGGGCCTTTGGGGGCTATTCCAGATCCAGAGTGCAACAGATAGGGACCAAGCCCTCCACCAAGAGAAAGAAGTTTCCTGTGAAAGGTACACCACAAAGTTCTATGACTGTCACCCCTTGGCCTCTTCAGGCCAGGCCTGGAATTTATAGTCTTTCCAGGGAGACTTCAAGAGTGGATTAGAGAAGAGTGACAGTGGGGTGATCTGTCAAGGAGAAGCAAGCCCTTACTAGTAGTGGTAGTTAGAAGCAAAGGCGGGGTACAGGAATTTAGGGGGTAGGGATGCCTTGTTTCCTATTAACAGTGTACTGGGACAAGGAGGCCACAAGAGCTTTGTTTGTTTGTTTGTTTAAGACCCGGTTTCTTTGTGTAGCTTTGGCTATCCTGGAAGTTGCCCTGTAGGCCAGAGCCTCTGCCTCCTGAGTGCTGAGATTAAAGTGGGAACTGCAGACACACCCACTCCACACTCAGTCTGTGGAAGTGACATTGCTTTAGCAGTTCATGAGGTTCAGAATCTCATGGCATTTATTCCTATAGAATCCCACACCTCCAGCAGAGCATGGCAAATGCTGTCCCCAGTACTGGTCTCTCATTCCTGAGATGATGAATGATTCTGATGAAATCTTGAATCACCTCATAATTTTAATTGACATGTAATTGCATGTCTTTATGTAATACAGTGTGATAATTTGATATATGGTAGCAGTGTACATCAGTAAGCACAGTAGTTAGTCAGCATCACTATCTCCCTACACATTCATGAAAATATACAAGAAATTGTCACAAACTCCATTCACCCTATTACAGTGTACAACACTAGAACACATTGTTCCTGTTTTCCTACCCCTTAACTCAGCTCTCCCTATTCTACCATCCTCTCTGCTTCTATGAGATCCACGTGTTTTAGTTTCCACATATGATTGAGAACTTTTAGCATTTACTCTCTAGATTGGCTTATTAGTTTGTTGATTACTTAATTAATTAATCTGGAGACAGGGTCTCATTATATAGTTGGCTGGCCTTGAACTCGAAAATCCACCTACTTCTGCCTTCCAAGTGCTGGGATTAAAGGAATCTGTCAGTACACCCAGATCCTTAGACTAATCTTAATATTGGTACTGTTAAAAGAAATAAATAAATAAATAAATAAATCCGGTATCTTAGATGATGTAGGAAGGCGTTTTAGGTATTCCTAGTAATTGGGTGATTGATTGATCAGTTGGCTGATGGAATTTAGCAGTATTGGTTATTGAACCTAGGGCTTTGCATATTCCTGGTAAATATTCTAACACTCACCTCTATTCTTGACCTTTGTGTTTCATTCAAAATGCACCCTAGAATAAGTGACTTTACCTTTCTAAATGTGTTTCCTCAGTAATGAGACTTCCAAAGTCTCTTAGTTCAGATCCCCCAAAGTTGCAAAGCGCCTGTGTAGGGAGAATCGAGCATTCTGGGATCTTTGAGGCATCTGAGCTGGCTGATGCTGCTCTACTCTGATAGATTCATCAAGTGTAGGGACTCATCTGTAACATGTCATTTGGTATTTTCTCTGGGCATTATTCTTTTTTGTTTGCTTGCTTATTTTTCTCCTCCCTTCTGGAATTCTGCTGGTCTAACAGTACTTTCTTTTTTCTTATTTTTGTTTGTTTATTTATTTTAGTGACTTTCCTGAAATATCAAATTGTATTTAACTTTTGTCATGGAGTTATTGAAAATACAAAAAGAAAAAGATGAACATAATAAAATCCTTCATGTCTGACAAAAACCAAATGTGGCCTTAGCAAAGGAGAGAATTCATGCAAGAAGACTTTCTGTAACAGGAAGGGCCTGGATCAAAGCTGACCCACATGCATTGCATGCATAGCCTTTGGTGTCAGGAGTCAGTTTTCTTAAGGTTGCTCTCTGCCTGTTTGTCTTGCATTTTTTCTGTTGAGCCATCTTGTTGGCCCTGGAGATCTTCTTCTGAGGGAGAATTAAATTGTTGGGGATAAAGATGCATCTAGAAAGAAATTGTGTTGAAAAACAACATTTTAAGAGCATTTCAGAGTGGAATCCGGGAAGCACAAGATTCAGGAATCATGCACAGCCTGAGTCACCATGTGACTTCTTGACCAGTGTCTGGGGGGCGGGGGGGGGGGGGGGGTTAAGTCTTGAGGTTTGGTGTAGAGATAAGTTTGGCCAGAGACTTTGCAAAGGCCACAAATTTAACAATGGAGGATGTAGCTGCAAGTATTCCAAGGAAGCCTTTTTTCTCAGCATGAAGTATTTCATAGTTTATGAAGCCATTTTATTAAAACTATAACTGCACTGGGCGTGGTGGCGCACGCCTTTAATTCCAGCACTCGGGAGGCAGAGGCAGGCGGATTTCTGAGGCCAGCCTGGTCTACAAAGTGAGTTCCAGGACAGCCAGGGCTACACAGAGAATCCCTGTCTCAAAAAACCAAAAAAATAAAAAAAACAAACACAAACACCTGTAACTGCTAAGAACAAACTTTGCACCTGGCTTCTTAGCAGTTCATCAGGTGTAGCCAGGTGTCAAGTGGCTTTCCTGAACCTGGCACTTTCCTTTCCTTGTAACTGGTAGGGTCGGTCTCCTCTGTCTTCTCTTTCTTTGTTTTAAAAGTTCCATACAACCCAAGCCTTTGGGGAGGACTTAGTCTGTTTGCAATTTCCAAGGCCCAAATACATTTCCTTTATTACGCTAGCAGCTTCCAAGCTTGAATACCAGGTTCAGTATTATGACGTTCCCTCCCTCACTTCAACAAGTCTCAGGCTTAAAGAGGCAGCTCACTTGGAAGAGTGCTTGCCCAGCATGCCCAAGACCCAGGGTTTTCTCACCAGCACTGCATAAAATGAGTGTGGAATTCCAGCACACTGGAGGTGGGAGCAGGAAGGTCAGAAATTCAAGGCCAGCCTAGACTAGGTGCCCATTCTCTCCCCTCACCTCTCCCACAAATTTTAACTCATGCCTCCACCAGTCACAAACTCACTGCTTTATGGAACTGTGACATTGTTTTATTCCAATATTGTTTCCAACAGTCCAAGAATTTTCTCTCTATCATACTTCCAAACAAGAAAAGGCTCTTTCTGTGCCTTAAGGCAATTCCTCTACCCCAAATACATGTCTTTTTAATCGGGAGTTTTGCACCCATATTGTCCTTAAAAAAAAAAAAAAAAAAAAAAGGAAAAGCTAATTAAGATTGTCTTGGTTACTATTCTATCACTGTGGAGAGACACTATGACCAAGACAATTTTTATTTTAAAAAGCATGTAACTGGGGGCTTGCTTACAGTTTTAAAGGGTTAGTCCACGATCATCATGACAGAAAGAAGTCAGGCACAGTCAGCACTGTAGCTGAGTGCTTGATCTACAGGCAGAAGGCAGAGAGGGGAGGGACACTGGGCCTGGCTTGGTCTTTTGTTAATGGACACATTTCCATTAACAAAGGCTAAGCCTATGCCAATAAGACTGCACCTCCTAAATGTTCTCACAGTCCACTCCCAGGTGACTAAGCATGCAAATATATTAGCCTGGGAAGGACATTTTCATTCAAAGCAGCACATGTATTTCCATATGTATATGAGAACATTAGTGACTGCAGCTCCAGTGGCTCTCACCAGCTCTAGTCAAAGGCAGAGTAGAGAAAGTTGATCCTCTCTCTCAGTGGTAGAACAGTCAAAACAGATCTCAGAAGCTGTGTTTGCTAAGAAGTATTGACTTCTCCTTGGGGAGCATGGACGGCATCTCTGCCTTCATCTTGTCTGTCTGTCTGTCTCCTATATATTGACTGAAAGCAGAGAGATAAATTGTTGTTCTAAACAGTTGCTTTGAATTCCAGAAAAAGAAAATCTTCAGAGAGAAAGAGACCACCCGTAGAAGAGGAGAAGCAGGCTCCAGCAGGGTTCAGAAGTTAGATCTTACAGGAACTAGACCAAGCCCCTCAAGCAGTGACAACAGGAAAGAAAGGTTTCATCAACACATTTCAGAGTCAGAAGCAGATCTTACCTTGACCAGGGTTGTTTAATTATGTATGTCCATGTCAAAGCCTTTAAAAGGAGACTACTTAATAATTAAATATGCTACAGTGATTCTAGTACAATGAATGTCCTGTATAGCTATGACTAGAAATGGGTAGAGTTGTGTGTCTAAACTGAAATATTATACAAAAGTTGAACAGCTAAAGGCATCTGAATTGCATATGTGCAAAGCGATCAGTAACTGCTCTTTCAATGATTAGTTGTTTGAGATAGTTCCTGGTGTACCCAGATTAGCCTTAACTCACGGCGGACTCAAGATAACCTTGAGCTCCTGATCCTCTTGCCTCAGCTTTTCAGTGCTGGGATTACAGGTATATGCTACTATACCCAGCAAACAAATGCCCTATTAGAGTTCTCTTTTCTAAACTTTGCATCACATATAACTCTGAACATGTGAATTGTCCAGTACAAATTTTGATGTTTCTGTGGCCTGTGTACCATTCTGATGGAACCCACCATCAGCCAGCCCGATAGCTCAACTAGTTCAGATCTGGCTGCCGTCTACCGGCATCAACTCATTGCACATTTCATTGTGTAGCTAAGGAACACTTGACATCAAGAATAAAATCTGGGCAGCTTGTGCTGTCCTTACACTTGGCAATTTGAACATTAAAATGTCATTGACAAGTTATGTTTTCCTTTAACCAGAAACAAGAATGTAAATGTATGGCTGGGAAGAAAATGAGGACAACTTGGGAGACCTAGCATAGCACTGTCAATCATAATCACTTTCTTCAAGTGCTGAATGCAATGAAAATAAATGGGTTTTTCTGTTGCTGAGGTTTCTGCAAGACTAGCCCTGACTGTCTGAAGTCTTTGTCCTCTAAAGTTTTGATCCTTGTTTTACAATTAAATTCATGAAAAATTGTCTTGAATGGCATTTTTCAAACTATCTCTTTAAATATCTGTTCTCGTGGTGTTTTATGAAAAGCTTCCTGACTGTTGTCTGCCGACATTCTGCAGAACTGCACCTCCTAAAAAATGTAATCTGAACAGAATTTAAAATTTTGTATTTATATGTATGAATGTTTAGTCTTTGTGTAAGTGTGCATGCATACCTGGTGCCTACAGGTGGGGCAGGAGGGGACAGATCTCATAGGACTCCAGTCACAGATGGCTGTGAGCCACCATGTGTATGCTGGAACCAAACTCAGGTCCTCTGCAGGAACAGAAAAGGCACTGAACCGCTGAGCTGTTTCCCCAGCTAGGGAACAGTATTTTTAAGATGCTAGGACATCACCTACACAGCAAACAAAATGAATGGTGAGAATGGGCCCCAGGGAAGCCAGGCCTAAGGATCATTCTTTTCACATCAGTTACCTGCTCGAATCCTGTCCTTCCCAAAAGGTTTATTAGCACTGACTACTCCTTGGCAACTGCTTCCCTCCCAACATAGCCTACAATGTAGGATCAGAAAAGCACAGATGGGACAATCTAGACCAGATTACAAGGCCATTAACCAGGGTGTTCAATCACAAGGGAAGTACTCCAGTACACAGAAGGCTGAAACTCGAGAATCATGAGTTTGAGGACAGCCTAGGCTACACACTATGAGACCCTGTCCAAAGGTAGCAACAACAAGAAAAAATAGATGAACCCGGGCGGTGGTGGCACATGCCTTTAATCCCAGCACTTGGGAGGCAAAGACAGGCAGATTTCTGAGTTCAAGACCAGCCTGGTCTACAAAGTGAGTTCCAGGACAGCCAGGACATACAGAGAAACCCTGTCTAGAAAAAAAATCAAGGAAAAAAAAAAAAGGTAAGAAAAAATAGATGAAGTCACTTGCACTTCATTCAGCACTATCTGAAAGCAAAGATGGTTCCCAGGAGAATTTGTCTAAGTGCACGTCTGCTGACTTGGGTTTCTTACTGTATTCTGTTCTAGAGTAGTGCTTCTGCTTTTAGGTTTAAACAGCTAACTCTTTCACTTATATGCATCTGTCGTTGTCACCTGTCCCCCTCTTGTGTACTAGTTTATCACTGTGCTAAATACCCTGCAAAGCCAGATGAACTAGCATCTGAATCCCCTCAAAACTGTGATGACTTCAAACTCAACGATAGTTGAAATGGGCACTTTGAAGGTGCTTATGCTAAAAAGCATACATTCTTGGATTTGGGCTCTAATTGCAGGGTAAGGACTTGACTCCACACCTCCATGCCCCCATTCCTCCATGACCCCATGGCTCCATGGCCCCTTGCCTCAATGCCCTCATGCACACATGCCCCCTTGCCTCAATGACCTCATGCATTCATGCACACATGCCTACGTGGCTCCATTCTTTAGAGGGAGGCCTGCTCCATTGCTCCAGCACAGTGGATCCCGATGAGACGGGCAGACCATGGTTTTAAGATGTTTATTGTAGAAAGGCATAGAGAGGAAGAGAGTAGGGAAGTAGAGGCTGACCATGGCCACATGGAGAGGGAAGGGAAGGGAATGCAAGGGGGGGAGCAAGAGGGCAAGAGAGAAGCAAGTAGGAAGCAAGAAAGTAAGAAAGGGAGGAGGGGACAAACAACCCCTTTTATAGTGGGCCAGGCCTCTCTGGCTGTTGCCAGGCAACTGTGGGGAGGAACATACCAGGCTGTTGCCAGGTAACTGGTGGGGCCTCGTGTTGGGAGCCTTGTGTCTGTGAGCATGGCAAATGGGTCATCCATCCCTTGCAGGAACACCTGCTGGGTCTCTGGGGTTTAAACCAAATTCGACCAGAAAACAGATCTTTCACCATCGCACTACATGCACTCTTGCCTCCATGCCCTCATGCCCCCATGGCCTCTCGTGCACATGCCCTCATTCTTCCAAGCCCTCATGCCTCCATGGCCCCATGCCTCCCCCCAAGCCTGAGGGGCCTTTATGCCCACATGCCCCCAGGCCTCCATTCCCTCATGCCACCATGACCCCATACAATCATGTCCTCAAGGTTTAATGTCCTCTTGCCCTCATGCACCCATGCCCACATGCCTCCATGACACATCCCCCCCATGCCCTAATGCCCTCATGCCCACATGGCTTCATTTCCTTATTCCCCCATGCCTTCATACTTCCATGTCATCATGGCACTATGACCCCATACATTCATGCCCTCATTCCTCCATGTCCTCATGCCTCCATGGCCCCATCACCCTATTCTCCCATGCACTCATGCCTCCATGCCGTCGTGCCTCCATGCAATATACAGATTCAATGCAATCCCCATCAAAATTCCAACTCAGTTCTTCATAGAGTTAGAGCAATTCTCAAATTCATCTGAAATAACAAAAAGCCCAGGATAGCCAAAACTATTCTCGACAATAAAAGAACTTCTGGGGGGAATCAGCATCCCTGGCCTCAAGCTGTACCACAGAGCAATAGTGATAAAAACTGCATGGTATTGGAACAGCGACAGACAGGTAGATCAATGGAATAGAATTGAAGACCCAGAAATGACCCCACACACCTATGGTCACTTGATCTTTGACAAAGGAGCTAAAATCATCCAGTGGAAAAAAAGACAGCATTTTCAACAAATGGTGCTGGTTCAACTGGTGGTCAACATGCAGAAGAATGCAAATTGATCCATTCTTACCTCCTTGAATAAAGCTCAAGTTTAAGTGAATCAAGGACCTCCACATAAAACCAGATACACTGAATCTAGTAGAAGATAAAGTGAGGAAGAACCTCGAACAGATGGGCACAGGGGAAAGTTCCTGAACAGAACACCAATGGCTTATGCTCTAAGATCAATAATCGACAAATGGGACCTCATAAAATTACAAAGCTTCTGTAAGGCAAAGGACACTGTCAATAGGACAGAACAGCAACTAACAGATTGAGAAAAGATCTTTATCAACCCTACATCTGATAGAGGGCTAATATCCAACATATACAAAGAATTCAAGAAGTTGGAGTCCAGAGAACCAAATACCCTATTAAAAAATGGGGTACAGAACTAAAAAGGAATTCTCAACCGAGGAATACCAAGTGACTGAAAAGCACTTAAAGTAATGTTCAGCATCTTTAGTCATCAGGGAAATGCAAATCAAAACAACCTTGAGATTCTATCTCACACTGGTCAGAATGGCTAAGATAAAAAACTCAGTGGCAGCAGATGCTGGCAAGCATGTGGAGAAAGAACACTCCTTCCTCCATTGTTGGTGGGATTGCAAGCTGGTACAACCACTCTGGAAATCAGTATGATGATTCCTCAGAAAATTAGATATAGTACTACCAGAGGACCCAGCTATACCACACCTGGGCATATACCCAGAAGATGCTCCAACATGTAATAAGGACACATGCTCCACTATGTTCATAGCAGCCTTATTTATAATACCCAGAAGTAGGAAAGAACCCAGATGTCCCTCAACAGAGGAATGGATACAGAAAATGTGGTACATTTACCCAAAGGAATACTACTCACCCATTATAAACAATGAATTCATGAAATTCATAGGCAAATGGATGGAACTAGAAGTTATCATCCTTAGCGATCACAAAAGAACACACATAGTATACACTCACTGATATGTAGATATTAGCCCAGAAGTTTGGAATACCAAGATACAATTCAGACCAAATGAAGCTCAAGAAGAAGGAAGACCAAAGTATGGATACTTTGGTCCTTCTTAGAAGGGGGAACAAAATACCCATGGGAGGAGATACAAAGTGTAGATCAGACACTGAAGGAAAGACCATCCAGAGACTGCCCCACCTGGGGATCCATCCCATATACAGTCACCAAACCCAGACACTGTTGTGGATGCCAACAGTGCTTGCTGACAGGAACCTGATATGGCTGTCTCCTGAGAGGCTCTGCAAGTGCCTGACATATTCAGAGGTGGATGTTCTCAGCTAACCATTGGACTGAGCACAAAGTCCCCAATGCCCCCGTGGAAGAGCTAGATAGAGAAAGGACTGAAGGAGCTGAAGGAACTTGCAGCTCCATAGGAGGAACAACAATATGAATCAACAAGTACCCCCAGAGCTCCCAGGGACTAAACCACCAACCAAAGAGTACACATGGAGGGACCCATAGCTCCATCTGCATATGTAGCAGAGGATGGCCTTGTTGGACATCAGTGGGAGGAGAGGCCCTTGATCCTGAGAAGGCTCAATCTCCCATTGTAGGGGAATTCCAAGACAGGGAAGTGGGAGTGGGTAGGTTGGTGATAGGGGGTATGGGATAGGGGGCTTTTGGAGGGGAAACCAGGAAAGGGGATAACATTTGAAATGTAAATAAATAAAATATCTAAGAAAAAAAAGAAAGAAAAAAAAAGCAGACAGACCTTGGGTCCGAACTCTGCAGCCAGTCCCACAAAACCCAGAGGAAGCTCCACTCCCAGGCTGTCTAACATGCCCAGGATCATAGGATCAGAGGTGAGGAGGACACAACATCTGTCCCAACACCACCGGAAGTAACTGGGACCAGGGGGATCCAGGAAAGGAGGAACCCCACCTGACCAGTGGCACAGGTTCCTTCCAGTCTGGGTCGGTGCCCTGAGCAGACCTTGGACCCAAACTCTGCAGAGAGTCCCACAACACCCAGGGAAAGCTCCACTCCCAGGCGCTCTAACACTCCCAAGATCCCAGAATCACAGAGACAGCTGGACTCTGAGGAGTTCTGACACAACCAGGATCACAGGAAGGACAGGCTCCAGTCAGATATAGCAAGGACAGGTAGCACTATCGAGAACCAGATGGTGGGAGGCAAGCATAAGAATATAAGCAACAAAAACCAAGGTTACTTGGCATCATCAGAACTCAATTCTCCCAACATAGCAAGTCTTGGATACATCGTCACACCAGAAAAGCAAGATTTGGACCTAAAATCACTTCTCAAAATGATGATAGAGGACTTTAAGAAGGACATAAATAATTCCCTTAAAGAAATACAGGAGAACACAGGTAAACAGGTAGAAGCCCTTAAAGAGGAAACACAAAAATCCCTTAAAGAATTACAAGAAAACACAATCAAACAGACAAAGGAAATGAACAAAACCATTCAAGATCTAAAAATGGAAATAGAAATAATAAAGAAATCACAAAGGGAGACAAGGCTGGAGATAGGAAACCTAGGAAAGAGGTCAGGAGTCATGGATATAAGCATCACCAACAGAATACAAGAGATAGAATGAGAATCTCAGGTGCAGAAGATACCATAGAAAACATTGACACAACAGTCAAAGAAAAAGCAAAAAGCTCCTAACCCAAAACATCCAGGAAATCCAGGACACAATGAGAAGACCAAACTTAAGGATAATAAGTATAGAAGAGAGCAAAGATTCACAATCTAAAGGGTCAGTAAATATTTACAACAAAATTATAGAAGAAAACTTCCCTAATCTAAAGAAAGAAATGCTCATCAACATACAAGAAGCCTACAGAACTCTAAGTAGACTGGACCAGAAAAGAAATTCCTCCCGTCACATAATAATTAAAACACCAAATGCACAAAACAAAGAAAGAATATTAAAAGCAGTAAGGAAAAACAGGTCTAGTAACATATCAAGGCAGAACAATCTGAATCACACCAGACTTCTCACCAGAGACTATGAAAGCCAGAAGATCCTGGACAGATGTTATACAGACCCTAAGAGAACACAAATGTCAGCCCAGGCAGCTATATCCAGCAAAACTCTCAATTACCATAGCCAGAGAAAACAAGACATTCCATGACAAAACTAAGTTTACACAATATCTTTCCACAAATCCAGCCCTACAAAGGATAATAGATGGAAAATACCAACACAAGGAGGGAAACTACACCCTAGAAAAAGCAAGAAAGTAATGTTTCAACAAACCCAAAAGAAGATAGCCACACAAACATAATTCCACCTATAACAACAAAAATAACAGAGAGTAACAATCACTTTTCCTTAATATCTCTTAACATCAATAGACTCAACTCCCCAATAAAAAGACATAGACTATCAGACTGGACCCAGCATTTTGCTGCATACAGGAAATGCACCTCAGTGACAAAGACAGACATTACTACCTTGGAGTAAAAGGTTGGTAAACAATTTTCCAAGCAAATGGTCCCCAGAAACAAGCTAGAGTAGCCATTCTAATATTGAACAAAATTGAATCAATAGAAACATGTATAAACGTTGGAGTCATACACAGAGGCACTTAGCACTTAAAACAAGCAGAATGCATAGAAACAAACACTTTTGTAGGACTAATTGGCTATTCTGGTTTGTTGTTCCATATCAAATTGAGGATTTTATTTCTATTTATGTGAAGAATGAGATGAAGATGTTGATTGTGATTTCGTTGAATCAGTAAATTGTTTTGGAAGGTCTTTTTTCATAATGTTAATTCTACCAAGCTATACGCTTGGGAGGTGTAGCTGCCCGGTTCCCAAAAGAAAGGCTGGGGCTATATGCGAGAGACTTTGAGAGAAAGAAACCACAGATGTGGCAGAACAACAGACCTTATCTAGGTCGGAAGACTCCACCCTAGGTGGGCTAGCTGACAGTGGCAGAGCAGGTCTGAGCCAGCCTGCTCAAGGCTGGGGGAGGCTATGGGGAGGTCTTCAAATTCTAATATGTTTCTTAATCTCTTTCTTCACACATTTACAGTTTTCATTGTAGAGGATTTTTACCTCCTTTGTTATGTATATTCTAAATATTTTATTTTATTTTATTTGAGAAACTGGGAAGAGGAGTGTGTCCATGATCTCTTCCTCAGGATGCTTGCTACTCATATGTATTAAGACTGGTAAATTTTGTAAGTCAATAATGTATCATAACACTTTGCTGAAATTATTGATAATTTCTACAATTTTTCTGAACATTGGGTATAAGATAATATAACTCTTCAATTGAAAATAATTTGACTTAATTTTTCCCATTTTTATCCCTTCTCTTGCCTTACTGCTTCAACTAGTGCTTCAATCACATTATGGATAAGGAGTAGGAATAGTGGGCAATCCTCTCCCATTCCTGATTTTAATGGGGCTTATTAATGGTTTTATTCATTTAGGATGATATTAGCCATGGGTTTGTCATACATAACCTTTATTATGTTGGAATATGATTCCTACAGTCCTATTTGTTCTAGGGCTTTTATTAAGAATGCATGTTGAAAGACTTTTTCTCTTTCTTTCTTTCTTTCTTTCTTTCTTTCTTTCTTTCTTTCTTTTTTTGCTTCCATTGAGATGATCATATGATTCTTGTATTTTTTGCCCATGTATTTGATTTATTACATTTATTTCTTATGTATGTTAAAAAATAAGAATAAAATAAATAAGAAAGAAAAGAGGAAGGAAGGAAGGAAGGAAGGAAGGAAGGAAGGAAGGAAGGAAGGAAGGAAGGAAGGAAGGAAGGAGAGAGAGAGAGAGAGAGAGAGAGAGAGAAAGAAAGAAAGAAAGAAAGAAAGAAAGAAAGAAAGAAAGAAAGAAAGAAAGAAAGAAAGAAAGAAAGAAAACCTAGAGCTTATGTCAGTACCTAGAAGGTTGTGGAACTGTGAAAGGCAGCCTAGTTTCTGGTTGAGCTAGGTTTAAAACCCCAGAGACCCAGCAGGTAACTCTGCAAGGGATGGTAAGCATTTGCCACACTCATAGACACGAGGCTCCTGACACGAGGCCTCAGCTCTCCGTAATTCTATGGCCATCAGTCGTGTAGGGCAATGCCCCAGAGGCCCTCCACAGGTAGAGAATGTGACCACAGATCACGTAGCCTCAAGACAGATCTCCATTTTAATGAGGCACCTAAAGGCCTGAAGGGCTTAGTCAATAAACTCCCCTTCCCAGACACTCCTCCCTGCAAAAGGTCTTTAACCTCAGGCCCGCCCTGAGAAAGTGCGGTACAGTTTCACTCATCACAACTCTGAAAATAAATGCTTTAAAACCATGAACTGCCTCTTCTCATCCGGACCACCATGAGGAGCAATGGAGCAGATCTTCCTCTAAAGAGTCGCATCTAATCTCCTGCAGGAGTCCTCTCTGCGCTCCCAGTCATGGCCTCCATCAAGCCAAGCTGCCCGTCTGAGCAAGCCTAGGACATTCTCGTCCCTGTAGGACCCAGCGGGAGCTCTCCTCCCCTCTTTCCCCTTTGGCCCTCGGGCCCCCACTCCATTCTCAGCTCTTTCGAGACATCCAGCAGCGTCTGGGGTGTCCAAGAGTCAGAGAAGCTGTTGTCCTCGGCCTCTGTGAGGGCCAGGATCCCTGAGCCCGACCGACTACGGCAGTCTGAGGGGACCTCAGACTGTGCTTCCCCACCCCCAGAGCAGGGCCCTGCAGCTTCGCACAGCCCAAAGCTGTGACAGCATGGGAAACGGAGCAGTCAACACTTCCAGTGTCCCACCTCGCCCTTGGGCCGGACTCGGGCCACCATTTTAACCCGCAGTAGATAACTTGGGATCACTAGAGTATGTTATCTGCACTGCTTCCCACTGTGAACACATGGATCCTCTCTGTTTTCCCCCAATAGTCCTATTGGCATGTTGAGATGGGTAATGTATTAGTCTGGATTCTCTAGAGTCGCAGAACTTGTGGGTAGTCTCTATACAGTAAGGGAATTTGTTGATGACTTACAGTCTGTAGTCTGACTCCCAACAATGGTCAGCAGCAGCTGTGAATGGAAGTCCAAGGATCTAGCAGTTGCTCAGTCCCACAGGGCAAGCAGGCAAAAAGTAGATCTTCCTTCTTCCAATGTCCTTATGTAGGTCTCCAGCAGAAGGTGTGGCCCAGCTTAAAGGTGTGTGTGACCATGCCTGGACCTGGGACTTGCTTTGTCCCTGATGACTTTGAACTCAGAGATCTCCCTGTCTTAATCTTCTGGGATTCATAACCACTATGCCTCAAGATCTCCATGCCGAGATCCAGGTCAGAAACTTGTATCTCCCAGCCTCTAGATTAGGATCACAGGCCACCCTTCCATTTCTGGATTGTAGTTCATTCCAGATATAGTCAAGTTGACAGTCAGGAATAGCTGCTACAATCCACCCCCTGTCATTTGACACAAATAATATCTCATGTCCACATGAAACAATAACAAGGTCATGAATATGCCTAACATGATAACTATGCCTCGTACAATCACAAATGCATTTGTAAATTTATAATGAGGCAATGTTCCTTGCGAACGTTCTTTTAGTGTCTCTACTTAAATACCAATTGATATTAAAGAAATTGGAAGAAAGACAAATGTATTCTTAACAAAATAAAACAGAAGCATTCTTATTACTTTATAATCCTCATTTCTACAACTGGTTACATGGCCTTAGCTGGTCTTCATAACTACATTCCTCTACTACCCTTTCTGTATTTCCTTCACCCTCGGCAAGCATCTCAGCAGGTCTTGACTCTTTTCCTGGAGGATTGACGCAGACCTTCATTCCTGATGAGTCTGAGTCCTTTGTCATTCTGCTTGGATTAGGCTGTTGTAGTTTCCCATTGACTTTAATCACAGGACATGGTAGTACTAAGAGACACCCTAAGGGATCTCCTGCACTCCAGACATAGTCCTGTTTACATCCATTGTGGAGAGGCAATCCAATTTCCCCATGGTAATCTGGATCTATCATACCCCCACCTCGACACTGTTATTCCTTTCTTTGCCTGTTGGTTTAAGGGCATTAGAAGCCCAAAATGACCAGGGGGAAGTCTGAGCTTCCAGTTCAGTAGAACTAAAACTTCTAGGCCAACAGAACCTAGAGTTGTGGGGACAGGAGGCAAAAACTTTCCTAGAGGATCACTAGGAGTGATAGTAACTAGAACTACTCCCTTTTCCACACCTTGATTCCTGGACCCATGGATCCTGGCTATGGGAGAAACTGTACCATCTATCAGACGCTGATTCAAAGCATATACTGCCTTCTGAAGAACTCTGCCCAGCCCTCCATGCTGTTGCCACCTAACTGGAGCTATAACTGTGTCTTCAAAAGGCCATTCTATCTTTCTATCAGATGAGCTGCTTCAGGATGATGGGGAACATGGTAAGACCAGTGAATTCCATGATCATGGGCCCACTGTCACACTTCTCTGGCTATGAAATGAGTTCCTTGGTTAGAAGCAATACTGTGTGGAATACCATGAGGATAGATAAGGCACTCTGTGAGTCCACCGATGGTGGTTTTGGCAGAAGCATTACATGCAGGAAAGGCAAATCCATGGAAAGGCAAATCCATGACCAGAATAAGTATCTACTCCAGTAAGAACAAAAGTCTATTCCACAAAGGAAGTAACCTAATGTAGTCAACCTGCCACCAGGTTGCTGGTCACCTTGAGGAATGGTGCCATATCTGGGGCTCAGTGTTGGTTTCTGCTGTTTGCAGATCTGGCATTCAGCAGCACCTATGGCCAGGTCAGCCTTGATGAGTGGAAGTCCGTGTTGTTGAGTCCAAGCATAACCTCCATCTTGGCCACCATGGCCACTTTGTTCATGTGCCCATTGAGCAATGACAGAGACGGCTGAGGAAAGAGGCTGACTGTCCACAGAACGGGTCATCCTATCCACTTGATTACTGAACTCCTCCTCAACTGAAGTCACCTTTTGGTGACAATTTACATAGAACACAAATATCTTCACATCCTTTATCCATTTGGAGAGATCTATCCACATACTTCTTCCCCAGATGTCTTTCTCACCAATTTTCCAATCATGATCTTTCCAAGTCCCTGACAATCCAGCCAATCCATTGGCTACAGCCCATGAGTCAGTGAACAATTGTACAATTAGGCATTTCTTTTTCCAAACAAACTGTAGTACTCTGTGTACTGCCCAAAGTTCTGCCCACTGTGAAGATTTTCCTTCACCTTTATCTTTCAGAGTTGTCCCAGAAAGGGGTTGTAATGCTGCAGCTCTCCACTTCTGGGTGGTGCCTGCATAACGTGCAGAGCCATCAGTAAACCAGGTCCTAGTCTTCTCTTCTTCAGTCAGCCAATCACAGGGAACATCCCATGAGGCTATAGGCACATGCTTGGCAACAGATGGCATTGTAACAGGGGTAGAAACCATAGGCATTTGAGTAACCTCTTCATGTAACTTGCCTGTGCCTTCAGGACCTGCTCTGGCCCAATCATATATATACCACTTCCATTTGATAATAGACTGCTGCTGTGCATGACCTACTTTATGACTTGGAGGGTCTGATAGCACCCAGCTCATGATGGATAGTTCAGGTCGCATAGTAATTTGGTGCTCTATTGTCAAACTTTCAGTTTCCACTAAGGCCCAATAGCATGCCAAGAGCTGTTTTTCAAAGGGAGAATAGTTGTCTGCAGATGATGGTAGAGTTTTGCTCCAAAATCTCACAGGTCTCTTCTGTGGGATTCACCTACAGGGGCCTGCCAGAGGCTCCAAACAGCATCTCTATCAGGTCTGCTGGATCATATGGTCCAAGTGGTAGAGCAGCCTGAACAGCAGCCTAGACCTGTTGAAGAGCCTTCTCTTGTTCCAGGCCCCACACAGTTAGCAGCTTTCTGAGTCACTTGGTAAGTAGGCCTGAGTAATACACCCAAGTGACGAATGTGCTGTCTCCAGAATCCTAATAGACCCACTAAACATTGTACTTCTTTCTTGGTGGTGGGAGAGGCCAGGTGCAATAACTTATCTTTCACCTTAGAAGGAATATCTCTGCATGCCCCACTGCCACAGACCCTCTTGGGTCCCTTGTCTGCGTAGAACAGGTCTCTAGTTGCAGATGGGCAAGGAGTCAGCGAATGACAGACATGCAACACAAGAGTTTGTGTAGAATATGAATGTAATTTTTCAAATTGAGCATCAAACTTTTTATACAGAAGAAAATAGGGAAGTTAGGTGACACATCGGCAAGGTACAAATGAAGTTACTGGATGCTTAATGACTCTTACACAAAACAGAGGAATGTAAACACAAAGACTGGCAGGAACTGGGCAATAAAACAACTGAGACAAAGTCAGCTCTATGTAAGGTCAGCTATAGTCTTAGAAGCCAGGTGTGAGGTCTTTACACTCCCGGGGCAAGGGCTTTCACACCCAAGTCATGGTTCTAATTATGGAGTTCCGCTCTAGCTAACCTTCTCATGAATAATGCAATACTTTAAAACCACAGCCTGATCTACTTCCTAAACCATTGTAAATTCCTGTATATGGGAGCGACTTGGCTTTTATTCTAAGTGGTTGGGGGGTGGGGAGGACTTTCTACTAATAAGTAATGTAGTCTACCATACATAACTATAATAAGAATTCTAAACTTACTTTGCTAAGCTTGCCCTCAGATTTATAACGTTATGTAGTAAATAGTAATGCCTGATTTCTTTCACTATCTCTCTTACAATACTAGAGGCAATTCTGAATGTCACTGAATAGGCAACATTCTTACTAAATTCCAAGCCCAGGGTCAGCTCAAGGCCTACCTAGGGCATTGGTGAAGGCCAGGAAGCAAAGTTCAGTTTTGCTTAGGTATTTGGCAAGTCATCACTGGGAGGCACCTATAACAAAACAATACTGAAAGGAAGCACACAGATCCATTCGCAAGGACAAAATTGGAGCATAAGTGCTAGGAATGCCACAGTCCCAGGAGACTAAGTTTCCGTGAAACTCTTTGCCTCAGGAATACATCCAGGCTTTTGCCTGTCATGCGTGTCACTACTGGAGTGGATGTAGCATCCCACACCACTGTAGTCCTAAGAATTTCACTGAGGTAGATGCTCCTTGAATTTTGGTTAGATTTATTTCCCATCCTCTGATACACGTGTTACCAAAGAGTCCAAAGTGGTTACTACTTCCTGCTCACTTGGTTCAATCAGCATAATGTCATCAAGATAGTGTACCAATGTGATATTTTGTAGAAGAGACAAACCATCGAGATCCCTTCTAACTAAGTTATGACACAGGGCAGAGAGTTAATATATCCTTGAGGCAAAACTGTGAAGGTATACTGCTGGCCTTGCCAACTGAAAGCAAATTGCTTCTGGTGGTCCTTATGGACAGGTACGGAGAAGAAGGCATTTGCCAGATCAATGGCTGCTTAACAGGAGATGTGTTAATTTGCTCAAGTAACAAAACTACATCTGGTATAGCAGCTGCAATTGGAGTTACCACCTGACTTAGTTTTCGATAGTCAACTGTCATTCTCCATGATCTATCTGTCTTCTGCACTGGCCAGATAGGAAAGTTAAAGAGGGATGTGGTGGGAACCACCACACCTGCATCTTTCAATTCCTTGATAGTGGCAGTAATTTCTGCAATTCCTCCAGGAATATGATACTGTTTTGATTCACTATTTTCTTTGGCAGAGGCAACCCTAAAGGCTTCCATTTAGCCTTTCCAACCATAATAGCCCTCAACTCACAGGTCAGGGAACCAATGTGAGAATTCTGCCATTTTCTGAGTATATCTATCCCAATTAAATGTTCTAGAACCGGGGAAATGACCACAGGATGTGTTCGGAAACCTACCGGACCCTCTACTGTGAGTCAGACATCAGTCAGAACTCCATTAATCACATGTCCTCCATAAGCCCCTACTTAACTGGAGGGCCACAATGTTTCTTGGGATCTTCTGGGATCAGTGTCAATTCAGAACCAGTATCCCATAGACCCCGGAAAGTCTGGTTATTTCCTTTCCCCAGTGTACAGTTAACCTTGTAAAAGTCCCTCTAGGGAAGAATTGGAAAAAGGCTAACAGCAAACTTTTAGGTGTCTTATCAAGATCCTTCCTCGGGGGAACCTGGCTTCTTCTTCATTCAAGGGGTTCTGGATCTTCAAACTGTCTCAAGTCTGGAAATTGATTCACTGGCTGAGATTGCCTTTTGCCATGATCCAATGTCCCCTTTCTTTCATTTTGTTGAGAATTTTTCTGCTTATACAGATCAAACAGATATGCAGTAGTCTTCCTATCTATTTCATGCCTGGAAACACCATGACTGATGGATGAATCAGAACCAAAGGACCAAACGAGTCATGCCATTATAAATTTCACCTGTCCTGTGCTTATTACGGGGTATGTCATTTTAAACATTGTTTTGTCTATGATCACCTTGTCTCTGGTGATTCAATGCTGTCACCTGGCCCTTGTTATTTTGAGGCCCAATTAAACCCATTGAATTTAATTCATCTAATTGAGCAGCAAGCATCTCTAACCCTAAGGTCTGGCAAGTGCTGGTGCCCCTCTCACCAGTTTGTATCTCATAGGACTGGTGAAGAGCACATCTTCTGGGCCTTCCCCTTGTGGAGGATTAGGTTTTACACAATGTATTCACTCTAGCATTGCAATTTCCCTAAGCCTTAAAATCCCTTAGTCAACACTAAGCCAAGAGATATCAGGCATCTTCCAACTCATTTTCAGTAGACTCTTTTGATAAACACTTCAGCAAACCATTCAAACAAACTTCTGACAGCTTTTTAAACTGTGTGAGCTTCCATATTAAACACATAGGGCCCATGTCAATAAACTCAGCCTGGTCTAGTTTTATATTCTTTCCACCATTATCCCACACCCTTAAAATCTATTCCCACACATATTCCCCAGACTTACGCTTGAATAAATTAACAAACTCATTAAGTTCATGGACAACACTTTCTACCTCCCCTCTAGGGGACTGCTTTGACCTGAGTCTGGTTATAGGTCTAGAAGAAACTATTGGTGTGCCTTGAGAAACATCAGTATTGTCTTGTCTGGCATTTTCATCAGTGAAAGTAACTGCTGGTTTATCAGACTCTGAAGGATTAATTTCCTCATGTGGGGAAGGCATTATTTCAAGGGGGTGGGGCTGAGGATACTACTTCCTCAGGTAGGACAAATCCTTGAGAATCTGAAGATTCAAAATCCTCAGCTTCGGGGGCTGGAGAGATGGCTCAGTGGTTAAGAGTATTGACTGATCTTCCAAAGGTCCTGAATTTGAAACCCAGGAAGCACATGGTGGCTCACAACCATCTGTAACAAGATCTGATGCCCTCTTCTGGAGTGTCTGAAGACATCTACAGTGTACTTACATATAATAAATAAAATTTAAAAAAAAATTCTCAGCTTTAACAGGGTCCTCCCACACATCTCCATCCCAAGTTATAGGATCCCATTCTTTGCCAGTGAATGCCCTTACTTTAACTGCTGACACCCTCTAAGGCTGAGGCTTGAATTTTCGCTGTAGTTCAGCCAACCTTACAATGAGGGTTTCAGTTTGATTTCCTGCAGCTCGAGCTCTATGGCTGCTGGAGAGAAGATGCTCTTCAAGGACACACTTAGCAATTTTTAGATTGTTTACTTACATCTGGAGACGTTCAATTTTATCATACAACTCCTCTTTTCCTTTATCGTTTTTTCCCAAGATGCTAAGAACAACCAACCAGCAAAATCATTTTTCAATTTTTCCCCAACTTGTAGAAAGTTTTGTACACTGAATCACCTAATTCATCAAGATAATCAAGGGCATTAGCTTCTTTAAGCCTGAAATGCAGTTTCAACCATGGGTCTTCAATATTCTCCAAGCTCCCAGGAGGGAGAGAATCTGGAGAGGTTTTAGTATTTGAAGGTGCTGGTGAAAATTCAAACCAACTTCAGAATTTTAAAAGATTCATCCTTATACTTCTGCTCCTCCAGAACCATTCCCAGTACAACTTGGCAGGTTGGTATCAGCGTAGTGGGGTATTCCTGTGACAATCTGACCATGTTTTGGGGGAGGACTGTAGAAGGACTTTGGAACTTTGAGCTAAAAGAGCCATTGGGATGTTAAAAGTTCTGTGGGATGTTCTGTAGGAGCTTGGAAGATAGTGTTGAGAACAGTGCAGACGATGGAGGCCTGGCTTGTGAAATTTCAGAGGGAAGATTAAAGACTCTTATCAGGGCTGTTGCTATTTTGACTGTGAAGATTCTGTGGTTTTGGTTAGCTGGGGCTAAAGATTCAGCTGTGATTAACAATATATCAGAACTGGTAAAGTGAAACCTTTGCATTTCTGGGACTGTTGATGCTGGTTAGCTGGTGCTAAGAAATTAGTGGTGATTAGGAAGAGACCAGCATCCTCTTAAACTCTCACCTTTCTTACTCTCTAGCCCTCCTTCTCTCTCTCCCTTCCCCCCTCTCTCCACGTGGCCATGGCCAGCCTCTCTCCCTCTTTCTACCTTCTCTCTTTCTCTCTGCCGTTCTGCAATGGCGCTCTAAAACCATTGAGAGGGAAGGAGGGAGAGAGAGAGAGAGAGAGAGAGAGAGAGAGAGAGAGAGAGAGAGCAGCATCATTGAGGTAAAATCTTCTGGGAAGTGTTTTCTGAGCGCACAAAGAGGCTGTGCTCCAGAGATAGCCAAGGTTGTACCTCGTGCTGTGGATGGACATGGTACTAGTTTTGAAGGCATGAAAGGGTCATGAAAAGCAGCCGAGGCTCGCACTGTGAGTGGCCATGGAAGGCCATTGGTGAAGGTGCAGCCTCAGTTGCAATTGATGGCTCAGAACTGAAGGGGTCATGCAAAAGAGTTGAGGCTTGTCACCATGAAGAGAGTCTATGAGAGGCTATAGGTGAAGCCTAGTTGCAGCAGAAGACAGCAGTGTTTTGGAGATGCCAGTACCATGAGATGACCACCAAGAACAGCAGCAGCAGTGGAGAACAGGCAGCTGGAGTCTAGAAGACAAGGTGTGTGCGACAAAAGGGCAGGGCTGGAGAAGTGACCCTTGGAGGAACCCAGACGATCGTGAGTGGATCTCAGACATTGGAAGGTTGGAGTTTGATTTTGTTTTTGATTGTGACTTTGCCCTGATATTTTTCCCTCTTGAAGGAAGAAAGTATTTTAGTGGAGCCCACAGTTAAGAGACTTTTAATTGTAACAGGCTTTAGATTTTAAAAGAGGTTGGATGTTTTAAAGGGATTGAATTTGAATATGTAAGAATTTGTAAAGACTGTGGGACTTTTAAAGTAATTTAGATCTTGGGGATGAATAAAAAGTAAGGGTTGAGGCTTAATAGTGATGTGTTTGTGTGTCAAGTTGACAAGGAGTCAATTGTACTGGCTGGTTTTGTGTGTCAACTTGACACAGGCTGGAGTTTTCATAGAGAAAGAAGCCTCCCTTGAGGAAATGCCTCCATGAGATCCAGCTGTAAGGCATTTTCTCAATTAGTGATCAAGGGTGGGAAGGCCCACTGTGGGTGGTGCCATCCTTGGGCTGGTAGTCTTGGGTTCTATAAGAGAGCAAACTGAGCAAGCCAGGGGAAGCAAGCCAGTAAGTAACATCCTTCCATGGCCCCTGCATCAGCTCCTGCTTCCTGCCCTGCTGGAGTTCCAGACCTGACCTCCTTTGGTGGCGGCCACCAATTTGGAAGTATAAGCTGAATAAACCCTTTCCTCCCCAACTTGCTTCTTGGTCATGTTTTGTGCAGGAATAGAAACCCTGACTAAGACAACTGGTGAGTCTAGCCTGTTGTAGTTGCCAGTGCTGTGGCTTTTGCCCTGAAACTTGTTATGCTACCACTGTAGGCACAACTATATATGGCAGTGATGATTAGGGATTGTGGAGCATTTTACTTCATATTTAAAATTACATGGGCCATTGTAAACTTCTGGCCCAATTTCCCAACCCTGTTTCCCATCTTTAACAAAAAGCAGGTTTTTTTTTCAGGACATACATCCTGGAATGGCCATACAGATGTCAGCCTCCCTCTAAGCCAGCCACCTTCATATTTGGAAAAATGCTTTGACCACCAAAGACCTTCCTGGGTGGCGATAGCCAGCCTACCTGTCTTAGAAGGAACTGGCTGTATTTCTGACTCTGAGGGACATACAGGAGACCATTCTATCCACAATCTCCCATCTTTGGAGAGTCAGGTGTTTTTAAACGTCTGTGGAATATAGAGGATTAAATGTGGCAAAGTGGGCAATCCCAGTCTGGGCAGTTTCTCTCCAGTGCTGGTCTACCCAGACCTCAGACCTTGACCTCCTGCTGCCTATCAACTTCGACTTCTTTTCAAATGCATTTTTTTCTGTAAGTTTATTCATGTGATATAACAGAATTTAGAACCCCATTTGAAAGGTAAGGGGAAAGACTGGGGAGAAAGGTCTCTGTCTGGTCACATTGCAGGACAAAGTAGACAAAAGAGGAGCTGCGCCAACTCTCTGAAAAAGCAGCATTTAGACAACTTCCTAAATGAAATGTAGGTGTGTGGGGCCAGTTAGAACATGAGGGAAGGGGTCTGAGTGAAGCCTCTCAGGAGCTGAGAGAGACGCCAGCACAACGAACACTTGCTGCAAAGGCTGTGAGCATGGAGTATTCCCTCTATGTATAGACATTTATGTTCAGAGGGCAACGACCTGGTCTCAAGACTGGATGCTGATAGCCTTGGGTAGGGGCTTCATTCCTTTCCCCAAATAAAACTTTATAGTAAAGATCTTGCCTACCTTCCTGTGTCCTACTACAACCATATCAGTTGTATCTCCCAGAATCCACCCAATGATTGTAACTTCAAATTGCACCAGAACCCTAAATATGGCTGACTTAAATTACATGAGCTGACCCAGAACTATGGCAAACACCTTTGGTCCCAGCACTCAGGAGGCAGAGACAATGTGGACTTCTGTGATCTTAATGTCAGTCATAGAGAGACCTAGAAAGAACAAGGAAAGAAGCCTAGCTTTCTATTTTCCTGTGAGTGGTAGTCTTTCCGGGGAGACTCCTCGGATGCTGTGGGGGGCGCTGTGAAGCTAGTTTCTGTCTCAGCCGACACCAGGATCTGGGCTGTACCATAATATCATCCATCACCCAGCTCTGGACAGGTCGTACTTACCTTACTCATGAGGAAATAAAATGTACCATCAGCCAGGGACACTCACAAGTCTTGTCCACAGCCTGGTAAGTACTGTAGCAAGCACAGAGGCATTTGTGGCAGTTTAGTAGGACGAAGGGTCCAGTCTTCTGCTCTCTCTGAGTCTGACTTGGTAAATTTATAGGCACGGTTACTCCTCTGGGCAATGCAGAGTCCAGGCCTTGGTGAGTTGGATTATAGCCCCATACAAAGGATAGATCAGCAGCTGAGCTGAGAGAATTAGATTTTAAGTGATTTTTTTACTTTGATTGGTTGACTGATTTTGTGTGCGTGTGTATGAGTGTGCAGTATTTAGGTGCCACTCGGAAGTCCACATATACCGTGCAGGACTCAGTTCTTTCCACTTTGTGAGTCCCAGGAATCAAACGCAGGTTACCCGTCTTGGCAGCAAACACCTTCAGCCACTGAGCCCTCTTGCCAGCTGAAAGAATTATGACATGCTAAAGACCACATGAGCGCACACATACACACACACACACCTTCAGGCAATGTAAGCTATATTACCACCCATTTGTTAAGGGTTAATTCATTAAAGGTTTATGGGATATCTTTTGCCAGACACTGAAATAGGCACTGATGTGGAGAACAACACTGGGCAGAAAGTCTTTATCTAAGAGAACAATTCTAACACATGACCGCCAGGTGGCAGAAGTGTCATTTCTGCAGCTGAAGGAGCACATATCTCACCTATCCAGCCTTATTCCTCCCCATCTCCATGTAGATACCCATTGCTTTGGCCTTTGCACCCTGAATTTCGCCTAGAATGATCTTGCTGTAGCTTTTCTGCCTTGATCTTCCTGACTTCAGCCTCCCTTGAGTATCCCCCACCCACCCTAGGCAGAAATGAGTCCTCAGGGCTGGTGGGCTTTAACCTCAGGCCACATTGTGTCCTTGCCTTTTCATGAACTCTGCACCTGAATGACATAAGACTCTGCCAGCTCACTGCAGATCCTGTATACGTGAAAGGATATCTGAAGCCATTGAGGCTGTGGAAGCTAGTCTGCTGTCTGTGAGAGTGAGGAATGCTTTCCCTGGGGACAGTCACCCAGAGATGACAACATGAACCATTCGATTGGGAAAAAACAATCTTGGCAGCAGAGGACAAAGGAAAATTCAGGAAGGCAATTTCTTTTTGTAAAAAGGGTGTGCCAGAACCCGAACACTGACAGCAAGCAGGACCAAGATGGTCTCTGTCTTTATCCCTGACATAGGTAAAGAAGGCCCCTCTCATCCCATAATGGGGGCTCCACAGCCTGACACACTTGGCAGAGGGGAAGAGTGGGAGGGTATTTGTTGGATTAACTATATTTGAGAGAAAAAGAAAATCCCTTTCAACTTCTCTTTACATCTTTACAATGACTACCCTTCAGAGGTAACGCTAACTACCATTATGGAATTGGGTCAACGACCAGTCTGGCTTTTTCCAGGTGGAACAGTCAGGGCAGTCCTCCAATGGGCCCATCTAAAAGACCCCCACGAGTGTGCTGGTAGTTTTATCTGTGTAATAGCCAGGTGTGAAGAAGAAAGAACGACCTGGACTGGCACCTGAGAGAGATGAGATGAGGGCAAAGTGTGTATGCTGAGTGCTGTCTTCTTAAAGGGATGTGAAGGTGACGTTCATATTCTATCGGTCCTATTCCTTTAAAGAAGCTTAACTAATCCAGTTTTGAAGAGTGTGGGTAGCAGATAAAGAGAAGCAGCAGACACCCAGCAGGACATCAGCAAATTGATGTTTACAACAGACAGAACTGAGCTAGGGGAGCCCTTCTAGTATGACAGACACCACAAGAAAACCTACAAAACCAACTAACCTCTGCCTATAGTGCCTCACTGAGACTGAACCAACACCCAGAAAGCATGCAGGGGACGGTCCTGGGCCCCCTACACATATGTAACAGATGTGCAGCTTGAGTTTCATGTGGGACCCCTAACAGCAGGAGCAGGAGCTATCTCTGACTCTGCTTCCTGCCTTTGGACCCTTTCCCCAAACTGGGCTAACTTGTCTAGGCTCAATAGAAGACATTCCTAGTCCTACTGCAACTACCAAGGCCTGTTGATATCCATGGGAGGCCTCCCCTTCTCAGAGGAGAAAAGGAGGGAGGCCAGAGAAATGGGGAGGGGGGGGAAGAGGGAATGGGAGGAGAGAAGGGAGGAAAGCCGCAATCGGATATAAAGTAAATAACGTACTTTTAAAAACAAAACGAAAACCTATGAAGCCGGAGTTAAAAGACCTTGGAGAGCATAGGATCAGCAGGCTCTGCCCATGAAGCTGTAACGAAAAAGCACAAAAGCAAGGTGGGGAGGGTGTCAGTGGTTCAGAGTGATTGCGTGGTTACGTGTGTGCCGCCCGCGCACACACAGGCACAAATCTTCATCTTCTTCGTCATCATCATCATATTTAAATACAAAAGCCAGGGTACCCAGGGCTCAATGGGAAGAAAGAGAAGTAAATAACAAACAGCGAACAGAGGAGTCTGGGGGAAAAGGAATAGTCTGAGCCAGATATAGAAAATCAGGAGCAGGCACAGAGAGTCAGCACAGCCGCACCTCTGGCCCACTCTCTACCTCCACTGCTGTGGCCGCCCCCTAGTGGCAGCTTGTCTGGCATGTGAGCCACCAAACCTTCGGCTCCAGCTGGGATTGTGCTTTCCCAAATTCTCCCTGGGCTGCTGCAAATTCACAGAGGCTCTCTAAGCCTACAATTCCAAGTGTTGGCTCCCTCCGACAGCAGGCTAGTTTGAGGAGCACACCGGCTGGAAAGACTCCTAAAGCCTAGAAACCAGGAAATACAGCATGTAAAACAATATGTCAAAATTTACAAAACAAAACCTACCTATGAGGTCTGTTGTTAACCTCTATAGTCTAATATAAAAATACATTGACCTTGGCATTGGTGATACACACCCAGGTTGTAGTCTCTTCCGGGTCTCCGATTCCATGATCTCACCAGGCAAAGTGAAAAACAGAAAGAAAGGAAAAGGAAGAGGGTCAGGAGGTGTGACCGTAGTATGCCTGTGGTTCAGGTAGCTCTCAGTGGTATCAGCAAGGATTACAGGGGACACCACTTTAGTTGATTGATGTCATGTGGTGCATTAACCAAGATAGCAGTGAAGTCATATGATCACCACCATCTTGATGATGTCAGTAACCCAGATGGTGGCTGTCTTAGTCTGGGTTCTCTAGAGTCATAGAACTTATGGGTAGTCTCTATATAGTAAGGGAATTTGTTGGTGACTTAGAGGCTGTGAATAGAAGTCCAAGGATCTAGCAGTTGCTCAGTCCCACACGGCAAGCAGGCAGAGGGAGGGAGGGGGAGGGGGAGGGGAGGGGAGAGGGAGGAGATCTTCCTTCTTCCAATGTCCTTATGTAGGTCTCCAGCAGAAGGTGTGGCCCAGATTAAAGGTGTGTGTGACCACGCCTGGACCTGGGACTTGCTTTATCCCAGATGATCTTGAACTCAGAGATCTCCCTGTCTTAAATCTGGGATTCATAACCACTGTGCCTCAAGACCTCCATGCCAAGATCCAGGTCAGAAGCTTGTATCTCCCAGCCTCCAGATTAGGATCACAGGCCACCCTTCCATTTCTGGATTGTAGTTCATTCCAGATATAGTCAAGTTGACAACCAGGAATAGCCACTACAGTGGTCAAATGACAGGATCAGCTCTACCTTGACAGGGTTGTCCTGCCAAGATAGTAACAAAACAACACGACTACTTTTGGAACCCATCTCCCATCAGGGCATAAGTTCTATGGAGACAGGAGACAGCAGATACCGTCTAGGCATGTGGGCTAGAAAAAGGCAAAGAAATAGAGGAAGGAGAAAATGACCTTGGTGCCATTTTGTCCCACCCAAAAATAATGTGGGCTGAGACCAGATGGATCTGTGAATATTGAATGGGGTCTGGGAGCCTCTGGACTAGCCAGGGGAGCTGTTGTCTCCCTTAACTTGGGGAATCTGTTTCATTAGAGCTCCTTCCCCCCCACCCCCAATTATTTCCCATTCTAGCATCAGGAGAACTAAGCTATCAGAGGTTCAGCTTCTCACACTCTGATGACCTCCTGCCCCAGAAGTTTATTCTGATTTCAAATGCTTTATCCATTTCCAACCAACTCCCCTGTGGGGATGTTGTATGTCAGGCAGTTCTTAGCAATAAGAGACAGACACTCACGACACCAAGAGTTATGGACTAGGACTCCGCCTTACACACATACCTTCATTTACTCTCTCTTATTCAACGTTTTTGGACCAGCCAAGAAGAGCTTTGCCATTCTTTGTGCCCCTACCTTGGTGTTATGTACAGGAGTTACCTGGTTGCCTTGGTATTTTCTTGGCCTTTCCCTGAAATCCTTTTTATCTCAGAGGATGCTTCCCAGGCCCCTTCAGCTGGAGACAGCTCCATTCGGACCCAGGTCTTGGAAGAAGTTAGCCTGTTCTTTCCAGTCTGTGGAGTCTTCTCTGAGGATAGGCTGCTGCCTCTGAGCTCCTTTCAGTTGGAACATCAGTCTGACACAGGCTTTGGTGGAGAGACTGGCGGGATCCTCCTGATTGGCAGAGCCCATTTTTTGGGACAGGCTGCCATCAGCTTCCTTTTGGTTTCTTTCCTGGACCCCTGAAGGCTTCATGTTTCTGTGTTTGTGTTTTATTTGTTCTTTTTCTATTTTCTTGAGAACTACCATGGGTCACACTGCTAGCTCTGCCCAGTGGACCTTATCCAGTCACACTTCAGGACTTCAAACACCTGCTGGGGACTTTAGGCCTAACTCTATCGTCTGGGAGACTGATTGCTTTTTGTGGGAAAGAATGGCCAGCTTTCAATGTGAGATGACCAAAGGGAGGCACTTTCCACCTTACCACCTTAAAAGTATCATATATGTAAATCCTGGGAGCCCTGACCAGGTTCCACTGTCTGGCAACATCTGGTGGGGAGTCCCCCTGTCTGGCTAAGGCCTTTCCTACCACCTACCCCAGTGATCTCACAGCTCAAGGAGCCATTAAAGAAATGTAAGCTGGTTACCCTTGGCTACAGAAGAAGACAACTTCCTGCTGGAGAGATGGCTCAGTGGTTAAAAGCACTTCCAGAGACTGCTCTTCCAGAGGTCCTGAGTTCAGTTCCCAGCAACCACATGGTGGCTCACAACCATCCGTAATGGGATCCAATGCCCTCTTCTGGTGTGTCTGAAGAGAGTAACGGTATACTCACATACATAAAATAAATAAATCTTAAAAAAAAAAAAAAAGACTTCTCCCTATGCCTTATCACTCTGTCCTGGTGCAGGCTCCTCCCTTGCAAATGGCAGATGCTAATCCAGGCCCTGAGGAAGTAAGAGGGAATTTAGTTAGCCCTCCTCACTCATGAGCCTGCATAGCAAGGCAGGCAGGTTCCACCACAATTGCACTGCCCTTGCCGGTGACTGCCCCACCTCCCACCCTTATGGGCAAGGCAGACAGTACATGTCTTAGTCAGGGTTTTTATTCCTGCACAAGCAAGAAGCAAGTTGAGGAGGAAAGGGTTTATTCAGCTTACACTTCCACATTGCTGTTCATCACCAAAGGATGTCAGAACTAGAACTCCAGCAGGTCAGGAAGCAGGAGCTGATGCAGAGGCCATGGAGGGATGTTCTTTACTGGCTTGCTTCCCCTGGCTTGCTCAGCTTGCTTTCTTATAGAACTCAAGACTACCAGCCCAGAGATGGTACCACTCACAAGGGGCCTTTCCCCCTTGATCACTTATTGAGAAAATGCCTTACAGCTGGATCTCATGGAGGCTTTCCTCAAGGGAGGCTCCTTTCTCTGTAATAACTCCAGCCTGTGTCAAGTTGACACACACAACCAGCAAGTACAGTACAGGATACACATCTCCTTTCCCACTAGTGATCTATACAGCTGGAAGATGCAGAGTCCCAAGTTTTCAGAGAAACCCTCCACGCTCATAGACATATTAGACTCTAATGGTTTCTCGTGAGTCCACTTAGGATGACTGCCAACAGCTATGGCAGGTATTCTTCATGACTGAGGAATGAGAATGGGTGACAGTGGCATCCCAGAAACTGGTTATGGGTGCAAATAGTCAGCCCACCACTGTACAGACCAGCACTGACACGGTTTTCCCTTGATCCATCTTGACTGGGATCCCAACAACCCTTTAGGTGACGAGAGGCTAAAAGTCCATTGCCAGATTCTCTGAGGGGTCTCCATGAGGCCGCTAAGAAGCCCAATAATTTGACTAAGATAGCACAAGTTATACAAGGTAAGGAGCTGATCACTATCCAGGGGCATTTCTGGAGAGGTTGATGGGAGCCTACCCATCAATATGTCTCTGGATCCAGGAGCAAGGGAAAGTCAGTCTGCTGTGAACTGTGATCCTGGCATTTGTCAACCAGGCAGCACCACACGTCCACTGAAAACTCCAGCAACTGGGAGGATTTGAAGGTAAGCGCATGGCTAGAGCCAAAAAATGTCTTTAACAACAGGGAGGCGCTGGAGGGTAGGTAGACTAGGGAACCCGCCAAGGTGCCTTTAGCAGGTACTGGAAGAGAGAGGTCTGATGCCCATGAGTTGAAGAATATAGCATATGAAAAAGGAGAGGGAAGCAGACCCTTCCCAGAAAGGATGGACAATCTCATTATCTCATTTGGAGTGGAGGCCCTGTCTCCAAAAGAATCAATGTGCATACTATAGAGAAACAGGCCACTGGGAGAAAGAATGCTCCAAGAGTTGGAGATAAAGAACTGACTGACTGAGGGTGTCGGGGCTTACCCCTGGGGAAACCTAAAGGTAGAGGGAAGCGAATAGATTTCCTGGTAGATATCAGGGCACATTCAATCCTGAAACAACCCATGGGATCCCTATCCAATTAAAACAAAATCATGGATCCAAGGGGCTACTAAGACTGATCAATATTCATGAACTACCCGAAGGAAAGTAGATCTAGGAATGGGACGTGTAACTCACTCTTCTATGGTGATCCCAGGCTGCCCATATCTGCTCTTAAGCCAAGACCTCCTAACCAAAATGGGGGTGCAGATCCATCTCAGCCCTGAGGGAGTACAGGTCCTGAATAAAAATACATGGACTGACTGTGGCATTAGAAGAATATAAACTATGTCATATCTCCTCCAGACATCAATAAGGACCCATATCTAGAGAGGTTATGGGAAGAAATCCCAGGGGTATGGGCTGAGAAAAAAATCCCTTGGAGCTGGCTAGACATTGTGCCCCAATCCTGGTGCAGCTAACGGTCAATGCCAGCCCAGCTAGGGTGCCAATACCTCATGTCTAGGGAGGCAAGACTGGGAATAATGCAACACATAATTTGACTCTAGGAGCAGGGGGTACTGGGTCCTTGCCAACCTGCCTGGAACACACCCCTTTTTCAGTAAGAAAACCTCACTCCAATGGCTACCAGCCCATGCAAGACTTAAGGGAAGTCAATAACAGGGTAGAAGATATTCATCCCATGGTGCCCTTACACCCTACTGAGCAGTTTGCCTCCCAAACGAGATGTCTATGCCATATTGAATCTTAAGGGTGCCTTCTTTAGTTTGCCACTAGCCCCAGCTAGTCAGCCTTTGTTCACTTTCGAATGGAGCGACCCAGAGAGCAGATTCAACGGGCAGCTAACGTGGACCAGGCTGCCACAAGGATTCAAGGACTCGCCTACCATCTTTGATGAAGCATTGCCTGAAGACCTGGGTGAGTACAAGCAAGCCCACCCCCAAATAACTCTCTTGCAGTATATCGATGCAGTATATTGTAGCTGCCCCAGACGAAGAGACTTGCCTTTTGGCAACTGGTGTCCTTTGCTCAGTCAGAGAGCTAAACCGGATGGGATATTTGGTGTTTGAAAAAAAAAAAAAAAAAAAAAAAAAAAAAAAAAAAGCACAGCTCTGCCAAAATGAGGTAACATACCTCCAGAACATACTCAAGGGAGGGGGCAACATCTGCTATCCTAGGCTAAAGAAATGATTCTCAACATTTCCGTTCTCAAGACCTGGCATCAAATTCATGAGTTCCTGGCTTCATCAGGACTCTGCAGACTGAGTACCAGGATTCACGGAGATTGCAGAGCCTCTCTATGATGCCACTAGGGGGCAGGAGAGTACCTTAAACTGGACTTTGGAGATGGGCAAAGCTTTTCATGGGCTCAAGGAAGCACTACTTGAGGCCCCAGCACTTGCCCTGCCAGACATCAATAAGCTTTCCCACTTGTATGTGGGTGAAAACAAAGGCATAGCCAAAAGAGTACTGACTCTTGGAAGAGGCCAGTGGCCTATCTGTCTAAGGAATTGGAATCTGTTGCATGAGGGTGGCCAGCTTCCCTGCATATTGTAGCAGCTGCTGCTTTGCTGGTCAAGGACGCAGATAAGATCACCATGGGACAAGAACTGATTATAACCACCCCTCATGTCATCGAGGGTGTACTCAACCACCCCCTCAGACCACTGAGTATCTAATGCCCGACTGGGTATCTAATCCCTGCTCCTGAACCTGCCCCTCATTGAGTACCACCCACTCCCCCACACACACACCTTAAATCCCGCTACTCCCAAACCCATACCTGTCTCCAAACAAGAGTCAACATTAATTTCTCAGCTTCCATAGCACTTTCCTGTCACATCTACTTTTGGGAAACAAAACTCTGCCTTGCTATATGATAAATGACAATTTTGGAATTTTTGGTGTCTTTGAAAAACAGAAATATTATGTTTCTCCTTTAATCCCAGGTGTGGGATATGAAGATGCTTCAGACTGTCCACAGAAGCTGACTATGATTTGCCTCATGCTCTGGTAGGGACACGATTTTGTCAGCTGCAGCTTGTTTCTGCGATTGTGTAGTATTTGGGATTCTGGACTTTTCAGAGGGTATATAAATGCTATGGCCCGGAGAGGCAGTGAGGGTTGTTGCTGTTGGTCACTGTCTGGTAAGCAAAGAAGAAAAAGATAATATTCTTACAGGGAAGATTAAGCTCCCTGAAAAGAATTTGATGCTCTTAATCATCAGGAAGTAGTCTAGTTATACCATCACCCTCTTTCCTCTCCTTTATTCTCTCCTATCTAGTGTTAAGGGGCTGAAGGGGTGGAGGAAAAGGGATGGAGAAGGGTGAAAGAAAGAACCCACAAAATAGGCACCAAAAAGTGCCAGCCACCAATAACCCCACCTGGGTGGGTTTACTGATAAAGCTCCTGAGGAGGGAGTGCTTGTGCGTAGTGAGTCTGTATTTGGGCATAGTAGGTCCACATTCAGCTATCCACATCCAGCTTTAGTTCATAGGGAACATTCTAGAATGTCAGCCCATTTTTCAGGTATACCAGGCCCACAGGCATTAGCAGAGGGTAGGAAGGGGCAGAGGGTAGGAAGGGGCAGAGGGTAGGAAGGGGCAGAGGGTAGGAAGGGGCAGAGGGTAGGAAGGGGCAGAGGGTAAGAAGGGGCAGAGGGTAGGAAGGGGCAGAGGGTAGGAAGGGGCAGAGGGTAGGAAGGGGCAGAGGGTAGGAAGGGGCAGAGGGTAGGAAGGGGCAGAGGGTAGGAAGGGGCAAGAAGAATCTTGCTTCCCCCGCATCCCGGATCACAAACAAACACCATACAATTATCCAAATTCTTTAAACAGAGACCCAAAATAATTTTAATGCAAATGACAAACATGGGTTAGTCTGTCTCTGTTGCATACCCCACCCCCTGAATTACAGTACTTTATAAAAATGTAAGATACGCAAACTAAAGTTCCTTTAAATACAGTGACAGGTTTTGGTCCTAATACTTGCTTCTTGGATAAGGAACGCAGCTGTCTCTGCTGTTCTTTGATAACTAGTGATGAGCACCAATTGAGAGCTGCTCCTACCTAGGAGAAGGGTGGGTCTGTTCTCTCTCACACCCTCACCTCTTCTTAGCATCCCAAATGCAGGGCATAGAGCAGGAGAGGCACTTCTCATGGCACAGGTGGCTGTAGGCACAGGTGGCTGTAGGCACTGGAATGCTGGTCACAGTGGCAAACAGAGACAACCCACAGGACTATTCCCATAGCGTTGGACAAGGGCACTTCCATAGCCCTGGGGTTCTGAAGTGGGAATCTGTGCTGGTCAGGTCAGGCTTTTTCAGGCCTCTGGTTCTAAGGTGGTCTGTCTGTTTCCATCATGATCATCAGAACAATTTTTAAACAACTATTACAGAAAAGCCCCCAAGGGGAAGGTATGGAGGACACTTTAGATTGGCCTCCTTCCTTGGGCCTCACAAGACATGGAGAAACTCTACGACCTAGCCAGCAGTGAGCTGTGGAAAGTTCATTAAGGCAACAGGCGATCATTTGTCCTGTCACTGTCCCATATCACCTTGGCAGCCCTGCTAAGGGAAGGAAGGAAAGGAGGATAGAAGAGAGGGAGGAAGGGAGGGGAGTCCATTTGTACTGAGGTGGTGTCAATGATGGCCCTAAAGCCACTCAGACTCATCATCCCCCGGCTCCACTGGGACTGAGCTAGAGGCAAACATCCCCTCCCCTCAGGCAGCTTACATGTGAATGTGTTTAAACAGCACACCATGTCCCAGAATCACCTCTCCAACTCGATGCTCAAAAATGGAAAAAGGGTGTCCAAGGGAGGAGGTTGCCATCACAGAGCTCCTGGGACTCAGGTGTGGACGTCACTCTTCCAGGACTACTGAAGACCTCCCCATAGCCTCAGGGTTCAGGCCCACTTGGAAATGACTGGATTTTCCTTCGAGGACCATCTTAAGAGCCATGGCTCTGGGAATCCTTTCCTGTCTCCCTGTGGGGAGTATAGAATGCTCTACAGTAGTATTCTCTGATGAAACCCCATGGGCACTACCCAGTTAATAGCACTGGACCAAGTGGACCTCTGTTCAGAGCAATCGAGAGCCATCAACGCACTTAGATGAACACAGAGAAAGTAGGCCCCCTCTCACCCCGGAGGTTTTGAATCCCTGATGTTCCATCATGGTTGGTAGTTTCTCTAATTGGTTTCTGGCGTGTGTTCTTCACTAGACTGTGAGTCTCGTGAGGGATTGTTTTGAAAGAGTATCCCTTGCACCCAACACGTGACAAGACGCATTCATGCTGAATGATGGATGGGTGGATGAATGAATGGAAGACAGGTCTTCCAAGGCTCCAGAAACAGAGGATTAATGGAAGCATCCACATTAGCAAAAAGGGTGGGAAGAAAAGGAGAGACCTTCCCATGTAGGTCAGGGAGGAGGCTGCCCAGCCCACCTTCCAGGCTTGTATGGCCTGGGAATGGGGCACAAGTGTCCCAGATGTAAGCAGCTGTGGAAGAGGCAGCAAGAGCTGATGGAGGCTGAGACGTGGCTAGCAGTGGGGGCATCTCATTGGGATTAGCCTGGTAACATTTACAGGGTGGCTCTGCTCCCCCGGTTCTAGGGCTCTGACCTCCAGTTTTAATGCATTTAACCATATTGCAGGGAGCTCATCAGACACCCAGGCCCAGCCCTTCGATGAAGGATTCCGAGGGTCTTGGAAGTAGACTTGTGAACCGACGTGTACTAGATGCCCTACGGAATGACCTATGGACACTTAGTGCCTAAACATGACATCTGGGTCAAGCAAGGGTTACTCTCCTTAAGGCAAACAGGAGCAAACATCAACAAATTGGTGTGATGACCTAACTCATGGCAGGGGGGTTGGGAAACTCTGGGTCCCTTACAGACAAACCAGGGCCAGTCTTTGCCCACTTCTTACGTGAGCTTAGGTTTAATATCTGAGCATAGATGTCCCACATTTGGGCCCTCATCGTTCTACCTGTGGCTGTCAGAGTGGAGTGGGCAGGGCAAGAGGGAAGGGCAGATTCCTGCAAAGAGTCTGCTCCCAAAGACTGGCTTTCCCCACCTTTGGCCATACCCACACCACAGAGCCACCCTGGAGAAGCATCCTGTGGAGCTTGCTGGGCCTTGCTGAGACTTTTGGTAGGCAGGCATTCTGAATGCCAGCTTTCATGGTCTGGTTTGTGATCCCAAGAATGCAGAAACTCCTCTTCTCTGTTTCTATTCTTTCTTTCTTTCTTTCTTTCTTTCTTTCTTTCTTTCTTTCTTTCTTTCTTTCTTTCTTTCTTTCTTCTTCTTCTTCTTCTTCTTCTTCTTCTTCTTCTTCTTCTTCTTCTTCTTCTTCTTCTTCTTCATAAAAGCTTTTAAAGGAAACAATATGTTTGCTAGAAAAAACACAAAAAATGATTATATACAAAATGGTTATGTGGCCATGGATGCCACCCTGTGGGAGAGTGGTCAGACTTCTGACACTTATTTACGCTTCCTCAGGATCATGTACATGAGGCCACTGATGAAAGTGAAGGCAAAGGCCACCCAGGCCAGGATGAAAGAGTAGCCGTAACTGCCTTCTTTCAGTAGGTAATAGAGATTTCCGTTCTGTTGGTGAAGGTCTTGGCGCCGGTCTGTATAGATGGAAGCTCCGATCATGACACACAGACCTGCCAGGAACAAAGACAGGGTTCAGAAATATTGCAGGCCACACTAGAATCTGGACGTGGCCTCACACTTGTTAATGGCTTCCCACCAGCTTAGGATACAGACCTCAAGTCCCTTCCATGGCTTACGAGAGCCCGTTCGGTCTGCCCTCCTCATTCCAGCCCTCACAGCTCTGCTTCTTCATCCCAGCACCTTTGCCTGCCAAACTGTTCCTTCCACTCCATACCCAGACAACACATGGTACCCAAGCTCAGGCTTCAAGCTCTGGGAACACCTTCCCTTCCCCCCTAAATCCAAACTCCTCCATATTGAGTGTGTGCCAGCTTCTCCTTTCTGGGTGTTCCCCAACTTCCCTCCTTCAGTGATTTTGGTGGGATACAATGCAGAGGTGCAGCACAGGCTACAGGAGAAGAGCTTCTCTTTGCAGGAAGGAGTCTGTGTGTCACCTGCTAATGGTCTGTTTGTTCTGAGTTAACCATAAATCTACATGCCATCCAAAGTGGTGACCGAGAAGGAACTCAAGACTTCATGGTCTTAGTGTGTGCAAGAGATGAGGAGGAGGAAAGGTGGATCTCAGAGATGAGAGCTACCTGGCCAGAAAGCCATGCCTGAACTTGGAATTGATTTATTGTTTGCCCTACACTAGAGGAGCCCAAGAAAAGGAGGAGGAGAGCAGGTTTTGCTCTGGTTTTGTCCCCTTTCGAATAATGTATGCTCTAAAGAGTCACTTCCTGGCTGTCGTGTGTGTGTGTGTGTGTGTGTGTGTGTGTGTGTGTGTGTGTGTGTGTGTGTGTTTATAGGCAGCACAGGCTGTCTCATATGTGTACAGGCAGTACAGGCTATCTCTGTGTGTAGGCAGCACAGGCTGTCTCGTGTATGTACAGGCAGTGCACGCTGCTTCCAGGTTCACTTACAGGACATGAGCTGGATGATGGACGTCAGGACGAACCTCTCTCCCTGCTTGAGGCGGAAGAGCTGGAGCAGAAAGATGAGGAAGGAGATGCAGGAGAGGATGGTGGAGAGGATCATGGTGGCCTGCACCGCCTGTATCACAGAATAACCTGTGGGCAGAAGATGAAGGCTTCACACAAGGGTTATAGGACTGTCTGCAGCCAAGCATGTCCATCCAACTACTGGGCACTGTGACAAAGGGTTGTCATCTATAAACTTCACACTGAGATCTGACACCAAGGTAAGCTCATGTCTTAAGTGAGTCCACAGCATTGTGTTGGGCCCCATTCCTAGTCACTGTGCTCCGTGGGTCACAGACTGAACATACCTGGCCACCCTGGCAGTCTGCCAGACTACCTCGCTCTTCTCCTCCAGCTAGGCAGTTGATCAAATACCAACTTGAACAGAAGATGAAGCCAGAACCAAGACTCTGGCTTCTCCCTGCTCTGGATTGCAGCTCCTATCTATTTGGCTCAGGAAAAGAGCAACAGCCAGGGCTCAACCTTTTTAGTTTGCCTGATGGCTGGAGGGAGCTTCAATTGTAAGGGCTGGGTAAGGCATTAACAGCAATGGACCTTATCGCTCACATTAAGCTGCACATCTGGGCCCCACAGAAAACACCTGGTCCTGCTTCCTGTTTCCTTATGGCAAACAAATGTACTCTCCAACAGAACACATTACTTCTCAAAGTCCAGGATCAGGGGTAAATAAGCTATTGGGGGGGGAGGTCTCTGGCTAGGAATTGAGGGGAATGGGCCAAAGGACCTTGTGGGGTGTTAGGAACGTCCTCTGCTTGGCTTTCAGTGGTAGTTTGCTAGGATTAGAAAGAATTGTCAAAACTCGTTGCACCAAGGAGCCCTTAAGAAGTATGCATTTCCATGCTTGTAAATGATGGCTGTATTCTTAAAAATATTACCAGACTTTCCTGAGACAAAATAAACTGGAACATCAGGCACTGAGAACACTTCTAAAGTCTCCTAGGGAATTTCAAAGTGGGCCAAGGTTGTGACCCTGTGGCTTTGAACATTACTTACTAAATTTTCCAAGGAGCCACCTAGGATGGCTTATTTAAAATACAGATTCCTCACTCAGCCTCCGTTCCTCTGGGGTTGGTGCCAAGATAATATATTTTTAGCAAATACCCCAGGTGATTCATATCCTGTGACGAAGCAACTGTAGAAACTGGTTTTGTGAGAAGAAATGACTCTGTGCTTTTAGAATAGGTTCCTTGGCAATGAGCTGCAGAGTGTGCTGCTGGTGGCCATGATGTCCGTGTGGGTGAAACCCAGCCAGGCCACCAAAAGCAGGAAGTCAGTCAGGGGAGGACTGTTACCTTGCTGTGGTCTCAGGGTTCATGAAGGCCTCAGGAATGGGCTCACTTGCAGGGTTACCACCTCATAATACCTGCCAAGACAGCCAGGCCCCCATAGCAGCAGTGTCTGTAGTCTTGGGCTATTTCTGAGGTGTGTCAGTTGAAGGGAGAACCCAGAAAGTTCCAGAAATCAAAATCTGAATCTGCCACGCACCATACTGGGTCACACAATGAAACGACATGCAGAGATTGTATTGGGTGTTGTAAGTCATCTAGAAACTACAGTGTAGAGGTGGTGTGCACCCTTCCACAGCCTTGGGGAATCCTTGCAGGGTTTCAGGACTGGTCCCTGCACAGCTGCAGGGGCTACAGCTGCATTTGAGTTGCTTAAATTTTGGTTTTGTTTAGCACAAAAAAATCAGTAAGGAGAGGGTGGGCCAGAGAGAGCTCACTGGCTAAGGCTCCTCCACCGTCCACAACCATGCTGGACAACCTGAGTTGGAGCCATGGAGAACTGACTCCCACAGTTCTCTCTGAGGTCCACGTGTGTGTCATGGCCTCTGACAAACAGAGACAGAGGGAGTCAGTTGGGTTAGACTTCACTGAGGGTCTTTGGCTTTTAATTTAGCCTTTCCTCCTGTTTTCATGGCTTGTGACACCAGTTTACCACTGATGATACAGTACGGCTCAGATACATTTACTTAGGAAATAAATTTACATGTGGAAGAAACCGGAGCTGGCACAAGTTTTTTTTTACAGGAAAGAGCCAGGCAATAAATTATTTCAAGCTTCTGGTCACATTATTATTATTATTATTATTATTATTTCTCCTCCTTTTTTGTTTTGAGGATTTTGTTCTTTTTACAACTCTTTTAAAATGTTAAAACCATTCTTAGCTCATGGGCCACACCAAAGCAGATCTTGGGCTGCATTTAGCTGGTAGTTCACGGATTCCTGATTTAAAGAGCTATAATACAGGAATTCCCACAGAGAGGCATGGAACACCAAGAGCAGAGGCCCAAAAACACTGCTTCTGGACTCAGCAAGCTGTCTTGATGGGTCCAGTTTATCACCATCGCTGACTGTTCCTGGGGCTCCGTCGGCATGACATACAGGGACAGAGAGCAAGCAGATAGGCCTGGATCTGCTGAGATGGACCTGACCTGGCTGGGTCTGCCAAGTCTCAGGAGAGAGGGGATATGGGAATGGTGATGCCCCAGCCACCCACACTCACCTTTAAACTCTTCAGAGTCGGTCAGGTCATTGATCTCGGTACAGTTTGTGCTATTTGTGCACACTCTCCAGAGGTCAGCAGAGAAGCTGTCTCCTACCCACCAAGCCTGCGAAGGGAATGGAAGCTGCTGGTTAGGGACGTGCAGATCCTGAGTCCTGCTGGGCCCTCAGCACTCATGGCTTCTCAAGGGCAGACCACAAGTGAGTCTCCTGAGGACTTGGTTCAAATGCACACTTGTGAGTCAAGAGGCCTCAGATCGGTTCTGGGTCTCTGCTGAGTCCCATGGGATGCCAGGTCTTCAGAGGGATCTGAGGTGGCTCGTGTTCTCATGACCCATGGGAGAAATATCCTGAGGGTCAGTGGAGGCCAGTTCTACCAGAATGGCATGGGGAATGTGGAGAAGAAAGGGTGACATCAAGGGGCCAGGAGATCTGATGGGTGGATAAGAAAACATGGCACATGTACACAGAAGAAAAAAATAAAATCATAACATTTGGAGGAAAATAGGTGAGCACACGAGTGAGGCTCGGGGAGACAAACACTCGAGTTTCTCTTACATGAAGAACTGGATTCAGAGCTGTGTATGCATGCGTGTATCTGTGTGTGTGTGGTTATAGGCCATGGGATTAGGACCGGATCAGAACCCGGAAGAGGTGGGAAATAGAACATAACTGAATTCACGTGATGAGCAGAGGCAGGGTGCTAACTGTGAAAGGAGAAAGGCCCAGCTGGAGAAGGGGAGAGGGAAGGAAGGGCAGAGGGAGGGAGGGGAAGGAAGGGCAGAGGGAGGGAGGGGAAGGAAGGGCAGAGGGAGGGAGGAGAAGGAAGGGCAGAGGGAGGGAGGGGAAGGAAGGGCAGAGGGAGGGAGGGGAAGGGAGGGCAGAGGGAGGGAGGGGAAGGGAGGGCAGAGGGAGGGAGGGGAAGGGAGGACAGAGGGAGGGAGGGGAAGGGAGGGCAGAGGCAGGATGGAGAAGGAAGGGCAGAGGGAGGGAGGGGAAGGAAGGGCAGAGGGAGGGAGGGGAAGGAAGGGCAGAGGGAGGAAGGGGAAGGGAAGGGAGGGCAGTGGGAGGGAGAGGAAGGGAGGGCAGAGGGAGGGAGGGGAAGGGAGGACAGAGGCAGGATGGAGAAGGAAGGGCAGAGGGAGGGAGGGGAAGGAGGGCAGAGGGAGGATGGAGAAGGAAGGGCAGAGGGAGGGAGGGGAAGGAAGGGCAGAGGGAGGAAGGGGAAGGGAAGGGAGGGCAGTGGGAGGGAGAGGAAGGGAGGACAGAGGGAGGGAGGGGAAGGAAGGGCAGAGGCAGGATGGAGAAGGAAGGGCAGAGGGAGGGAGGGGAAGGGAGGGCAGAGGGAGGGAGGGGATGGGAGGGCAGAGGCAGGGAGGGGAAGGGAGGGCAGAGGAAGGGAGGAGAAGGAAGGGAAGAGGGAGGGAGGGGAGGGAAGGGCAGAGGGAGAGAGGGGAAGGAAGGGCAGAGGGAGGGAGGGGAAGGAAGGGCAGAGGGAGGGAGGAGAAGGAGGCCAGAGGGAGGGAGAACCATGAAAACAAAGTCTAACATTGCACGGGTATGAAGATGCCTCCATTAATCCCACTGCTCTTTAAACCTAAAAATTAATTTCAAAAAAGTTTCCCTGGGCTGTGAGATGGCTGAGGAATGAAGAGCCTCCTTAGCCCAATGACCTGAACTTGGAACCACATGGGGGAAGGAAAGAACCAACTCCAGAAAGTTGTCCTCCGGCCTCTACACATGTGTCATGGTGAGCGCCCCACCCCCACAGGAATAAAAAATATAAATAAATGCTTAAATGTTAAAGTGTTCAAACAATAAAGAATTAAAATAAAACTAAAAGCTGAGCGTCCTGCGACCAGTGGATATTCTCGTTGCCTTAGCTTTCCCTCGCAGCAGCCCTCTCCTTTTCCTGCCTTAAAGGCCGGGCACCTCCTGCACACCCACTAAGCCTACAGGTGTCCACGGGCAGCACGGTATCAAGATGTCCTGTCTCACAGGCTGTCTCATGGCTGCCACACTTCCACCTGTCCTCTCAGTGACAAGCTAACAGAAACGCCTGGGTGTGGGAGCATATTCCTGCCCCAAGGCCTGTCCAGTCCTTTCAACTAAGCTCGGGACCTTGCTGGAATCTCAAAGGACTCAATGCAGGAAACAAACAAAAACGACAATTCTAGAACAAAATTCAGTACCTTTTCTTGGCAACTCCAAATACTTCAAGCCAAGGTGTCTGTGTGACTACAGCCTAGGCCACTCAGCAGCTCAGCAAGACCCTCCAACAGGCAAACCATGTTCACATCCCTTGGCAGAGTCGAGAACCAGGAGTTTCTGGGATGTTTCCAGTCCTGGCTCTAAATCCTACTACAGTGTAGCAAGGGCCAGGACCAACTGGGGGTTCAATTCCTTCTCTGGGAACCATCAGAGGCAAGTCCCTACCTCCCAGACAACCCAGGATGATGCACACAAGGAGGCTGAATGCTGCCAAGGGGGTCATCAGACTGACAGATGGAGTGATTAATGTTGCTGCTGTTACAATTAACACCGGGTAGATATGTGGGCAGCCCTGGGTGCCATATGCACAGTGCATGTTAACTCCTGGGATATATGACCACGGCCATCCACTTGGTTAGACAAGGAGATGTCTAGGGGAATCTGAACACATTTCTAAGTGTCTATGAGGGTGTTTCCAAAGAGGGCTGACACGAAAGAGTAACAGAAGAAAATAAGGCCTGCTCTGAATATGGGCAGAGCTATCTACCCAGTGAGCTGGTATCCTGCATGGAAGCAAGCTGAAGGAAGGCAGTGTGTGTGTGTGTGTGTGTGTGTGTGTGTGTGTGTGTGTGTGTGTGTGTGTGGTGTATCCATCCATCTGTGTTGTGTGTATCTGTCTGTCTGATGTATCTGTCTATCTGTGGTGTGTGTGTGTGTTTGTCTGTCTGTCTGTCTGTCTGTCTGGTGTATCTATCTGTGGTGTGTCTGTCTCTCTGTCTGTCTGTCTGTTTGGTATATCTGTCTGTCTGTGGTGTGTGTGTGTCTGTCTGGTATGTCTGTCTGTCTGTTTGTACACGCCCCTTTTTTTCCTGAGTGATAGTGTCTAACCCTGCTCCCACCCTTTGCTGATGTGGGAATGCAGTGTTTTTGGTCATCCATCCTGGACTGAGAACCAACAGCTCTCCAGGAGTCCTCCAAACTTCAGTGCCTTGCTGGGGCTGCTGAGGCATCCAGCCTTGTGATCTGAGCAACTATGGGGTCCATAATCTCTCCAGTGTGAGGCAGCTGCTGTTGTCCCACTCAGCTCATGTCAGCCAATCTAAATTTTACACACACACATACATGACACATACACATACCACACAAATACACATGCATATATAGCTATCATACACATACAGACACCACAAATACACACACACACACACACACCACACAAATACACATACACATCACACAAACACATACACATATGCATTATCAGACAATACACCACACATACACACACACCACACCACACACACACACACACACACACACACACACACACACACACACTCCTAGAGATCCCCAACTGACTTGTGCCTTCTGAGCAGTTTTCTTCCCTTTAAGTCTCTGCAGTTTGAAATGATGAGATGAAGCTCAGCCTTTGGGTCAGGACCAGATCTCTGTTAGAAGCATCACCTCCTACCCGAGGCCAAGAGGGAATCAAATATTCTCTTGCTATTATAATACAGCTGCCAGCTGGACTCGGGAGGAACAAGTTATATGTTAGGGGCCTGTGGAGAGTTTAGAAAGTTCCACTCATGAGATCTACTGGGAGTCCGTGAGTAAGCTCCTCATACAGGGGTCTGCCTAGTAAGAAGATGCAGGAGACCAGGAAGAGATGCCCTGGGTAGGTCATACAGACTGATTTTACTCCCTGTAGGGGAGCTGTCAACATCTGGAGAAAACATTCCTTCAACTCTGCATTCAAGCAAGACTGATACCCAGTGAGGAAGGCCAAGGATGTTGTTAGACCATCTGCAGGGCACCAGATGGCCTTCACATGAATTACCACAACCGTTAGCCATTGTGACTACAACAGCAGTAAGCATCCTGTGTGTGGGCATCTCTGGGGTAGGATACAGCACCTTTGGGAGTGCTCCCTCCTGGATGTGTAGTATAGCTGAGCTTGTGGCAGTTCTAGTTTTACCTTATTTAGAAAATAATCAAGACATACAGTATGGGCCTGGAGAGATGGCTCAGAGGTTAAGAGCACTGATTGCTCTTCCAAAGGTCCTGAGTTCAATTCCCAGCAACCACATGGTGGCTCACAACCATCCGTAATGGGATCTGATGCCCTCTTCTGGTGTGTCTGAAGACAGCTACAATGTACTCATAAATAAAAAAATAAATCCTTTTTAAAAAGTATATATTTAAAAAAACAAAAAGACATACAGTATTAGGTTTCACTCTGGCACTGTCAAAGTAAATCTGTGCTGATTGCTTCTCCTGCTCTTCTCTTTCCTCCTCCTGACCTGCGCTTGGCCATCCCTACACCACGACCTCCCCTTGCATCTACCTCACTCACATCCTAGCATCCTCTCCTCCCACGCTCTCTCACCTCAAAGTCTTGGGAGATCTTGTTTGTTTTCTTTAACTTCTTTGAGTACTTCATATATACACGGATGCCCTTTCCTCCCTCTCAGCCCTCCTCTTCCTTCCCCACAGCATCCCTTCTTCTTTCCAACAAGTTCTTTTGTACTCTCAGGTCTTTCTGATAGTTGTGTGACCCACTGAGTTTAATTGGACATGTCTGCATGAGTGTGGGTGGGGTTGTTCACTGGAATCAGGCAACTTACCCGTGGCTACACCACCGAATAGAATGTTGTCATTTGTTTCCTGATAGAGTCGTTCTGATAAGGGTGAGGTGAAAGCTCACAGGAGATTTAATTTTCATTACCCTGGTGGATTTATTGATCCATTTATTAACTCTCTCTCTCTCTCTCTCTCTCTCTCTCTCTGTGTGTGTGTGTGTGTGTGTGTGTGTGTGTGTGTAGGCTAAGAACCACATGAGAGCTGAATTCACCCTTGTGTGTAAGTGTATGTGTCTTTGTGTGCATGTGTACACTTGAGTGTGTATGTCTGTGTATGTGTTTAAAAGTTTTGCAGTTTTTAATGTATTTTAGATATTAGCTCAGGCAAAGCTTTGGAGAACTTATTTTGTATTCTAATGTAAAAGGTAAAATAGGAGCTGGAGAGATGGTTCAGAGATGGTTCAGCCAAGAGCACTTGTAAAGGACCCAAGTTCAATTTCCAGAGCCCATATGGTGCTCACAACCATTTGTGATTCCAGTTCCAGAGCATCAAGATCTTTTTTGGACCACAGTTGGTATACACAAAAGCACACAGGGAAAATATTCATAAACATAAGATAAAGTAAATAAATGTAAAGAATAAAATAAAAATATTTAATAGAGAAACAGAAGAACTTTCTAACTCCACATGACAATGGTGTGGAAACTGAGAACTGCAGGACAGCTCTGCTCATCCTTGGGGGCTTCAAGGAGTTGAACATCACCTCAACTGCCCTGTTTTACAGGACCTCATCTAGACCTGAGCTCAGGATGCCCGGGATGAGATATTCCAGAGAAAGGACACCCCAGATCACAGTCGCTTGCTCCCTGTACTCCACCCCAACCTATGGACTCCTCAGTGGCTGACAGGAACAGGAACTTACATTGTCAATGGTAGAAATGAACAGGAGTGCCGTGGACACGATGTGGAAGACAATGATGAAGGCAAGAATCACCAACATGTTCACAGGGCAGTGAAGGCCAAGGGGGCAGCAGGAAGTCCAAAGAGAGATGAGGAGACAAAGATGGCGAGGGACAAATCCAAACCTGTCAACAAGACAAAACTCGAATCAACGACTTTTAACAGGATCTCAGAAAATGTATGACAGCTCTTCCCATCTTCCTGCTTGGAGCCTTCACCATAGCAAAGTCTGGAGGGCTCTGCAGTGCTGGATCTAAGTGGAGCAGAGGCAGTGAGTTCAATTCAAATCTCTCTCTACTTCAGAGCTGAGACCTGTAGATGTCTTGCTTTGCATGCAGGAGGCCCAGGATTTGATGTCCCACCACTGCATAAGCATGGGGCACCTGCCTCTAATCCCAGCATTTGGGACGTGGAGGAGGGAGGGTTATAATTGCAAATCCTTAGTGACATGATGAGTCCCAGAGGCCAGCCTGAGTTACACGAGGCCCTGTCTCAAAAGCAACAGAGCCCAAACACATGGATCTACAAGTACTTGTCACACCAAGAATGGAAACCTGGTGACCTGAGTTCAACCCCTAGACCCCACTTCCAAGTGAAGGGAGAGAATTGACTCCACAAAGTTGTCCTCTGACTGCCACGTTTGTACAGTGGCATGCATATACACTATCACAAACCATATGTGTACATACATACATTTTTTTGGTGCTTTTGCTTTTTGTTCTTTGAGACAGGGTCTCAGTATGTAGTCCTGGCTGGCCTAGGATTCACTGTAGACCAGGCTAGCCTGGAATTCACAGAGATCCACCTGCCTCTGCCTCCCAAGTGCTGTAATTAAAGGTTTGTGCCACAGAGTTCAGTTTACATATACATTTGAAGAATGTTGGCTCCTGAAATATTCATACAATGTATGGTAGGTAGGTTTTATTTCACTTTCCTCTCTGGTCTCACAGGAAGACTACACTTCCCAGAATCCCTTAGGATGGGCATTTTGGGTGGGCCAGTATAGCAAGGTGGCACTGAAACCTCATACCTTGGATTGAGATTATGATTGACAAAACTGGATATTTAGCCCCTGAGATTTCTGGGTAATTGTTTTTAAACTCTGATAGGACAATCTCAATCATACAGAACAGGAAGCAACTTCGAAATGAAGCCAAAGTCCTATACCACACTCAGGAAAGACAGGCCACTCCATGTGTGAGCAAAGAAGCAAAAAGGAATGGATGCCTGTGGTCAGCTCTTCTTCTTGTGCATTGAAGGACCAAGGAATGGTGCCACCCAAAGTGGATGTCTTCCCACCTCAAGTAACCTAGAGAAGACAATCCCACAGACATGGCCAGAGATCTGTCTCCCTGGTGATTCAAGATCTCACCAAGTTCCCAGCTAAGACTTATCGCACCCGTGATTTAGTGCAGGCTGTTTTCTTAGCAGGAATGCTACCTAAGAAATGTGGCATCAGTGCATCCCACAAGCAGACACAGAGTGTCCTTCTGTCCCTTACTTGGTAGGGAGCTGGTCAGCTGGTTATGGTCTGTCGAAGTCACTTCCTTTTCTTTTGTAATCACAAAGCACTCTGGGGATGGAGGTCTAGCTCGGTGGCAGAGGGCTGGCCTAGATGTGTCAGATCCTGGAGCTTGAGCTCAGAACTCTGTGTGTGTATGTGTGTGTGTGTATGTGTGTGTGTGTATGTGTGTGTATATGTCTGTATATGTGTGTATGTGTGTGTATGTGTGTGTATGTGTGTGTATGTGTGTGTATGTATGTATGTGTGTGTATATGTGTGTATGTGTGTGTATGTGTGTATATGTGTGTGTATGTATATGTGTGTATATGTGTGTATGTGTGTGTATGTGTGTATGTGTGTGTATATGTGTGTATGTGTGTGTATGTGTGTATATGTGTGTGTATGTGTGTATGTGTGTGTATATGTGTGTATATGTGTGTATATGTGTGTATGTGTGTGTATGTGTGTATATGTGTGTGTATGTGTGTATGTGTGTGTATATGTGTGTATGTGTGTGTATGTGTGTATGTGTATGTGTGTATGTGTGTGTGTATGTGTGTGTATATGTGTGTATGTGTGTATATGTGTGTATGTGTGTATGTGTGTGTATATGTGTGTGTATGTGTGTATGTATGTATATGTGTGTATATGTGTGTGTGTATGTGTATGTGTGTGTGTGTCACAGAAAGACAGAGACAGAGGTTGAGAGATAAAACGATACACACAGAGATAGAGAAAGAGACAGAAAGAAAACCAGAGATAAGAGAAGGAAACAGTCACAGAACCATCTGTAGGCAGGGGCTGCACCAGCAGGGTGGCCTGAGTCGAGGTCCCCATGAAAAGTGGACAGGACACAGTGTACCTGTTAACTCCCACCCCCACCCCACGAAATGGGGAGGTGATGGCCAGAGCCTGAGGGTCGGCTAGCCAGTCTAGCCAAAATGGTGAACTCCAGGTTCACGGGAAATCCTGTCTTGGAAAACAAGGTGGAGATTGATGGGAGAAGACAACTAATACTGAGCTCTGGCCATACACGAGTGCACAAGGACCAGCGAGGGGGTCCACACACAGACATGCGTAACACACACAGGGAAAGACTTGTTACTACATGCATAATATTTTCAGGGAAAGATGCTTTATTGTGGTAAAATATGAATAAAATACAACTTGCCCCTTGTGGCTTTATGTTCAAACACTGCATCTCCATTACCGCTCCCCAGTTCTAGAGCAACCTGCTGCTCTAACATGAAACGGGTACCCACTACGCCATCGTTCCTCACCCACCCAACCCTAAGTCTCTGGACTGGACTACATGGACACTTGACAACGGAATGGCATAGTTTGTGATCTTTTGTGTCTGGCTTCTCTACTCAGATTTGTACCCCTACGTTATAGCACGGTCACGGAGATGTCCTCAGATAGTGTGAGGACCCAGCCTTCATGAAGTGCTCACCTCAAAAGCTTGAGTGGCACCAACTGTCCTGTCGGCTTCTCTGATGGATATGCCCTGGACACAGGCGCTACCCCCTCTGCCAGTTCTCTCTCGCTGACATGCTGCTTGCCCCTCCATTATTCCCTCTGGAACTGACTGAGGCTTGTGGGCCCACACCGACTCGTCTCTGAGCCTAGAAATCATCACACGACCCAGGAGATGTAAAGCCACAGAAGACATTCAGGGAGGTCCGGGCAGCCATTCCTGAAGTGGCCGGCTCAGAGATTCCTCCAATTCTCCACTAAGGGACAAATTCCCCTTTGTGGAGGCTGCATTACGCCCAGTGCTACACTGACTCCAAATAACTGCACTCCTGACCTTCCAATAAAAGCTCCCTAGCCAGGCTGAATGCCACGGCACTGCCATGTGCCCCAAGGCCGGGTCACCAGGACAGAACTCCAAGACTGTAATGGTGGTCTTCAGAGAACATAACACATAACACAAACATGCACACATACAAAACTGAAAACTCTAAAAAAAAAAAAAAAAAAAAACAAACAAAAAAAACGGATGGAAGCTTTAGCCACTTTTCAAGAGTATGGTATTCAGACAAAACCTGATTTCTTCACTATTTTGGTGTGTATTTGTGGGAGGGCACATGTACCATGCAATGTAGAAGTCAGAGGTCAACTCTTGGGATTTGGTTCTTGTCTTCAGCTGTGGGCTCAGCGTGCGTCCTCAGGTCATCAAGCTTGGCAGTCAGCACTTTTACTCAGTGGGTCATCTTGACTGCCTGATTTTGGATGTACACCAGCGTGGCATTAGCTAACACTAATTCCTCACGTAGTGTGAAAGAGCACACTCTAGCCTTTCTGAATACCCCGTGGAAAAAGACATAGCTGACTGTCAACCTTGTCTCCATTGCCCCCTCCCCAGCCCACCCCACACTGCTGGTATCTAGAATTTAATAACATCTTTTAGTCTTTCTTTCTCATAATACCGTTTATAGTAGTGATACACAGCATCCTTTCAAACAAACCCATTCAGGTTTTAAAACAATTAATTGGAGAAAATTACTATGTTAAGCTTTGTGATGAGGTAGTTGTGGGAGGACTAGGAGCTCAAAACCAGCTTTGGTGGCATCGATAGTGAGTCTGAGGCCAGCTCGGGTTACAGGAAGGCCTGTCCCAAAAAAAGGAAAAGGGAAGAAGAAAGACATGAGAGAGGAAACAAGAGAGGGAAGGGATAGGAGAGGAGGGGGTGGAGGAAGGAAGGGGGTAGAGGAGGGAAAGAGAGGGGAGGAGAGAGAGGAGGGAAGTGATGGAGAGGGGAGGAGAGGGAAGGGGATAGGAAAGGGGGAGAGGTGGGAGGTATTTAACACCATGATTACAGCTCCTGACTGGTTTTCATATGAATTCTGGGATCTGAACTCTGGCCCTCTGGCTTGCAAGGCAAGCACTTCACCACTGAGCTGTCTCCTCAGCCCCTTATTAACTTCCTTTTAAAATGCCTACTACATTTGTTTATTTTACATGTGACCCTGGGCATGGGCCCCGTCCCAGCGAGCTTGTGGCAATCAGAGGCTAACTATGGGAGCCGGTTCTCTCTCTTTCCAGAACTCCCAAGGCAGGTAGACAGGACCAGAGGCAGTCACCTTTACCTGCTAAGCCATCTTGACAGCCTGTTACCTTCTTTGTTGATTTAGTGTGTTGGGGCTCACCGTGCTGATCAGGGACAACTTTCAGGAGGGGTTCTCTCCCTCCACTGGGCTGAAGTAGCTCTGGCTCATTTCTGCTGCACTCAAGGTTCCTCCCCTTTCACACAACACCCCTACCCCTCTCCTATCACCTAAGTGTCTCTGTGCAGCTAACTGTCATCCCTGTCTGCTCCACCCTTCATCACAGGGAGTCTAGTTTCATGTGGGATGGATCCTCTGGGCACTCAGCTCCTTGAATCTGTTCTAGTTCCTGCAGGTCGTGCAGTTCTAGCCGTCATCATTTTGCCTTCTTTTTTCTCCAAGAATGCCAGCCCATCTCTCTTTGTCTCTGTTCCTTCATTTTCCATACTTCTTTGTATGTTCTTCCTACATTTTTAAAAAAAAATAACCCAGGCCTTGATTGCAGAGGCCTAGATACAAGTCCACCCCTCACAGAGGGCATTTCCACTCTGTCCCTCTCCTGGCTCTGTCCTCCCCAGACTCTTCCCATGTGCAGCCTCAGCGGTGGCTGCTGCCCCAGGCTGAGCCATCTACACACTTCAGGGACGACCAGCAAATCCCACTGTGGGCGGCTAGAACTGCACGACCTGCAGGAACTAGAACAGATTCAAGGAGCTGAGTGCCCAGAGGATCCATCCCACATGAAACCAGACTCCCTGTGATGAAGGGTGGAGCTGTGTTTACACAGCCTGTCTTGGTGTCAAGCTTCATGAAGCTAGCTGAGCAAGGGCTCATTAGCTCCATTTCACAGATGACAAACTGAGGCTTCTGAAGGCTTCGGAGCAAGACCCAACCCTTGGTCCTTTTCTGTGTTTCTGTGTCCTTCTCTCTCCTGCTCCTTCACAGATTCAGAGACCAAGGAAAGCACAGAAGGGCTCACTGGCCCTCCAATGACACTACTCTCCAGATGCCACTCTTACCTTGCCAAGAATTGTGGGGTACTGTTAGCGAGGTGCTGTTGATGGGGAGGGCTCAGGACTGTTCTACAGGCAGCACAGGGTCTCCTCCTGTCCTTCCTTAATATAATCCCCAAGGCAGGAGCCCAGGACCTCAACTTTCGCCAAGAGGAAGTGGCTTTGGCACAGGCTACATTTGTGCAGAGAAACCAAGCGGCTAGGGAGGATCTACTGTTTGGATGGCTGCTCTGTCCCTCCTGTTCCTTTCTACCACACCTCCCTATAACTGACACCAAGGCCTGGGCTAGGACGATTACCAGAAGATAGACAGATAGACACAAGAGCAGGCTGGAGGTGTGGGGCCTTCTAAGGCAGACCTAAGTTAGCTGATGAGATCTGGGCAGTCCTCAAGTACAAATCCCTCCACCCATAGTCTTGCCCCACGGGTACTGGCCTAGCACTGGGAAGGGTGAGCCAGAGAAACGCTGGGCCCAACAACTGAGGAAATCTGGTACCCACCCTGAGCTTGTGCCTCCACCCCAGGCGCCTAGAGCCCAGGCCTCTTGCACTCCCTTAGCATGCCAGCCGAGAGTGGCTCTGGCCTCTGTTTTCAGGAAAACAGAGCACAATGCAGCCTCCTGGGCTGGTGTCTGGACACCAGCCAGAGGGAATGTCGAGGCTTCTGGGATGCCTTAGGGACAGTGGAAGCCCACAGGCCCTGGACAGTCTAGCTTCATGCTCAGGCTTCACTCTGGGGCTCTGGGCTAAAGGCCAGTATTTGGCACTGTCCAGAAATGGCCACAGGCAGGACACTGGAATTTGGCAGAGTCCCAGTGCAGAAGCCACAGAGACTGAATGGCTTGTCTGCACCCCTGTAGGTCTTCCAGCCCAGTGGCAGAGTAACCATGACATCAGCAATAAGGACAGCCAATGTGCATTGCCCAAGTATACCAGACTCTCCCAAAGGAACCACTGTTCATGAAATGAACACTGATTGAGCGCCTGCGGTATACCAGGTACTCGGTGACATGTGAATACCTAAATACTGTGAGTTCTGTGCATCTAGGAGGTTCTAGCCGCAGGAAGTCCAAGAGTACATAAATAAACAGATGTGGCTTGCCAGTGAACACAGTGGTATGGTAGGCCCTGGGTGAAATAAATAACACCCAAGCTTGGTCTCCAAGGTTAACACCAGAGAATGCCCCAAGATGCTGAGATGAACCTATGCAAGGGGAGCATGTGCCCAGCAGGAGCTGAACCTCTGGCTGGCAGAAGCTTAACAGACCTGAAGAGCTGTGGGGCAGCCATGGGGAAAAAGCCCCAGGCCCAGACTGACTCACTAGTTAACTCAGCCAAACATTTAAAGGGGAATAACACCAATTCCAGGAAGCCTAACAGAGAGCAACAACCGTCCCTTCCACTGGCCATTGTGAAAGGCTGACATGACTGGACAACCCTATAAGAATGGACAGCCCTGAAAACATATAACAGTAAAATCACATGGGCTGATTAAGAGTAAATATATATATATATATTCATGCATGCATGCAATAACAATTAGTGGGAAAAAAAAGCCATGGATTTGAAGGAGAGCAAGGAGTGGTATACGGAAGGGTTTAGAGGGAGAAAAGGAAACAGAAAAATATTATAATTTCATTATAATTGAGAGAGAGAGAGAGACAGAGAGAGAGACAGAGAGAGACAGAGAGAGAGAGAGAGAGAGAGAGAGAGAGAGAGAGAGAGAGACCAGAGTCCCAGAGTCCCTCATGTGCATGAAGGAAAAGGTTAATAGTTTCAGCAAATTAGAGCGGGAGCATGTGTGTGTGTGTGTGTGTGTGTGTGTGTGTGTGTGTGTCTGTGTCTGTGTCTGTGTGTATCTGTGTCTCTGTGTGTGTCTCTGTGTCTCTGTGTGTATGTCTGTGTGTGTGTGTCTCTGTGTGTCTGTGTCTCTGTGTGTGTGTGTCTGTGTGTGTGTATCTGTGTCTGTGTGTGTGTAGGTGGAAGGACAACTATTGGGAATGAGTGTGTGTAAAGTTTGAGATTCAGACTCAGGTTGTCAGGTTTGGTGGCAAGCACGTTTACTCACTAGGTCCCACACTGTGGGATCCAGGAGGTGGGCCTGGCTGGAAAGAGGTAAGGAGGAGTGAGTCTTTAAAGATGAGAGCCTGGCCTTCCTGAGTTCCTTCATACTGTCTGCCGCCCAGTCCACTAAGACCAAGGAACTTGGGCCACACACTCCTATTGCCACACCCTCCCCATCGCCATAGGTTGAAATCCCTCTGACATCATAAGTCAAACAGACCTTTCTCCCCTTCAGCTGTTCCTGTCAGGAATGTAAAAGTAACAGCCGTGCAGGATCCATCCCACCATGGAACCCCAGCTGATCTGGCTACTTGTTTATCTACAAAAAGTGGCAGAAAGAAAGCTGCCCAGATTCGAACCCACAGCTTTAAGAGGTGCATATGTCCCCACTCCTTGTCCTCTGTCCTGAGGGCCTGGAAAAGGCCAGACTGGCTAGCTGAAGTATATAAGGCCACATGGTTGACAGACAGGCTATTCTGGTAAAGACATCCCTACCCTAGCTGTACACAGAGACTCAAACCCTAACTTTTCTCTCCTTCCCAGAGCCCAACTGAGCACATCCCAGAGTGCCCACCTGGGAAATCATAAACCAAAAAAGCCGTGTTTTCTGTTGAAGCTGTTACCCTCTGGGAAGATTTTTATACAGCAAGAGCTGATGGATACTCAGAGACAACACTGCTTTATTCCAGTCAGAGTTCCTCAAGGACAGAAACCACTTCACATCTCCCCCAGTGGCAAGGCTGCTCAGCAAATACTTGTTAAGTTTACTTAATACTTAATACTTGTGGAGGTTCTAGCAGGGAGCACGGTTACTCTAAACCCTTGAGTGTGGAGGTCAGCCCTCCTCTATCATAGATAAATACCCTCAACAATCCAGGATGACAAGTATCACAGCCAGATGACCTCACACACAATACTTGTTGAATAATTACTGTTATTCCACCAGCGACTGCTTCCTGCCCGAGACAATGACAGAGCTCACCCTGGCATCCAAGGGGCTCCCTGTAATTAACACTATTCAGTAAACCCAGCAGGCATCCCACAGAGGGTGCTTACAGGTGTGTGTGTGTGTGTGTGTGTGTGTGTGTTGGGGGCTGGCTTGGAAGGGGTTCCTAGGGGTGGGTAAGCCCCAGATTCAGGGTGCTCCAAGTACATGCACCCATTAGCAATATTCTTTTCATTCTAGAGCACTTCCTATTAGTGACTTGGAAGTAATCCCAGATTAATTCCTTTTGATAGCCACTTCCTCTTTCATAAGGGACAAGAGCTGTCACTTCTGTAGATGGGTTTTGCAGGCAGCTCATTTAGGAAACCAGGTATCCATCTGATTAACTAATAAGTCAATAGAGGAAGGAGCCATGAATCAGTCCAGGGGCAGGAAGTAACTCCTGCAAAAGGGGGTTCAGACACAGGCTGGGCTGGGGATGTGGCTAAGGTGCTACAGCACTTGCCTAGCACAAAGATCTGGGTTTGATCCTCAACACCACATAAGACTGGACATACATAGTGGTACATGCCCAAGAACTTGGGAAGTTGAGGCAGGAGGATCAAGAATTCGATACCATTCTTGGCTATATAGCAAGATTGACACCAGCAGAGGTTTACCAAAGACTTGTATAATAAATAATAATAATAATAATAATAATAATAATAATAATAATAATAATAATAATAATAGACAGCCACAGACTGGAGCCGGGTAGACTGAATGGGTCTATTGTATAACTGTTGTGCCTTGGTTTCCTCATTCAAAAACAGTGTGGGTGACATCGGGACTACTGGGAGATAGTTAGATAAAAGTGATCTTACCAGAGCTGGCTCATGGCTATGCTATGGGCCTGCGGTCATCACCAGTCAGGAAGTAGACCCTTGAGAGCAGAGGTACCACAAACAAAGCCACACCCATGGTAAAGATCCACGAGGCTGACTGAGAGAGCACCTTGATTGTAGAGAGCTGGAATGTGGCGAGTCTAGATTACCTTGCTCTGTCTTTAGTCCTCCTGACAGCAATTCATGGGTGTTAGACCGGACATCTTGTGACTGTCAGGTGAATCCTTTTGGAGCTCAAGCTTGTCAGAGTGGCAGCCACCAACCACAGGATCCGAGAATGTCAGCAGACAGTGAGACCTCTTGCAGAGCTCACCTCTGGTACCTATCTGCCACCCTCACCAGTGTATCTAGAAAAATGCCTTGATTGGTGACCTCCTGTTGTTCTGTGACTACAAAGAGCTCATCTAACCACTTCCACTGGAAAGCATCATTCAGGGCAACCAGAGCTTATGTTCCGTGGGCCACTGCTGTCATTTGCTTTGGACCTAGAGATGTGTTTTGCATAAACTCCTTGGAATCCCCTCTCCCATCTCCTGGCTTTTCCCACTGCCAACTTTATTTGCCCAGTACCCTTGCAGGGCAGTCACCAGGAGAGTAAACCCTCTGGGCTATCTTTAGGGGGACAGGAAACAGGCAGCTGTCATGGGGACAACAGGGATGTTTAGGAATCACCCTAGCGGGCCCACATGAACATCTGCCCACAGGGCATCTTGTCCCTAATGTCCAAGTACTGTGCAATGATCAGTCAGACATTTGCTCACTTCTGAAGCCTGCAGCTTTATAAGAGGAAGCATCTGGTCACTAAGGAAAGCCCCTCAAACGTGCGTTGGGAGTCACATAGAAGCAAGGCCACCTATGGGCATCCAGACAAATCCCTCACTGCTGAAGAAGGTCCAAGTGCCAGGCCAGCTAGTTCTCTGCTTAAACAAGATGCTAAGTGTGGATGGGAAGTTTTCAAATGTGTTAGCGCCAAGCCAAGATGTCCTCTTGAAGGGTCGAAGGGGAATTGAAGAAAGATTTTGCTTTACTTAATGCTACATGCCTGGTCCCATTAAAGTGTTGGGGAGGGGGCAGTAAAATGGCTAGGTGGGTAAAGACACTTGCTCCATGCCTGACCATTCTAGTTCAGTCCTCAGAACCCACACAGGAGAAGGAAAACCGACTGACTCTTACAAGCTGTTCTCTGACCTTTACACATGTGCTTTGTCAAGCCAGTGCCCGGCCACATCCACACAGACTTAAGTAAGTCTAATCAAAGCAAAGAAGCAGCCAGTGGGAACTCCGTTTCTGCTGTTCTTTGTGGTACTGAGGACTGAACTGCCGGCATGCTGGGCAAACACCCTACCACTGAACCACACCTCCAGGTTCCCTGACCTACAGTGTAAAAAATAAATTCTGAGATAGGGTCTTACTCAGCTACTGAAGCTAGTCTTGAGCAAAACTAGTGTTTCTCCCGCTTCAGTCTCCTGAATAGGAGAATTTCAGACCAGAGCTATCAGGTCCAGTGGGAGTGTGTTATGGTTTTGTCTGGAGTGTGTTAAGTTAGTCTGGGTGTTGCTGAGAAGGAAATTGCGATAAGATCCACATTTGAACCCATCGGCTTTGGAGCAACCAGAGAGCCTTTCCAGATGTGGATAGGTCTTGTCTGATCAGCTGAAGGCCCAAGTAGCTCAAAAGGCTGAACTTCAATAAATAAGGGAATCTGCAGGCAGAGACGGCAGTGGGCTGAAGACTGAGTCTGATCCCTAAGATCTGCAGGACAAAGGAGAACTCTGCCTCCTGAAGGTTGTCCACTGACCACTCTTAAGAATTTTTATTACATTGATTACTGTGTATGGGTGTGCGAGCATCACACGGCACACATGTAGAGGTCAGAGGTCAACTATATGGGGTCTGTGCTCTCCTGCCTCCTTTATGTGGAGTCCAGTAATTGAACTTGGGTTGCCAGGCTGGCTCAGCAGCTGTCTTGACCCATTGGGCAATCACTGGTCCTCAAGGAATAATATTTTAAGGACCAGTTGCCCTATATTATGAACTGAGGTTGCATTTAGAATATGTATACAATTTATAAAGAGTTTATACTTTTATATACTATATATATAAAAAGAAACTGAGCCTCCCAGACACAGTGTTCTTTTGAGACTCAGGAAAGAATGGTGTCTTCTGGGAGTTTTGTTTTGTTTTGTTTTTTCACTGTGGTGGATAGAATTCCAGGCCCTCCCATGCCAGGTGGGTCCTTGCCCAATGCCCCCATGCATCTACAGCTTTATTCTTGCTGTCTCACTACATTATTCAGGCTGACCAGGAATTTTCTCTGTAGCCCAGACTGGCCTTGAACCCCAAACAGCTGGAATTACAAGTCTGTACCACCCAGATTGGCTTGGTTTATGTTTCTAATACCAAGACCCCATTGGTGCACACCTACCATTAACACTGTCAAGGAAGGCAAGCTCTTTATCTGGCCCATTTTCACCTCCTCTATCTCCAACCAACTCTGTCTCTAAGTATCCTGGGGCAGGTAAGCACCTGCTAAGCTAAGTGGACCTGGACTCCTCAGCAGGCTGAGGGACTGGAGGCAAGCTGTACGTGCACATGTCAGTCCCTGAGTGGCAGCAAAGACTGGGTGCCATGGGAGCAGTCTTTAAGACTCCTCTGGTGAAAAGTGACAGGAGGCAAGGGAAGCAAGCTGGGCTTGCTGAAGACCCACCTGTGCCAAGCCTACAGGAGGTTCCAGAAGGTGAGCAGCACTAGTTTTGCCCAACCCTGAGACTCAGTGCCTGGGCCTTACTCCTGTGTCCAGAAGCACAGACCTGGGACAGGGGTGACAGCACAGCTTCCAGAGGATGGATATTGGGGAATCTGAGGGACTATCATTCCATGCTTTCAGCAGCTGGGAAGACAGGTCCTCAGCCAGTGATGGATCCAGGGTAGACACCGTGAGTGTCAAACGTTCCCTTGCATCACTTACTGTTCAGATTTCCCTTTAAAACAGATTAAGTTTACATGTGTTCTTTTCTTCTTCTTCTTCTTCTCCCCAGCAGAATCTCACATAGCCCGGGCTGCCCTTGAACTGGCTATGTACCTCAGAAATCCCCTGATTTCTGCTTTCGCCCCCCAAGTGAGGAGTTACAGGTGTATCCCTCTGTCATGCTGTCTCATGGCATTTTAGGAACACCCAAGAGTAAATATGACATGTCACCTTTGTTTGCTTTTGAATATTTCTTGTTTACTATAGAGATCATCTCTAAGTGGCTTCAGGTACTTGGGCTCTACCCTTCCGTGCCTGTGATTCAGCCTCTTTAGGCCCTGGCTTGGAAGAGTGACCTTGTGTCTCCAGGACATAAACAGGTGTCACATGGTTTGCTGTGACCCCAGCAGAGCGAAGTGTGTATATGGGGTGGGGGGTGGCAACAGCCCTAATCCTGGCTGTCATCTCTGCTATCTTCCATTCCCTCCCTTCTGAGACTCCTCCCTAGGGGCCCAAGAAGGCCTGTGTACCTGTGCTGGCATGGGGGATGCAACCATGAATTCTGCGGACACAGAAGCAAGGTCCCTGTGCCTGCCATCCCTAGACACTCAACACAATGCCACTGAAAGTGACCAGGAAGGGAGTGTGCCCTAAAGAATGTGCTCCTCTGAAAGGAGGGAGCACCCACTGCTCACAGCAGGGGAAAGGAAGGAAAGCTAGCCACTGTAAAAGCAATGGTAAGGGGGTTACAAGCTGGAGCCTGCTGGTGGTGCACGCCTTTAATCCCAGCACTCAGAGGGCAGATAGATGGATCCTTGAGCTCAAGGCTAGCCTAGTCTACAGAGTGAGTTCCAGGATAGCCAGCACTACACAGTGAAACCCTGTCTCAAAACAAAACAAAAGGGGCTGGAGAGATGGCTCAGCGGTTAAGAGCACTGACTTCTTCTGAAGGTCCTGAGTTCAAATCCCAGCAACCACATGGTGGCTCACAACCATATGTAATGAGATCTGACTCCCTCTTCTGGAGTGTCAGAAGACAGATACAGTGTACTTATATATAAAATAAATAAATAAATAAATCCTTAAAAAAAAAAAAAAAAAAAAAACAACTACAAAAAAAAAACCCAAACAAACCAAGAGTTGGATTCTGCAGGGACCTGTCTACTTTGCATAGCCCAGGTAGGGTGATAAATGCCTGTAATCTCACTGCTCCAGAGGTGGAGACAGAAAGATGACCAGTCTTCCCACTGCATTAGAATGTGAAGTCAGTCTGCTTTCCAGCTGAATTCCAGGGTATCACAGGCTACAGGATATCCTAAGAGGAGCCCATAATCTCAGATCTGGAGGCTATCAGTTCAAAGCCAGCCTGGGCAATTTAGATTCAGTGTCAAACTTTTAAAAAGAAGAACAAACCGGGTGTGGTGGTACACACCTTTAATCCCAGCACTCAGGAGGCAGAGGCAGGAAGATTTCTGAGTTCGAGGCCAGCCTGTTCTACAAAGTGAGTTCCAGGACAGCCAGGGCTGTACAGAGAAACCCTATCTCGAAAAACCAAAAAAAAAAAAAAAAAAAAAAAAAAGGAGGAGGAGGAGAGGGAGGGGGAGGCGGAGGAACAGGAGGAGGAGGAGGGGGAGGAGGGCCAGGATGTAGTTCAGTGACCGAGCTCTTGTCTAGCATTGAGCAGCGCTGGGTTCAATCCACAGGACCACCAAAGTGAGTCAGAGGAACTAAATAAAGTCCAGTGACCACACACAAAGGTGGCCAAGGGCTGAATATCAACAGAAGCTGATGAATTCGAGAAAGGAGGCAGTCTGTGCCCAGCACTCCTGGGGGACCTGAAAAACCACCTGTGAGTAGTCATACCCTCCCAAGGGGCTGATGTCACTCCTGCCAGTGGGAACTGGGAATTGCATTTTATCACTGCTCTCTGGGCGGTTTCTGATGGGCAGCCAGCCAAAGACTTTGGAGCCAGATCATGCAAAGTCTCATTTGGGGTGGGGGGTAGGGGGAAGCTTTATTTTAGAAGCAATTGAAACCACTGAAGTCTCTCAGGAGGGTGGGTGAGAGCCACTTGCCAGCTTTGCCTCTGATCCTTCTGGGCAAGTATGGAAGGTGGCTCTCAGGGCCAGGGCAGACGTGGGGACAACCCCTCTGTGCCTACTGTGAAGATAAAACAAAGGATAGAAAGGAATCAAAAGTTTGGATAGTCTATCAATGAGAAAGACGGCGGTGTCTAGGCCAAGATGGTGGCCCTGGTGAGCGAGAGGGGAGGGGGTCAGAAATAGGGCCTGCAGGGAAAAGTGAAAGGCAGGTGCTGGCAGCCATAGCCAGTCAGTGATGCTGTTAGTGGGCTCACTAAGGGCTAGGAAATTCGTTCTCAGCCTCCTTAGGTACTTGGGTCCATAGTCATCTGACTGGACTTTAGGACACATTCTATAGTGACAAAAGGTTTCCCTGCCACCTTTGGACTTAAAAAAGAACACATTATCTCATGACATTAACTGTCTTCGAAGGTTGGTGTAAAGGACGGGCTAGGAGATGGCTCAGCTTATAAAAAGTGGTTGCCTTGCATAGGAAGACCTGAGTTCAATCCCCAGAATTTGTTTTTTTAAAAAGGCTTTGAATACTGGTGCATGCTTATAATCCAAGTGTTGAGAGGTTCACTGGCCATCCAGTCAGTCTACTTAGAAGGTTCCAAACTAGTGAGAGACCTTGCCTCAAAAACCAAGGTGGACAACACCTGAGGAACAACAGGAGAGGTCATTTTTGGCCGTATGCACATACATACCAACACACACACACACTTCCACATACAGAGTGCACTAAGAAGCAAAAGAAAGAGGTGACATGTCATCTTGTCCTAGCCCTGGAGGATGAAGATCACCTATATTTGACATCCAGGATGCCCATTAGGACTTGCAGAACAAAAGAACATTCTGGACCCAAAAGACCATATTATTTCAAGAGGAAAAAGCATATGTCAAGTTTTGACAGAAAGAATCGAAGGGAGATTGGTGTGTCTGATGGCTCCCGGGAGCCCCAGCAGCAGATCCTAACTTGCAAGCTGTGAGATTGGAGCATGTTCCTTGACAGGCTCATTCATGAGAACAGAGATAATAACAGTTTCTACCCTTAAATGAGTGCAGGGAGGTTCCGCACGTGGCCAGCAAACTGCTCTAAAGGCAGCAACGATAATTACTGTCATTACTGCTGATAACACTGCTAAGTAGGGGCCATTTTCTCCTGCTTTAAATAATGCCAAGCTAAGCTTAGTGTGAGACTCAAGTCTTCACCCATCTGCTTGAGATTTCTGCCAACCCCTGAACACCTAATCCTGATGCTGTCACCTGCTTGGATGACTGCCACACAAGTACTAGTTAGTCTTTCTTCTCCAAACCACTGCTAGTATTCATCCACAGCAGCCAGAACAGAACTTATGTACTGGGCATCCACCATGTGCCATACCACAGAGATGCCCACAGGGCTAGATGACAGCTCAACTCACCGTCTTGTTCCCAGATGACCGTGATTGCCTTTATCCAGCTGAACCACACCCCCCACACAGCCATGAGCACCCTGTGAAACCCACTGCTCCCCCAGTGCAGGAAAGACCAACTCATTGGTCTTTCTAAGATTCAGACACAGCTCCCTGCTACAGATGAAACAGGAAGCCCTGCACTCATTCAGCTATACCAGTTCCTTGGCCTCCCTTTCCTCAGTGGCTAATCTAGATGATGCTCGCTTCTGAGCATTGTCCCTTTAATAAACACAAGTCATATGAGGGCACAGAGCATGCAGTGGGAATTCTGTTTATTTTTATATAAATAGTACATGCTTTGATATATAGCTGTTTTGGTAGTTGTTCTGTGTGTGTGTGTGTGTGTGTGTGTGTGTGTGTGTGTGTGTGTGTGGTGGGCGCGGGCGCACATGTGCTTCAGCATATATGTGGACATCAGAGGTCAACTTCCAGGGTTGGTTCTTCCTTTCCACCATGGATCCTGAGACTCTAATTCAGGCCATTATGCTTCCACAGCAAGAACTGTTTACCCAGTCATCCATTTTACTGTCCCTCACATAATGTTTTGATCATGTGTGTGTATGTGTATTCGTGTATGTGTTCATGTGTGTGCAGATACAAGTGGCTCATGTGCATGTGAGGCCAGGGGACCTCAATATGTTAACTTCTCCCTCCTTCCTTCCCTCTCTTCTTTTCTTTTCTTTTGAGACAGAGTCTCTCACTAGTCTGGACTTAGCAATAGGCTAGGTTGGCCAACCAGCAAGCCCCAGGGATCCACTACCTCTGCTGGCCAGCACTAGGAAGGCAAGCACATTCAGTCTTTTGTTTGTTTGTTTTGTTTTTTCTTGTTGTTGTTGTTTTTAATGTGCATCTTGGGAGTCAAACTCAAATCTGTTTTGCTCTTGTTTTCTGATGGAGCTATCTCCACATCACAATAATTTTATTTTAAAAAATTCAGTAATGCACTGGGAAGCAGTGGTGCACACCTTTAGTCCCAGCAATCAGGAGGCAGAGGCAGGCAGATCTCTGTGAGCTGGGGGTCAGCCTGGTCTACAGAGTGAGTTTCAGGACAGCCAAAGCTATACAGAGAGACGCTGTCTCTGCAAACAAAACAAAGATCATTAATGCAGCCTTGTGTAGAGCACCTTTCCCCATAAGTCATCTTGACAGCCCAAACTTGTTCTTCTTAATGCTATAAAATATTCTGTAAAACACCTGAAGGATATTGTAGTTACTGTCCCCAGAAGCATGGCTACCTGGAGAATACTATGTCCAGCCCCATAGGCTTAAGGAAATCCTAGCACATCATATTACAAGCTTCTCTGGAATGGCAGGTACACCTTGACTCAGCACTAGATGATAGTTGCCTTGGAAGACAGGGCATTCCCCTGCCAGATTGCTCATAGAAGACAGCTGCTTAATAACATTCACATGGTAGCAGGAGAACCAACTCCTAAAAGTTATCCTCTGCTACATGCACATAATGACATGTATGTGATTTCACACAACACACACACACACACACACACACACACACACGTAGTAGTAGTAGTAGTAGTAGTAGTAGATCATTTAAAGTATCAGACTAGCCAGGCAGTGGTGGTGTACGACTTTAATCCCAGCACTTGGGAGGCAGAGGCAAACAGATTTCTGAGTTCAAGGACAGCCTGGTCTACAGAGTGAGTACCAGGACAGCCAGGGCTACACAGAGAAACCCTGTCTCAAAAAAATAATAATAAAAAAATTAAAAACTAAAAAATAAATAAATAAAAATAAAGTATCAGAATACATTGTATGAATATATGAAATTCCCATACATTTACAATGTTATACTAAATATGTGTGAAATGTGTTCATTCCGGTCCCCATTAGACAATGACCTTCTGAAAAAGCAGCCACAGAGCACTAACATTTTTGCCAAACTTGAAGATCACCTGTGCTTATTAACAACTTTATTTTTTTTAAGTGTTTAAAATTTTAAAAACCATCACCTTTCATCTGACACCATGCAGCACCTGTGAAGCTATGGACTCATGTGCCACTTCGAGTTTTTTTCAGATGCCAACCAAGGAGAACATATAGTTAGTCTTTCTTCTTTCTATGTCAGGCCATAGACCTTTTATTTTAAAATTATCCTGGGCACCAGCAGAAATGCGTAACACCTACAGGAAAATCATCTCATGCCACATTTACTCAGTAAAATGTTTAAAAATACCTTTCATTTTAAAGAAAGCTAAAGTGACAAGGTGGGTTGGTGACAGCACAACAGGAGGAAATGTTGAGGGCCAGCAAGATGGCTCAGTAGGTAAAGGCACTTGCCACCAAGTCTAGCCTGAAGACCCGAGTCCAATTCCTAGGACCCATAGGGTAGAAGGAGAGAACCAACATCCATACACGTGTGCCGTGAGATGTGTACATGCCAACACATACATATACATACCAGATAAGCACAATAACATTTTTAAAAAGGAAGGAAAATCTTACACGAGGACTCTGTTACTGGGGAACCAACCTTAGTATAGGAGCAATTTGTAATGAGGTCTAAGCCTGCATCATAACCACTATTTTGCATCCTAGATTTCTGAGAATAGTATTAATACCAAACACCACACTGGCGACCCATCACTCAGTTCTGGACCCTAAGATCTAGGAAGCTTCTAGAAGCTGGTGCAGTCAATCCTGGCAAGAAAGGAGCAGCTGTCTGGTCTGGAGACCTCAGTCCCCAAGGAACAGAAGCCTGGCTGCCCAAGGAAAGTGCTGGCCAGGAGCTCAGTTCCAAATCGGATGAGAACTTACTAAGGGAAGGCAGTATCTCAGCCGGGAAAAGGAAGGACCATCTATTTGGTTTCTTTCCAGCCTCCCTCCTCCCTACATTCTGCTCCAAGATGAGCCCAGCATCTGGGACTAAAAATCCCCAGATGCTCTAGGGAAAGGGACCCAGTCCTTGAGTGTTTCCCCTAACATTCCTCCACTGGAATACTAGACAAATGACTTATGCCACAAGAGTCCCTCATGGCATGAGTCTGTGAACCCACGGACCCCTTCCTGGTCATTGAACTCCTCAGCTGGGGTCTATGTCCAGAGAGAAGCCTAGGTCTGCCACCAACTCATACCATGTGACTCGCTGCCAAAGTGGAGCTTTCTAAATTCAAGTTCTGAAATTCTTCACTATTTTGCACACCCCAGTGAATGCAGAGAGTGCTCCCCCCACCCCTTGCAGGCATTTGTCCCCAGGTTGACTAGCCTGGAGGAGCCCAAGTGTCTCTAGAATCCAGAGGTCCTCTGTTGTCATCATTATCTGTCCCAACCACCAGCCTCACTTGAGGTGTCAGGTTACCCGCGAGCGCTCTGGCTGGGTGGCAGCCCTGCCTCTGATATTTTTAGAGCTCTCCTGGGCCTAACAAGAGTCAGATGTGCTCAATCCCTGATTCTGACAAAGGCTGTCTATATCCCACCTAAATCATGGTCTTGGGGCAACACCTGCAGAGAAGGAGAGAACACCTTACTAGTGATGGGGTGAGGCAGGGGTACCTTCTCTTCTCATCCTCTCCCCAGGGACCCTATCTTTCCCCAGGCTCAAACTCTGGTTCCTTGTAGCACAGAGGAGCACACACTCCCGCTCCAGCCTCTCTTCTGCCAACCTTTAGTTTACTCCTCCAAAAGAGTCTGCTCCCCAATCCCAGAACAGGGACCCAAGCCTACTTTGGGGCTCCAGTTGAGCTACCCATGGCTTTTGAAAGAGCTGCCCCACCTTCGGTTTTGAAACCCGTGTCAGAGCTCCCACTTGATAACAGACATGGGCACCAGTCACATGTTGCAACATGCAAATATACAATTAGCTGTCCCCTGGGATGTGACTGGACTCCTGACTCCTGGTCAGCCTCAAGGTCCTAAGCCATTCCATGTGCCCTAGAAAGGTATTTATATAGTTCCTGTGGTGTCCCTCAGAGTAGATTCACTGATGAGCAGGGAGGCTCTGGGAAGAGGGAAGGAGACCACAGGCAGTAGAGTGGCAGTATGTACCTGGGCATAAACAAGAAACACTGGCAAACTGGCCCTCCTGGTGGTTAGTGCCTATGGTGAAGATAAGACAAAGGAGAGAACGGGATCTAGATGTCATTACCTGTAAGGAGGGTGTGTGTGTGTGTGTGTTTGGAGCTGCTAAATAAATATGCTCTGTATTTACAATTAAATTCTCCCTTGGGGCAGAGTGAGCTTGAGAGGGGGCCTCTCTTGTTGGTGGGGCGGCACCTCCCCGCCCTGCTCTGCCCTCCCCCTCCCTATTGGCTCCTTCCCCAGCTTCCCACACAAACACCCTTGCCCAGATTGCAGGCCAACCTCAGCTTCTGCATTTGAGGGACAGAGAAGGCTCCAGGCTGTGTGACCGGCTCTCTCTGATTCTCCATTCTTGTGGGGGTGGAGGTGGTAAAGATCCAAAACCCCTTGGAGGAAAAACAGGTTCTGCACCTTTTGGCCACCCCTAGTGCCTCCCTGGGCTGTGGGCTGGGTATCTATCTGCCCAATACCTTGCAGGGAACCCACACCTCTTAAAAGGTCTCTCCCCATTTCCTGCAGCCCACTGAGGTATCTCCTGGTGGGAATGAGTGGAGACACGGGGAAGATAGGGTGAAGGTGTGACTTGACAGCCTTGAGTAGCTAACTCTGCCAGGTCTCTAGGCCAGGTGTCTCCAGGAGGGTGTGCTGTGCCTGGGACAGCCCAGAATAAGGCTCTCTGGGAGGAGGCGCAAGAAGCCCAATGCATACTCCCATTGGCCTTCCACATCCTCTTCCCTTGGGCCTCTCCTGTAACCTGCATGGATCCATCCTACTGAACCCCTAACTTTATTTGAAAGTGACATTCCAGGGAGAGGTGGTCAGCCTCCGTGTCTAGGTTTTGGGATTTCTCTCTGATTCGGAATGCTCAAGCAGAGGCGGCTAGAGGCATCTCTTGTGCCTCTTATTGTGGTAAGAGCACAGCATTTATGATGTAAACCATTTGTAATTCTACAAGCACATGGCCTGAAATGAACCAGCAATGTTGAGTGACACCCACCACTATCTATACTCAAAACGTTCCATCATCCGCAATTAAATCTGTACCTGTTAAATAGTCCAAAATCCCAGCCATCTCCATCGCCTGGCAATGATCACCACCCACTCTGTATTGCCTTTGAACTTAGGTTCTAGATGCCTCATAGTAGTGGGACCCTCCTGAACAGAGCCTAGCCGCTTCAGTCCTTCTCCAAGCTTCGCATGCACACTCAGTTATACCTCCTTTTCCCGTGGAATCATGGGTGCCATCCCTTCTTCCCTTTAAAGCCCACAGATCTGCCACAGTAGTCAAGAGCAGGCAGGGGGGCCATCCTTGGAGCTTACCCCCCAGGCTGGGACACCGTTAAGAACTCAAGGAAGCTGCCCCTCGCCGCTGTAGGGCGCCACGGAGCCCAGACCCGGAGGAGCGCGCGGCCCTCGGGGACCGGCGGACCAGGTCCTGTCTGATTGGTACTGCTTGGGAATCAGACGCTGAGTACCACAGGCAACAATTGGGCTACTCTGGAGTTCCAGCGGTGGTGGAGAGGGGATCCGCCCTGACTCTTTCCCAGACTTTTCCCGCCCACTTGGACGCAAAAGGTGGCGAATGCCACCCAGGGGTGGCAGGGTAGCCTTGGGGGACACCAAAGGGAAGGTCTGCGCCCCAGAAATCTGGAGAAGGAGCAACGGGGCTGCCGCACGAACCGCCCCCCAACCCTTCCCCGTCAAGCACGGACCCCCTGGCCTGTGCCGATTCCTAAAGAGGGCAGACTGCTCCCCTGTCATTCCGGAACCCCGACGTCACCGCAGTCCCTGGTCGCGCCCCCAACTCACCGGGCACGGGCGTCTGGACAAAGTGGCGGGCTGCGCGTGGGGCGAGGCGCCGGCTGTTTTGAAGCTCGGGGCTGGGACTGCGCGGCGTCCTCCGCCCTCCGGGCTGCCGAGCCTCCTCCCTGCCGCCCTCTCCCTAGCCCGCCTCCCTGCTGGTGATGTCAGGAGCCGCCGATCCTGAGGGCGGGACCACGGGAGTCCGGGGGACCCCACCTTCCCCTTGCTGGGCTGTCCAGCGGCACTCTGTAAAGTTCGAGGGAGCTGGAAGTCTCCTGCTGGGATCATCGCTGTCCTTCTCCTCTCTGCCGCCCCTCTTCTGACTGCAGGGTCAGGACCCTGAGATTTCCACTTCTTTCCGAGCAGCCCTCTCTGTCTCTTACTAATTTAGCTAGTTGTTAATCTCTCCTGCCTCAGTTTCCTATGATAGAAAAGGAAGGCATGGTGGGACCTTGTCCTGAGGCCTAAAGGCCACACTTCGTGCCTCCTGGAGAGGCTGAGTTGGTATGAGCCAAGCCATAACTGAAAAATCAGAGTTCCTTCCCCGAAGTAAGACCACCATCAGGACCAGTCTTAAGATTCCTTCAAGCCTGGCCAGGCCTGTAATCTTAAATACTGAGAAGTTTGATTGATGTAGAGGATCCAAGTTGTGGTCTCAATTGGGCATTGTATCCTTGCTTCCTCTTTTTCTTTTCTTAAGCACTTTTAATCTCTCTCTCTCTCTCTCTCTCTCTCTCTCTCTCTCTCTCTCTCTCTCTCTCTCTCTCTCTCTCTCTCTCTCTCTCTCTCTCTCTCTCGTGTGCGCGCGCGCGCGCGCGTGTGCATGCATTTTGAAGAGCTGATTTTCTCCTTCCTTCTTTGCAATGCTCCTGAGGATCACCAGGCCACCAGGCTTGGACAGCAAGTGCCTTCACCTGTTGTCAGAGCCATCTTGCCACATCAGTTATTTCTGTTTTCAGTATTTTTTTTATTACATTTGTTCACTTACTTATTCGCTTGTGTGTATGGAGAGCACACATGGAGATCAGAGAGAACCTTCCACTGTATAGATCCTGGGGACAGAACTCAGGTCCTCACATCTAGTGGCAAGTGTCCTTATTATCCTCTGCCCCTGTTGCTGTGATAAACACCAGGTCCAAAAACAACACAGAGAAGAAAGGATTGGTTGCACCTCACACTTCAGGAAAGCAGAGCTCAGGTGGGAACCTGGGGCAGGAGCTGGTGCAGACTGTGGAGGAGGGCTGATGACTAGACTGCATCCTTTGACTTGCTCAGTACCTTATGTAGTCCAGGCCCACCTGGACCTGGGAAAGGATCCAGGGATGGCTTGCCCACAATGGTGGTCAGGAAAATACACCACCACCATGCCCACAGACCAGTCTGATGGAGGCAATTGTTCAATCTCTGTCTCCTCCTCCCAGGTGTCTCTGGGTTTGTGTCAAGTTGACAGCTGAGCTAACAATGACAGCCATCATACCAGCTCTTGGTTTATTTTATTTATTTACTTATTATTTGTTGAGACAAGATCTTTAATGCAACTCAGGCTGTCTTTAAACTTGTAACCCTCCAAGTGCTAGGGTAACAGGTACACATGGCAAATACCACCACCCCTACCACAGCAAGCCAGGCTGCTACATGTCCATGTTGACCAACATCATTTGAAATCCAGTTGCAGATCTCTCTAGAAGGAAGCTCTCACCAGGTCAAAGTTAGAGATTCCTTGGGGGACATGACACTCCCAAATCCGAAGGGTCACTCCTCCAGGCCTCCGGTTGATAAAATTGGTCTAGGATCTCACTTGTATGGTCAAGGCAAATGAAGACTCATTCCCCAAGCAAGAGAGTCATTGCACAGGGGTCAGGAGACATTACCTTGAGCTAAGGCCTGTCTGTCCCATGGTCATCTTGAAAACAACAAAAACAAACAAACAAAAAAAAAACCAAAAAAAAAAAAAACCAAAAACAAAATAACAAAACAAAACAAAAAAACCCAAAGGCTTTGCAAGAAGGGAGAGTTCCAGTGGCTACTATTATTTACTAACCACTAGCCAAATACCTTACAAACATTAGCTTATTACTGTTGTTGCTATTGAGACAAGGTTTCATGTAGCCTAAGCTGGCCTCCAACTTGTTACTAAATAACCAAGGATGACCTTGAACTTCTTTCCGATCCCCCTGCCTTTACCCCAAGTGTACTAAAGACAGGCGTAAAGCCCACTCTCAGCTTTTGTGGTGTTGGGGATGGAACCCAGGGCTTCGGGATATTAGTCAAGTTTCTTGCTTGACAAACGTTAGCTGGAATGTAACACAACAGCCCTGAAAAAGACAGCCAGATTTTATCAGCAAAGAAGCTATGAAAGGACCCTGCACAAAGGCCCAATAAGAATGACAACATGGCTTTAAACCCAGGCCGACCGCATCAACCCCTTTTATATATATTGAATATATATTTATTTGAATATATATATTATATTTATTTGCCCCATATTGCAAACAGGAAGCCAGTGCCATCTTCTAAAAATAGAAGACAAACTTACAAATATAAACAGCACCAAAATAAAAGTGTTAGCAAACTGAAGCCAGGCGGTGTTGACTGAAGGGGCTACAGCCCAAAGATTAAGGTCTATGACAAAGGTCAGCGGAAGCAGTGACCAAAAGGTGGCCTAGAGAAGAGCGCTACCAGAGCTCAGGCAGAATGGCTGCCGATGGATCGAGACCAAGAGAGTTGGTAGTTGGGTGTTGCCTCCTCCCAGGGCCTCCTGCTGATGGGTGTGTCCTGAACTGGGAAGAACAGGACTGAAGAAAGGAATGGGCGGGTTGAGCCTCTCCCTTTTCCAGACCCTCTGAGAAGCCTCACCCACCTGTTCCCTTCTCCTGCTGTTTGCTAGTTATTTTCTCTTATACCGCTCTCTCCAGGGGGAAGCAGAAGCCTGCCCTATATATGCAGTACGCTTACTCCTGGCATCTCAATAGCTAACTTGAGACCCCAACATGTGCGGGGGGTTGGAGGGGGGCAGAAAAGTGTGTCTCATGGAGTTCTCACTCCCAAAACTTTGATGAGGTAGTGCACAAGTCTCTCTACCTGCCTTAGGTGGGAGGGGCACATTCTCTCACAAGCTGGAGCTCGGGCTGGACCACGTGATTTGCTTCAGCCAATGAGTAATTAACAACAAAGCACTTGTGAAAGCTGGAAGCCTTTGGGCTCCTTTCACAGTTTTGCCATTTGAAATCAGTAAAAGAGCATTCTGGTACCCAAGTGGCCCCAAATAAATGAAAGCTCCTTGGGTCAGAGCTACACTGGGTAAGTTGTAGAATTTCCTGCCCTGAGGCCCCAGAGCTGCAGTGAGGTTGTTTCTGTATGCCACTGTGACTTCTTGGCTATTTGTAAAGAGCTAGTTAGTAACAGGATCATCTTGCTTGGAGACAGGACATCTGAAGACATGGAAAGCCATGGAGAAAGAATACATGAAAGGTTGGCTTAGGGTTGGGGAAAGAGATAGTCTATAGACATAGCTCTGCCTTAAGGGTATTTCATCCACAATTATGAGAATTGGAGTTTAGGTTTCAGCGCCCAGGTAACTAACTGGGTATCCCTGGAAACACCTATAACTGCAGATCAGATGGGGGCAGAGACAGGAGGATGGTTGGGGAGTACTCGCTTCTAACCTAGCAAAAGCCCCATGCTCAGAGAGACCTTGCCTCAAAGGAATAGGTTGAGAGTGACAGAGGGGGGCATCTGAAACCCTCTTCTGGCCTCCATATGTGTACGTGCACACATGTATATAGAATCACACACACACACCACATCACATATTTTCTTCTTAGAGAGACAGGTTAGGCTTGATGGTTCATGCCTTACATCCCAGCCCTCAAAAGGCAGAGGTAGACAGATCTCCATGACAGTCCAGCCTGATCTACATAACATGCTCCAGGCCAGACAGAGCTAGATGTAGAAGACCGTCTCTCAGAAGAGAAAAAGAAAGAGAGCTAGAGAATGTAATGATCTCTCACTGGCCGTAGTCCAGCAGATGCACTTCAGAGTCCCTTCAGTTTCTTGTCAATGTTTCTGTTGACTCCTCTTTTTCTCCAATGGAATGCACAGAGCTGGGTAAGCCTGGAGCAAATCTGGTCACAGGCATAAGCAGCCTGCATTTGTTACGTGTCTGTGGCTGTGACAATACCTGACAAAACAACTTAAGGAAGGGGTTATTTTGGTTCCTGGTGTGAGGGTATAGTCTGTCATGACCAGGGAGTCATGGCAACAGGAGTGTGCAGCTGGTCACACTGTGGGGTGCTGCCTACAGTCAAGTGTAGGTTTTCCCACCTCAGTTCATTCAATTTAGAATACCTCGGGCCACCACGCCCAGAGGCTCATACCCTACATGGTTCTAGGTGGATAATCTATAGGAACCACCTCGTGCACCACCTAGCAGAGTAGGTCTTGAAGACAGCATAGAGTCTTGTCCCAAAGGATGGAGACTTTAAAGCAATTGTGGTTTATGTTCACAGTGTCATTAGGGACTAATCAAAGTTGGGTGTGGTTCAAGCATCATGGCTGGGGAGTTGAGTTCTCGCAGATGCCACAGGGTTCACTGACTTCCATTCGAGGACCGTTTCTTTAGAGAAGAGTTTGGTGTCTAGGCTACTGTGCTGACCTCTAATGCCTGAGGAGGAGCCTGGTATTTATTCATCATCTGTTGTCCCCAACAGCAGGCTGGATATTATGAGTTATTTCTAGTGAGCATGTTAAATGTAACTTGTATCACTTGACTAAGTTGCGAAATACTGCAGCATCTGTCTCACCAGCCAACTTTCTCTGTTGCCTTCTAGGCTTACATCCTTCTGTATGGTGAGCTGGCTCATTAATGACCTCACTTGGTAAAGACTAGCAGACGTTCCAGCCAACACCTAAGCAAGAACTGAAAACTTCAGCTTGCCCCACACCACACCCCTTTTTGGATTGTTTTTCAAGATGGGATTTCTCTGTGTGGCCCTGGGTGTCCTAGAGCTCAGCCTGTAACCAGGCTGGCCTCAAACTCACAGAGATCCTCCTGCCTCTGCCTCTGGAGTGCTGGGATTAAAAGTTTATGCCACTGCCACCCAGCCTCTCACTAGCCATGGTCCAGCAGATACATTTCAGATTCCTGTCAGTTTCTTATCAATGTTTCTTTGTTGGCTCTTCTTTGTTCTCAAAAGGAATGCAGAGAGTTAGCTAAACCTGGGACAAATTTGATCACAGATTCGCCTGCCCTGTAAAGGACCACAATGCCCCAACACCATGTGAGCTTTGAAGTGAATCCTTCCCCAGCTGAAACTCCAGAGAAGACCCAGCTGTGGTCAACATCATAATGGAACCCTAGAGAAACTGAGGTAGAGGGATTAGCTAAGCCCTGCTCACAACCAAGATCCACTCAGACTGTGAAATAATGAACACGTGCTGCTTGGGGCCACTAAATTGTGGAGCAGTTTGTTACACAGCGGTAGACAGCTGACACACAAAGAATGGAGTAAACTTTGGATCACTCAGGTCTGAAGGCTGAGTCCCAGTCCTTGCCTTTGCATCCATTAGCATAAGTAAGATCTCAAATCCCAATCCCAGTGACTTACAAATGTCCATACCTCTTATGTGTGTCTTGAGTTCATCGTGGATTGAATGAGACACATGGTCCATGTCATCTTTACTCGGAAACAAAGGCTGGTTGAGCCTATTACTTTCTGTTTGCTCTTAACAAGGCATCTTGCAGAGCAACTTAAGGGAGAGAAGTTTAACTGGCTCACAGCTTGAGGCCAGAATCCATCATGGCTGGAATGTGAGCTGGCAGCGAGTCACCCTGCACCCACAGTGTGGACCAAGAGAAGTAATGCTGGTGCTCTGTTCTCTTTTTCCTCTTTAACCATCCGTGGGACAGTGCCACCTACTTTAAGGTGACTCTTCCCACTTCAATGAACTCAGTCCAGAAAGATCCTCACAGGCCTCCCCAGAGGTTTGCCTTTAGATGATTCTAGATGCTGTCAGGTTGACAACTGATATCAATCATCACCCGATGGAACCACCTCCCTTTGAAAGCTGCCTGATCTCAGGGAAGAGCAGGGCTGGGCTGAGGAGCCGGCTTCTGCAGACTAACATTTCCTCAGCTGCACTGCATGGATCTCCCACTAGCTGCAGCACCGTGACAGTTTGCTTTAACATTAGCTTTCTATGCTTCTGGTTACAGGAACAGAACAAAAGCCTTCCAAGTTTCCTATGTAATCCACCTCTTGGCTACTCTCTCCAAGATAGAGAAGGGTCCTCAGATGAGGAATTCACAGAAAAATCTGGAGTGTGATTGACACTTAGGTGGAGACAGGGGGATCAGAAATTTGAAGTTATCTTTGTCTATGTAGTAAACCTGAAGTTAGCCTGGGCTACATTAAGATGCTGCTTCAAAACACCATAAAACATGTTTTATGTGTTTTATATAAAACATGAAAGACTGGCAGGCAGGGCCATAGGCCCTTCCAGGTCCTGATGTACATAGACTCAATACCACTGTGCTATGTTGTCTTGAGACCCTTTCCTCTTTATTACCCACTTCCCTCTACCATCTATGAGGGGCAGGTTGCAGACAGTGGCTTCCAGCAGAGACTAGAAGATACAAGCCCTTCAAGGCACTGGCTTCAGGCTGTGAGCTCTGGGTCTCATGGATTCTTCCTGTGAGTTGGACATGGGGCCGCACCTGCAAGATGTGATTTTTCTGTCTGTAATAGAATGGCAGAAATATCTATAACCAATCTCCATGAACCTTCCTAAAGATAAGGGAGCTAATTCAGTAGCTAGGCTGTCACCCTTCCACTGCTCATTATAGAGCTCTATGCCAGGAGATCCTGAAGAGAATGCCTTTGTGTGACTCCTTCAGAACATAGCACCCAGAATCATCAGGACTTTGCTTTTTGTTTGCTTGGTTTTGCTGTTGTTGTTGTTGTTGTTTGGTTTGCTTTGTTTGCGGAGGGACTCCATTCCTAGAAGGAAATGAAATACTTCTGTTTATAATCTGTGTTTCTTCCCCAATCCCACCCAGAGGTTAGACATCCAGGATTAGGTAGCCTTGGTCTCCAGACTCTGGCTTCTGTCTCCAGCAGCCAGTACCTACAGTGTGCCCATTCAAAAGACTTTTCTTCCATAGCAGTTGTATTCCTTCATTTTTCAAAACTGTAACAAAACACCTGAGGCTGAGTAACTATATATATATATATATATATATATATATATATATATATACATATATATATATATATATATATTTAATATATACAACTACACTTCACTGTCTTCAAACACAGAAGAGGACATCAGTTCTCATTACAGATGGTTGTGAGCTGCCATGTGGTTGCTGGGAATTGAACTCAGGACCTCTGGATGAGAAGTCAGTGCTCTTAACTGCTGAGCCATCTCTCCTGTCCTCCCCTCCACTGTCCCCTTTTTAAAGGTTTATTTTTCTTGAGGTTGAATAATGTCGTAGTTTGGGTTTTATTGCTGTGAAGGGACACCATGACCATAGCAACTCTTACATAGGAAAGCATTTAATTGAGGCTGGCTTACAGTTTTAGAAGTTAGTCCATTATCATCATGGTGGGAAGCATAGCACTGTGCAGGTGCTAGAGAAGGAGCTGAGAGTTCTACATCTTGATCCAGAGGCAGCAGGAAAATGTCTTTCAACATTGAGTGTAGCTTGAGCATATAAGATCCAAAGCCCATCACCACAATGACATACTTCAACAAGGCCACACCTTCCAATGATGCCATTCCCTATGGGCCTATAGGAGCCAATGACATTCAAACCACCACAGGTAACTCGGTGAGGAGGCGTATTTTTAGCTCACAGTTCTGGAAGTTCATGTAGGTATCAGCTCAGCTCTGGTGAAGTCTTCTAGGATGACAGCATTACAATGTGGGAGCCTGTGCAAGAGGACAAGACTTGCAGTAAAAAGGAGGCTGGCAGGAGGGGAGGAGCCAGCAAGAAGGGAGGAACAAACAAGAGGGGTAGAGCCAGGTGTGTTCCCAGTCAGATCTCCCAGGAGAAAAAAAAACGAATTTCTGCCAAGGGCAGAGCCCCAGACACATTCCCTAAGCCCTGCCCCTTAAAGTTCCCACGGACTTCTCACAAAGCCACACTGTGGTTAGAACATGGAACGCTTTTTCCCTTGAGGGGACAGACTACATCTGAACTGTGAAATCATGGCAGTCTGAAAATACCTATATGATGTTTTACAGACACACACACATACACTAACACACAACACTCACACACATACATACATATATATACACATATACTCACACATTCACACATGTATACACATTCACATACACACTAGCACACACTCACATACACACATACACACTCACACACGCACACACACATACACACACACACACTAACTCACACAACACTCACATGTACTCACATACGTACATACATATATATATATACACATATACTCACACATTCACACATGTATACACATTCACATACACACTAGCACACACATACACACTCATACACACACTTTCACGTGTATCATCTTCACTCTCCAACAAAAATGCACTTCTTGAGAGCAGAGGCCTTGTTTATCTTTCACTCTTTAGTCACCAATCTGATGCACAGTGAGCATCAAGATGCCATTCATCTTTGGATAGAAGGATGATGGATGGATGGATGGATGGATGGATATGTGGGTAGGTGATATACGGACAGATGGGTGGTTGATAGGTGGATTTCAAGCTCTTGGGAACATGTGATTGTTTTTGTTTGTTTTTCTTACTTTTTTTTAGTTTTTTGAGACAGGATTTCTCTGTGTAGTCCTGGCTGTCCTGGAACTCACTCTGTAGACCAGTCTGGCCTCAAACTCAGAAATCCGCCTGCCTCTGCCTCCCAAGGGCTGAGATTAAAGGCGTGCGCCACCACTGCCTGGCCATGATTGTTTTTAAATATGTCTTCATGTTCTCTGACACTCAGCCTTTTGAGAGGCATGCCATCAGTTGGCATCTGCTCCAGCAATAGAATATGATGGATGTGACCATGTGACTCTCCAGGACTGAATCACAGGAGGTGATGCAGGCTGCTCTGGCCCTCTGGAGGACTGCTTACTGAGCACCTACATTCTGGAATCCAGATAAGCCTGGGACTCAGACAAGGGTTCCTCTCCTGCCTTCATAGCTGGACCCTTCATTGGACAGCAGGTGTGTGTGTGTGTGTGTGTGTGTGTGTGTGTGTGTGTGTGTAAGTATCCAGGGAAACCGATGGTGGTCACCCCAGAGGTAATGAATTGCAACCCCTCAGCCACACAACAGCAGACTATGACAAAAGGACCCTGCAGTTTGTTTATGGGGCTGCATTAGGGGAATTCACTTCATGTGTCAGCTGCTGGTCTCACTGCTCCCTTGGATACCTGACAAGCACAGCTTAAGGAGGAGGAGGTTTGTTTGGGCTGGCAGTGTGAGGAATTGTCCGTCCTGACAGCGAAGCTATGGCCACAGGAGCTTGGGGCAGCAGGTTATGTCACCTCTTTAGTCAAGAACACAGAAGAATGCTGGAGCTCAGCTGACCTTTTTCCTTTTATTCCCGCCACAATCCCATCACACAGAATGGTGCCAACCAGATTAGGCTGGGCCTCCCCACTGCAATTAACCAATCTGGTGGGCCTCCCCACTGCAGTTAACCAATCTGGACAATCCCTCAGACACGTAAAAGTTTTTTTCCCCAAATGATTCCAGATCCTGCCAGATTGAGAGTCGGTATTAACTGTCACTCTGCAGTCCCACAAGTTATCAGGGAGGGCTTCCTCAAGTACACTGGGTCAGAAGTCAAGCCTGACATTTGAATGGTGAGAGTTAGTTCAGTAGACAAGACTCTGTGGGTGCAAAGGCCTGGGAAAAGGGGTGTGGGAGAGGTCGGAGAAGGCAAAGCCAAAATGGGGCTAGAGAGATGATCAAGAAAAAGGAAGGTTGGCAGCTTGTGCCAGATGTGACAGATTTCCACTGAATTGCTATGCAGAGGAGGCAAGTGAGGAATCACATCTGGTACCTGGACACTTACACACACACACACACACACACACACCTGCCATCCAATGAAGGGTCCAGCTATGAAGGCAGGAGAGGAACCCTTGTCTGAGTCCCAGGCCTGCCTTGGTTCCAGAAGGTAGGTGCCCAGTAAGCAGTCCCCCAGTAACCCAGAATATGTGATCCACTCATACTTTACCTAGCTTACTTTAGGTTTGGTTTGATTGGTTTGTTTAGGTTTGCTTAGGTTTGGTTCAGTTTGGTTAAGTTAGGTTTAAGTCAGAGTATCATCATATATTCCAGGCTGGCCTCCTACTCACTATGTAGCTGCTAATAACATTGAACTTCTTATCCTGCTGTCTCCACCTCCCAAGTTCTGGGGTTATAGAAAACACTATCACACCAAGTTTATGTGCTGCTAGGAATTGAACCCGGGGCCTCCTGCATAGGAAATAAACATTGTACCAGCTGAGATAAGTCCTTAGCCTCCATTCACACTTTGGAGTAATTCTGGATCTAGGAAAAGAATAACCCAAAGAGACTCAAAGTTTCCAATGATGGGATGTCTAGAGAAAGCCCATATTATTTACAGGGAGTCAGATGCAACGAACACTTCTCTGGGACCAAATGTGAAGGCCTGGCTCTCAACTGGGCATGTCTGATGGTATAGGATGCTTCTTGGATGGGGGTCTGGAGCCCCACTGGCTCCCACTGGCTCAGCTGAGGCTCTACAGATAGATTCTCTGGACAACTGTATATTGAGGTATGCTTGAGAGTGGGTGAGATGGCCAGAGTATCCAGGGTGCAGGGCGTGTCCCTTCAACACCTAACCACATGAGAAGCTCCTGTATTCACTCCTCCTACCTAGATCCCGAAGGGACGCTTAAGGCAGTGGATGCTCAGAGACACTGACACAATAGGGTGGACACAAAGAGAGCACAACCTGGATAGAAGAACAGGAGGAAAAGATATAAGCTGTTTACACCCAGTTCCCGAGTCATCAGCCATGCAAACTTTCCACTGTTCCCAAGGACGCTGGTGAAATCTCCAAGAGTCTGGGCAGAGCTCAGGAGTCTGTATATCTAACAGTTCCCTCCTTCGCAGAGAGATGGTGATGTTGTGATGAATGGACGAGTGTGTGTGTGTGTGTGTGTGTGGTATAAGCCCATATGTGTGGCTATGTGTGAACAAGTGTGCATGTGAAGGCCAGAGATAAAGATCCAGTGTCTCCCTCCGCCACTCTCCACCTGGAATCAGGGTCTCTCCTTAGCCTGAGCTCACTGACTGAGCATAAGACTAGAAAGCAGCCCCAGGGCTCCTCCTGTCTCTCCTTACCCCCAGTACATGCCACCCCTGGCTTTTTCTGGGGTGCTGGCTCATGTACTCACTCCTTCTATCTGGATTTCAAAGGGAATCTTAAGGCAGATCCAAACTCCAGTCCTTAAGCTTGCAGACCAAGCACTTTACTCACCAAGCCATCTTCCCGGCCCTGGGAACCACATTTGGAGAAATCTTGCTTTAGTCCTTCAGTCAAATATGGGTATGGTGATTGAGCATCAAAAGTGACATGCGGGGGTGGGGGGAGTAACACTGGAGCTAGAATTCTATGCAGAGAGGTTTCTTGGAGGAAGAGAGAAAGGTGGGTCACGGGGGAGGAGGAGCATGTCTGCTCAATCCAGCTACCTTTAACTTCAGTTGAATTTCATGGCTGCTCTATGTGTCTGGAAGGGAGGGAAGGTTGAGAGGGAGGGAAGAAGAGAGAGATAGAGAGACAGAGACCAAGAGACAGAGGTGGAGGGCTGTGTAAAGCAGATGTTGAACTGTGCATAGTGAGCCTGGTACAAGAATGAAGACAAGTTGCTAACCAAAAGGAACCCAGACTTTCCGGCCCTGAGAACAGCTCATTTTCCTCCAGGACAGCTCTGAATCCATACAGTGGGACCATCTTTGTTAGCTCCTGGAACCAGACAAACTGGGGCATGCGGGAACAGGACAGCTCTGGAAGGTTGTTGGGCTTTGTGTCCTGCAGCCTCAATTGCTACTTGGCTCCACTTGGGTTTCACTGGCCCACATTTCATGCTGGAAATCCCAGACCTTCTCATGAGCTGAGAAGAGAGAGGAGGTGGTGAGATAGATAGCCAGCTAAGAGAGACTTCACCCAGGCTACTGCCACATGTCTTGAGAAGGTACAATCCACAGTGGCAGCAACAGAAGCCCAGACCACTATGTTGACTCAGAACCTGCATTTTAATAAGATCTTCTGGTGACTAGTGTGCACACAAAAGCTTGAGACGTGATGCAAGTCTTCTTGTAGCCATTGTCCAGTTACAACTTCTGGTGGTCTCAGCAAGTGTGTATGGGTATCTGCGGAGGCCAGAAGAGTGACAGACACCTGAAGGGGGAGTTACAGGCTGTTGTAAGCTAACTGATGTAGGTGCTGGTCCCTGGACTAGAACTCGGGACATTAGGCTTGACAGCAAGGGCCTTTATTTGCTGAGCCATCTTACCAAGTTGTTGTTGTGAGTTTGTTGTTGTTGTTGTTGTTGTTGTTTGTTGCTGCTTGTTTGTTTGCTTGCTTTGAGAGAATGTCTCTGACACCAAGTATACTAGCTTGACAAACCTCAAGGAGCCTCCTATCTCTTCCTCCTCAGAGCTGGTGATACTGGCACATGCTACCGCACCCAGCCATTGTATAAGGGCTTTACAGGCACAGCCATCTCCTCAGCCCTGTACTGTTTGATTTTTTTAATCCCTGTGCCCCAGTAGTGGGCAGAAACAGATTAAGGGAGCAAAGACTCATTTGGGCTCATAGTTTGAGAGGCGTTTCAGTCCATCATGGATGGAGAGGGCATGGTTGACTTCACAGCAGAGGAAGTGTGTGACGGAGACTCCTAATAAGAATTAAAGTCAACAGTCGCCAGAACTCAGAGATTCTAACCCTCTGAAATGGCCTGTCCTAATGACCTACTTACTCCCAACGGGCCCTACTTCTTAGAGGCTCGAGTCTGGAAACCGAGCATGAGCCTGTTCATACTCCACACAATAATACAGGGACTAAGGCACCTGCCACATCTTCTCTGGACCCAGAGGGAATCAACCCCATCTCTGCTTCCTTCAAATTCCCCTGCCCAGAGTGGCAAGGCATTGGGCAGAGGTGATACTCAGTTTTGAGAGAAGGCAATGAGGCCGAGTGGTGGCAGGGAGAGATTTATCTGGGTAAGGTCAACAGCGTACTCTCACACCACACAATCGCTAGTCAGGCACCAGTAGTTACTGTGTTTTACAACGAGTCCCCGGAGCCGCCAGGGACCCTGTGAGCAAGCGAACAGGATAAACATTAACACAGAGGGAAGAGGTCCGGAGAGTTGCTTGCTCGAGGCTGCAGGGCAGGGGCTGTGTGAGAGGCAAGTAAGTGCTTTAGTGCTCTCCGAGTGCTCTGGCAGATCTGTAGGATTTTCTCTGCGGGGACCCACCTGCCTCAGCTCCGAAGCCTGCTGGCCAGCAGCCTCCATTCAGAACTGCAGCTCATTGTTTACCTCTGGTGCTGTTACTTTTCTGACTTCCTCCCATTCAGGCTGGACTTCAAGGCGGAATCAAGAGGAAAGTTTCACGCCTAGGGCTGGTGGTGCAGCTCAGTGCGCAGTAAGGCATAGGCAAGACTCAGCACCGTCTCTGTAAAGCACAGAAAACAGTCCATTTTAGAGTAAAGTGGGGAGGGGTGCTTTGTTTGTTGTTTTTGTTTGTTTTTCATTAAAACATTAGCTGGGCTGGAGAGATGGCTCTGTGGTTAAGAGCCCTTGCTGCTCTTATGATTGTGTTCCCGGCACCCACTTAGGGTGGCTCCCAACTACCTATAACTCCAGTTCCAGGGGTTGGCACCACACTCTGACATCTGTGGGCACTGCACACAATACAAATGTGTGACATATAAACACACACACACACACACACACACACCCCTAAAAACAAAATAAAATATAAAAGGGGGCTGCTTTGCTTTGGTTCTCCTTGGTTCAGGGTGGTATTCTGAGACTTCATCTTATGTAGTCCAGGCTGGCCTTGAATTTAGATATCTCAGGATGACCTTGAATTCTGATTATATTGCCTCCACCTCCACCTCCAGAGTGCTGGGATTTTTGTTTACATTCCACTAACTTGTTTTGTTTGTTTTGTTTTGAGACAGAGCTGACTGTGTAGCCCAGGCTGGCTTTGAACTCTCAGCCTCCTGAATATGGGGATTGCAGAGAAAGCTTCTGTCTTGTTGATGAAGTAAAACCAAGAATCAGCTCTTTTTTTTCTTTCTTTCTTTCTTTCTTTCTTTTTTTTTTTTTTTTCTTTTCTGTAAAGGGTCAGAGAACAAAAATCTTGCTTGGAAAGATGCATAACTGCTGCCACAAGCAAGCTAGGAAGGAATGAAGTGGTTGTGGTCTAATAAAACTATAGGGCCTGAGGAGGAGTTCATTTGGTAGAGTGTCACAGGTTCGATCCTCAGCACCGCATAAAGCAGTGGTGGTACACATTGGATAACTCCATGGCTTAGCATTTCTCTATTGTAGTGGCACCATCACAAGGCACCTTATAAAAGAAAGCATTTAATTGGAGTTACAGTCCCAGAGAGTTAGAATCCATGATGGTGGAGCAAAATTCTGGCATCAGGAAGAGCTGAGAACTCACATTTTGATCTGCAAGCAAGAGGTAGAGTGCACTGGGAATGGTTCAAGTCCTTTGAAACCTGCCTGATTCCAGATCAGAGAGAGATCCAGAGCAGCCAATCAGAGACAGAGACAGAGACAGAGACAGAGACAGAGACAGAGACAGAGACAGAGACAGAGGGACATCCCTCCAGAGCAACTGTGCCAATCAGGCCTGGGTTGAGCTGAGACCTCATCTCAATCGACAAGATGCAAAGTGACCAGGAAGACCTCTGAAATGAAATTATATATATATATACACACACACACAAGGGTTCAAACATGTGCTCATAAGCCCTCCACACACACAGAAGCATAGACAGTGAATGACCTTGAAGATGGTCCTGAGATGGGCATATTCAAGGGTCCTCTTCTAGAAACTTCATAAGACTCAAGGCGAAAAACACAGAGGACCATGGAACCCTGGGGCTTCTTCCCATGCAGAGCCTCTGTTGACCCCATCCTTCTGCAGAGGTCAAAGGGACCTAATGATCTCCCAAGGGGATGCTAGGGCTTTCTTTAATTCCCACCTCCCCTCTTTCAGGGTGTACCCCATCTAATATAACCAAGGCTGAGTGGAAGGGTCATTAGAAGACATAGGGGACTCAGGAGACCCCCTGAGCTCGAACTTCCCTCTCACACTATACCCTTCTTTTCCCTTTATGCTTTACAACGAATGTTCCTTTGGCTTTTCAAGCTATTGACTGTTCTGTTAGCTGCTAGGCAGCCACTAATATCTTAGCTAGAAACATTCTCATAGCTTGACTTATTTTGAAACAGGAGCTCACTATGTAGCCCTGGCTAGCCTGGAGCACACTATGTAGGTGAGGCTGGCCTTAAGCTCCAGACGTTCACCTGCCTCTGCTTCCCAGGTGCTGGGATTAGCAACATGGGTTACCACACCTGGCCTGCTAAGGCTGTTCTCAATCAGGTTTTAAATTAATGTAACAGACCATTGGGCTAGAGAAGACTGGCCCATCTGTGCTTTCCCTTTATTCTTTTTCTCTCTTCTCTTCTCTTCTCTTCTCTCCTCTTCTTCTCTTCTCTTCTCTTCTCTTCTCTTCTCTTCTCTTCTCTTCTCTTCTCTTCTCTTCTCTTCTCTTCTCTTCTCTTCTCTCCTCTCCTCTCCTCTCCTCTCCTCTCCTCTCCTCTCCTCTCCTCTCCTCTCCTCTCCTCTCCTCTCCTTTTTCTTTTCTTTTCTTTTCTTTTCTTTTCTTTTCTTATTTTACTGGATTAATCTGTGAGGGAGGTCAGAGGATAACTTGAAAAGTATAGGTTCAACTCTTCCACCATGTGGTGTCCTAGGAATTGAACTCAAGTCTCAGGCTTACTAGCAAGTGCTTTTAACCACTGAGGGAGGCATCTTGCTGTTCCACCTTCTTGTGCATTTTCTAGGAAAGTGAAACTTGGCAAGCACACAAGGAAGCGAGGCAGTCCTCACACACTGCCCCTAAGCTCCGCCCCCTCATGAAGAAAGATTGAACACCTATTAGATACTAAGTGCCTACAGCCCAGGTTCTTACATCCTCACCACAGCACTAGGGCGTAAATACCATGATCTGAGGGAACCAGAACTCAGGCTAATCAAATGGATAGTAAGAGCCAGGGTGCAGAGACTGTGGTCCCCACATTCCTAATGACTACACCCAGCTCTCACCACCTGCTGGGAGCCTCTCCTTATCGACCTCCAGGCCCACTTCTCTTGACCAGGCTTCTGCTCATCCAGGTCAGCACAGTGACCACACCCTCTAACCAGAGGACAGCACTGTTGGGAAATCCTCAAGGAGTGACCTTGTTCCTGGCACCTCCTCAGGGCTTGGAAGGATGCTGGGGTCCTGTGGGGGTTCTGGAGTGGATGATCCCAGTCCCAGAGTCAGCACTGACAAGAACTAAAGACAGGGCAGGAGGCAGTATCAGCATGGAGGGCCTCCATCTGCAGAGTGTGAGTGTCACAGCTCACTGGCTTTGGCTTCGACTCTCACCAGCTGCCACACTCCACACTCACCCAACCAGTCAGGCCATGCCACCCACATGTCAGCCTGATCCATTTGGACGGGCACAAGGCATGACCTGGCTTGTCTGACATCTGGGCCAGTTGCCACTCCCTGCTCTCCTCCTCCAGGTTCAGAACTGCAAAGGAGGGCACATTTGTCCGCTCGTGGGGGGCCACTCCTGCAAGTTCCATTCATGGGGGTGCTCTGTGCAGAAACACAGAAAGACAGAAGCACAGGCTCCATTCTGAAAGTACTGTGAATGTGTGTACCCTCGCATGTGTGGTTTAACCTCTCTGTGCTTTCACTTTGCTCACCTGTAATATGGGACTACTCCTAACTAGCTCACAGTTAGGTCGAGTCGTGAAGCATTTAGAATAGAATAGGAGCATTTAGAAGCAATTAGAATTGTCACATATCACGCTCAGAATAGTGACACACAACTTTAGAACCCCTGCAGTGCCATGCATTCCTGTTGTTAAAGTGATCTGTCCATTTCATTCATTCATTCATTCATTCAACAAACACTACTAAGCTCAGCTAGACTCAGATGAGGAAAAACCTGGGGTGCCAAGGGAGCATGAAGGCAAGATAACCCAATGACCTAAGTGGCAGAGCACTGCCCACTGGCAAGCAGTAGCTCCAGAACTCTTCAAAATGCAGCAGTTCTGGGCAGATAGCTGCAGCACAGCCTGCCCCACCCAGAGGTGCAGGCCAAGACCATCCAGGCTCCACCAGTCCTGCCTCAACCCCCCAGGCTGGCCCCTGTCCCACCTCCGGGGAGGACCCAGGACAGAAATCCGGCCCTGCCCACCTGGCTGTGACCTGATAACCCCTGTGAAGGGGAAGCTGTTTGTTTGGAAGGAAACTGTGCAGAGTGAGCACAGCTGAGGTCAAATGGGCTGTGCTGGGGACACAATGCCCGGTCCTGGCCTGAGATGCTGGGGAGCAGTCAGGGGCCACACAGCTCTGCTTTCTGCCACAGAGACACTCAGGCACTGGATGCTTCCCTCCTAGGTCCAGAGGGGCTTCGGGTGAGTGTGGGCACAAACCCTCAGTGTGCCAGACTGCCCCAGACCCCTTATAAGGAGGAAAGCATGGCAGGTAAACCTGTAACCTCATCAGAATCAGGGTGATGGTGGGGTGGGGGTGGAGCCCATAGACAGCAGGCAGTCTCCAGAGCTGGAGAGTCAGCCTATCTTGCCAAAATGTCCGATCTCAAACAAATAAGGTGAAGTGACTGAGGAGGCACCCTAATGTCAGCCTCTGGCTGCCAGTCATATGCACACAGGTAAGGGTACCTGCGTGCTCGTGCACATGCGCATGTGCATGTATACACACACACACACACACACACACACACACACACGTGTGCTTGCACACCCCTCATGCAGTTCAGATTGGCCTTGAACTCACTCTATAACTAAGGATTACCTTGAACAACTTTTAATCCTCCTGCTTCCTTTTCTCAAGTGGTGGGATTACCAATGTGTGCATGACTGCCCTCCTCCTTCCTTCCTCCTCCCCCTTTTTCTTTTTTTCACCATGTATGGTAACCCAGGCTAGCTTCAAATCCCCAGCAATCCTCATACCGCAGCCTTCCATAGAATAACAAGCACACATTACCATGCCTGGCTTCTTCCTGGCACTTTCTTGTCCCCAATCTACAAGACTTGGGAGTTTTAACGCTCTGGCTGCACACTGGTAGCACTTAGGTTGGGAGATGTTGGGGGGAAAAAGAAAAAAGCATCTGCTGAAGTGTCTGTCACCCCTGGCCACTTCCATCAGGCCCTAGTGTCACCCCTGGCCACTTCCATCAGGCCCTAGGGAGAAGTGCTGGGTCAGGACCTTAGAAATGATCTCCCTGATGGTCCCAATGACTGTTACAGTCTTGCCTGGCCACTTTAGGAAGTTCCTAGTCTCACAGTTGTCAGTCACCTGTATGGCTCTGTGATAAACCCTGCCCAGGCCCTACCCTCCAGTATTGCAGCCTGGGCTTCTAAGGCTTCCTGCTATATTTTCCTGAAACACCCAGGTAATACCCAAGGGTGACCACAGAAGAGAAGCTCCAATACCCCAGTCTCCTAAGTATGCTAATAAGAAAACTGAGACCCAGACAAAAAGGGGGTAATTTTGTCTAGGGTCTCGTGGCCAGCAACTGGAGGTATAGAGTTCAAAGTTATGATCTCAGATTCTCAGGCTAGCTCAGCCCTGATGGGGAGGGGTTAGACAGGGCAGTGCGAGCATGGGGGCACAGCTGCTAGTTGCAGAGGTGGAACTGTAAGAAGATGCTCCGCACCCCCACTGACTCCCAGTGTAATCCCTGGAATGGGTGGAGCTTGCAGGTGGGGGGGGAGGTGCAGCTCTAGAGCAGAATGTTTCAGCAGAAGGCAGAGAGCAGCAACCAGAGGTGGTTAGAGAGGGGGGTGGTTGGGGATGGGTTCATATAGACAGGAAAAATAAAGTTGAGAGATGTGTGGTACCAGGCCTGGAAATGGGCCTCAGTTGGTAGAGTGCTGGCCTAGTATGCACTAAGCCCTGGATTCCATCCCCAGCACTGCAGAAACTGCATGGAGCACACATGTGTGAACTCTGCACTCTGGAGGTAGAGGTGGGAGAATCAGGAGTTCAAGGCCATCCTTGGTTAGCTCATCCATTGCGAGCTCAAGAGCAGCCTGGACTGTATCAGTCACTGCCTTAAAACACACAAGAGCTGTGGTACAAAGGGGCAACTAGTTAATGCACACACATCATTCGCCTTCTCTTCTCTCTCCCTCTTCCTCCCCCCCCCCTTTTGCTTTACCACTTCCTTGCTGGAGATTGAGGCCTAGGGTCTTGCATACCCAACGCCAGAGATCTGCTGGGTCTTCTCCTCACCTTCTTTTTTTTTTTAAACTTTGGGAGGGGTGTAGGTTTAGATTTTTCAAAAGTTACTTTAATTATGTTTCTTAAATGCTTCAACCTCCCTTCTAGTCCACCACCTCCTGGAGACAGTGGGAAACAAAGGTTAATAGGGAAATAGGGGTTGTGGACCTATTTAAAAATAGTTCTTTGGGGCTATTTAGCAGTCTAGTTCAACTAGGCAATCACAGCTCAGAAATCAGCAGCAGCAGTTGGATTCCAAAGAAACCTCAAGTCTCTGATAATGAGCCCGAGTCCTCAGCAGTAAGAAGCTGCTGAGATAGCACGAGAACTTCATTGGTGAGTTACAGCGAAGATCAGCAAGGCAGAGCAAGGCGAATCAATGCCGGAGCCTCCTCCCATTGTCTATGGGCCATAGTTATATTCTTTGTAAATATCACAAGTCCTCTTATGTGTCTGCTTCAGCAAGACATCCTTTCACCTGTGTCTGCTTCAGCAAGACATCCTTTTACCTGTCTGTCCCAACAAAACACATGACATAACTGAGTTTCCAAGGAAATGAGAAATTTCCAGTAACTGCAGTGAATGGAGAGTCTTCCAACAGCCAGGTGATTTGGGTTTTTTTAATAGTGGGAATTGAACCCAAGGCTTTGCATGTGCTGGGCAAATGCTCTGCTCCTGGCCTGCAGCCCCAGCCCCCCCCCCTTTTTAACTTTTTCTTTCGAGTCTCATTAAGTTATTCAGTCTGACTTTGAATTTATGCTGCAATCCTGGCAAGCCTTGAACTTGCCATCCTCCCACTTCCCAGAGGCAGGGATGGTAAGCCTATGTCTTCAGTCTGGGCTCTAATGACCGTGGTGTTTGGAAGCAGAGTCTGCCCCCACCCCCACCCCCACCCCCCAGATCCAAAGGCTAAGAGGACAGCTCATCGACACCCTGAGGAGCCTTATGAAAGAAGAGCTGAAGCCACCCAGGCACAGCACTCGGGCTCGAGGCCTGCAGGGAGGGCTGTGAGGTAACACTAGCGTTGTAGAATGCTGCTGTCTGCAGGGACTTGTTATGCAGGCATCTATGAACTTGTAATAGCTGAAGATGGCTGTGAGGTCCTGACCTTCAGATCTCAAAAGCAAAGTCCTCCATCTATACAGAGAAGTTGAAAATAAAAACAAAAACAAAACACAAAAAAGCCGAAGTCTTGTTACTCATGAATGATCATTGGAAAACACAGATATTTACATTACAATTCATAACAGCAGTAAAATTACAGTTATGAAGTAGTAATAAGGCTGTCAGTCACACTTTAATGACAATGGACCCAGAGACCTGTCAACACACACACACACACACACACACACACACACGATACAGTCTACTGCCCCTAGGGCTTCAATTCAGCTAAATCCCTCTGCTTGAATTGCCAGTGTCTGTCCAGGGTCCATCGGGAGCTCGGCCTGCACATCCCCTCAGCTGTCTTACCCCTTTGTATTCAGCTCTGTGAGCCTCCAGCAGCTCAGCTGGGCTCATTACTATCTTTAACCACTCAGTGACTCTTTTTGTGAGTTTTGATGGGATTTTCTTTTCTTTTTGAAGACAGGCTCTTGTGTAGTCCAGGCTGACCTCAAACACAATTTAAATCAAAGGATAACATTGGATTTATGATCTTTTTGCCTCTACTTCCTAGGTACTGGGATTACAGGTGTGTGCTACTACACCCAGTTTATGCATCACTAGGGATGGAATCCAAAGTGTCATTGACACTGGGCAAGCACTTTACCAATGAGTCACAGCCTGAGTCTTGCAGTGACACTCACCTGCAGGAGCTTTCTGTCTCTGCCTCACTTCAATCCTCTCTACGATTGTGGAAAGACACAGATCTGTCTGTCTGCAGCATGGAGCACTCTGGGTAGGGTCACTGGAAAGGCGACACTTAGTTCTCTTCTGAAACATCCCTTCTGTGCACCAGTCCAGGAGCCTTGTCTTCACTGAAGCATGCTTGGGATTTCCAGGACCTCAAAAGTGACACACCCACACCATGACCCTAGGAGGAAGCTCTGGTTAAGACCCCAGTGTTTGTCAAGATCTGGGAAACAAAAAAAAATGCAAGGCCAGTGGCCCAGACTGCTCATACAGCTCTGGAAACAGCTTCCTGTTGGAAAGTTCCGTAGGGCAGTTTGTTAGATCATTTGTAGGGAAGGGCTAGAGACCGTCTGTCCGTGTTTAATTCTGGGTCTTCATAGGAAGTAGTACTTCCCTATAGGTAACAGCAATCTCAGCGCCTGCACCACCAGTGCAACGCCAATCCCATCAAAGGTTCCTTACTACAACAGTCAATCCCATCGAAAGTTCCTCCTACAACAGCCAATCCCATCGAAGTTTCCTCCTACAACAGCCAATCCCATCGAAAGTTCCTCCTACAACAGCCAATCCCATCAAAGGTTCCTTACTACAACAGCCAATCCCATCGAAGTTTCCTTCTACAACAGCCAATCCCATCGAAGTTTCCTCCTACAACAGCCAATCCCATCGAAGGTTCCTTACTACAACAGCCAATCCCATCGAAGGTTCCTTACTACAACAGCCAATCCCATCGAAGTTTCCTCCTACAACAGCCAATCCCATTGAAGGTTCCTTACTACAACAGCCAATCCCATCGAAGTTTCCTTGCTACAACAGCCAATCCCATTGAAGGTTCCTTACTACAACAGCCAATCCCATCGAAGGTTCCTTACTACAACAGCCAATGCCAACAAAGGTGTCCTACTACCACAGTCGACCACAATGAAAATCTCTTCCTCCCCCTCCCTCTTCCCCTCCCTCTCCTCTTTCTTTTTTCTTTTTCTTTCTTTGAGCCAGAATTATATTGTGTAGCTAGGCTGGCCTGATATTCACGGTCCCTCTGCCTCCGATTCCTAAGTCCTGGGAAGACAGGCATGAACCTCCATACCCAGCTGCCATCGAAGGCTCTGAAGCATTTGTTCTCTGGGTCTACTTGACTGTCATCGAAGAACAGCGAAGAGATAGACAAAGTCACAGATGGGTGCACGAGTGTTGACTGCTACACAGCCCAGCTGCCTGCCCACATGCCAAATGTTGGAGCAGAGATTGAAAGGGGGCACCAGGGCAAAGGCTGTGCCCTTGATAGTAAAGTGCCAAGGCTGGGAATCAGGGATGGAAGAGCCCTTGGGGGAGGCAGGTAGAATTGAAGACCCACCCTGTACCTGGGCCCTGGGTCTCCTCTTGCTCAGGATCACCTCACTGAGGGACGCTTGACTCAAGGGCACACCTGTCACCACCATGCCACTTTGGCCTACTCTTCTCTGGAGATGTTTGTCTTGTTCGTGGTACAGATTCCAGCCTGAGAGGAATGCACTCTAAGAGCAAGAGGCAGCGTCAAGGGCTCCAAGTCTGAGGACAGCCTGGGGACAGCTGGCCTCAGAAGGCCAGGCATGAAGTGATGACAGGGGCGGGGTGGTGATACTATCCCAGCCCAGCATTCAAGAGATAGCAGCTCAGGTTGTTTGGCCCTACCCCTCCCAGGTCCCAAGGAGCCCAAAAGGACGGGAGCAGAGAGTGGGCGTGGTGGTAGGGAGGGCAAAGGTGCCTTTTCTTCTTAAAGAGTGAACCCACCCAATGCTAGAAATTCAGAAATGCCTCAAGCCCAAGTCTTGCACACAGTAGGGTGTCCCACACACAGTAGGCACTGAAAACATTTGCTGAGGACATGTACAGGCTCCAGCAGGTTTTGGCTAGACTCCCGGCACCGCCCACTCTCCAACTTCATCTCGGGCTTACATTGTTACCATTCCTCCAGGTTTGAAATAGTCTGTTTGCAGTCAGTGTCAGCTGGATCTGAGGACAGCCAGATCCAGAGCTCTGCTGGGGTCTCATGAAGAACACAGGGCTTACCCAGAGGAACAGATCACACGTGGACCTGCTAGCCCCCTTCTGTGTCTGCCAGGAGAAAACCCTAATCCAGGCCTGTTTTACTCTGAACCCTGGAAACCCATAATTAGATACACAGCAGGAGCAGGGATTGCTAGGCCTGCAACCTCTTTGCCTGGTTTTGCAGCCCCTGCCTCACTCTCCAAGGGCCCCGACCTTCTTCTCTACATAGGCTGCAAGGCATCTGGGCTTTGCATGAAGGTTATGTCTTTGATCTTTGCTCTTTTTTTACCCTGTGCTGCCTTTGGTGGAATCACGAAACCTCTCTTTGCTTTTGTTTCCTCGTGTGTAGAACAGTAAGTCAGGAGCATGTCCCATACTGTAGCCACTCAGCTTGGAAGCATCTTGCTGTCTCTGAGTTTTCCCTGGGAGACTCTCATGCGACCTTATACTTGATAATGTAGACAAATTCAGAACTCAATTTCTCAGACCAACTGCTCATGCTGGCTTGTCTTTTAGTGAGCATGGTTGCAGAGGCAGCTCTTTGGCAACAGTGACTGCTGAACTCACAAATATCTGCAGGGACAGTGGTATGTACTCGATCCCCAAAGAGGAGTCAGTGTCATTTCTAGCTATCTCCCATGAGTGTCCTTGTCTCCACTCCTCAAATTCAGTGGTGTGTGTGTGTCTGTGTGTGGCTATGTGAGTGGGTGTACAGTTGTGGGTGTGCATCCACATGCTCATGTCAATGTAAAGAACAACAGCAATCTGGAAAGATTGCTCAGTGTGCAGTGTTCTCTGTGCAAGCATGAGGACCTAAGTTTGAATCCGGATAAGAAGTGGTGTATAGTGATACATAACTGTAATCTCTGCACTGAGAGGTGGAGACAGGGGCCTCGGGGCTCCAAGCCAATCATTGAGCTCCAGGTTCAGTGAGAGACCTGTTTCAAAAGTAAAAAATAGAAAAATTAAAATAAACGGTTAGAGAAGTCACTTGCTGTTTTTATAGACACTGACTTCTGTTCCAGCATCCACATGGTGGCTCACAACCATCTGTGACTCCGGTTTTAAGGGATCCAACACTCTCTTCTGGCCTCCCTGGACCCCAAGCATGTACATAGTACACATATGTGATGGTTTCAATGAGAATGGCTCCCATAGGCTTGTATGTCTAAAAGCTGGGTCCCCAGGTAGTGGAACTGTTTGGGAAGGATTAGGAGGTGTGGCCTCATTGGAGGAAGTGTGTCACTAAGGCTTTGAGGTTTCAAAAGTCTACACCAGCCTCTCTCTATCTCTGTCTGCTGCCTACAAATCAAGAAGGAGCTCTCAGCTACTTCTCCAACACCCTGCTTGCCTGCCTGCCTGCCACCATGCTCCCAGGCATCACAATAATAACCCTATGAAGCTGTAAACACGCCTCAATTAAATGTTTTCTTCTCTAAGTTGCCTTGGTTATGGTTTCTCTTCACAGCAATAGGACGGTGACTAAGACAGCGTGCATACACACAGATGCTTATGCACATAAATTCTTCATTAAAAGTAAAATGTAATAAAGGAAGACACACAGTATCCTCTTCTTGCCTCCACAGATGCATGTCTGAGCAAACATCCACACATCAACATGTGTGCATATGCACACTCCACAAACACGTCTAGAGTATATAGATACTCCTATGTACATCTCTTTGTGGATATGTATGTATTTGTAGATATATCAGACAGCAATGAGATCAACCATGGCCCCGGGGAGCGTCAGAGGGGCGGGCTGGGAGGCAGTAAGGAAACCCGCAGCTGCACCTTGGCAGCTGTCTGCCAGCGGTCAGAATGCCCCTTTGTGGTTAAACACCCTTGAGGCTGCAAACTAGTTGTCCCCACCACATTAGAAACTAAGGTGCCAGGACATTTGCCCACACACGTGCTCTGCTCTACGGAACAGTCTGTATCCCCAAAGGCCCCAGCTTCGTTACAGTATCATTTACTTTGCAGTTTTTTGACCTTCTTAGAGAGCTTTCCTAGAGGATCATGGGAAGAAATACTCTAAAGTTGTGATTCCCATCCACCATGATTTGGGAGGGAAAGAGACTTTACCTCATGAATATGCCACTCACCTAATAAATATTCAGAAAAATCTTTCTAATCCACAGAGTCACAACACGGAACCCACTCTGCTGCTCATCCTGGCACAGCCCACTCTAGTCTCTCCGGAATGCTTTGCTAAAGAAACTCCTTAAACTTAAACTGTCTGTGTCTCTGGACTGAATTCTTTCGTGTGAAGAGACAAGAACAGAGAATTTTCTACAATGCCAGTCCTGGGTTGGTCGGCAGTCACTTAAATTGGAGAAACGTCTTACAGTAGCTGAGCCTCTTTTCTGTCTTTTAATTTTCTTCTTGCCTCACACACACTAGGCAAGCACTCTCGTACTGGCTCATAGCCCCAACCCCTGTTCCCTTCTTATTAAGTTATGGCCAAAGACACTGTAGGTGTTGTCTTTCTAACCTGGACTCTGTGTGCAAAGGAAGATGAGTCACCTGTCCCTTCCTCCCATGCTGTATGTCACTTCAAGGCAATCAGGATTGTAGTTAGGAAATTTTCCACACAGAGGTTCCAGGGCCATAGGGCAAAGGGATGTTCCCAGAAAGAAAGTGACATCACAAATATCATTTTATATTTTCTAATAGTCACAGTAAATAAGCAAATGGGTAAGCTGTCTTCAATCCCTGCACTTGGGAGCCTAAGGCTGGAGGATCAAGAACTTAGGGCCAGTCTGAGCTACACAGCAAGTTCAAGGCCAACCTAGGCTATATACCAAAATTCTAAATTAATTTTAGTATGCTTTCTATAACTCATTATATCCTATGTGTTATCACTACAGCAAGTAAAGTATAGAACTATTTTCCTTTTTATCTAAAGAATGACACTTGAAAACTTGGTGTTTATTTAGCACTCAGAGTCCTTGGCAATTCCAAATGAATGGCTCTGTGTGCCTGATGTCCCATATTGGGACAGCCAAGCCTTCTTCCTCAGAGTCAAAAGCTTTCCAAACTAACTGGGACACACCCCGCTGTTTGACCAAGGTTGGGTGTCGAGAAGACCAGGATCCTCTGAAGCAAAGCTCTCTAGACCTAAAAGGGTCTAAATTAAAAACCTAGTTGCCATGTTTATGTACCGTCTCCTCATCCATGCGATGGGGCCATTCCAATGCCCCCTGGGGTATTTTTGTTTGTTTGTTTTTGAGATCATGTGAACCCTACATGTTAGAAGTATTAAATGTGGGCTCAGAAAGGAGTTGACACAAAAATAGCCTTCAGAATAATCGTTGTTAGGAGAGAGAGCCTCACAACTCGAGGGAGAGGGAGGAGGATCGGGATTAACACATCATGTTCCAGGTGGCACAGCAGGGTTGGAAGGGAAAATGAGCCTTCCCTTCAATAAGGTGCTGCACCAAGAGAGACAGCTGCCATGCATAGCAAGATGGGATTGGAGCAGATAAAGGAACGAGTCTCCACTTCCCTGAACAGTGGGCTCTCTGACATGTTTTCAGGAGACAGTGAAAAGTTTCCAGTCGTGACTCAGCCTGGCTTAGAGCCAGGTTAGGGCACAGAGGCAGGTACTGGAAAGGGCCATAACCATAATGGTGTGCAGTCACAAGGGAGAAGATCCAGGCTTGCTTTTCCCTGGAGCCTAACTATTCTAGCCTGTGCCTGTTCTTTTGTTCTTCTAGGGACAGACCACAGAGAGCTGTGGCCTGATTTTTCCCAGGCTGACACATGTGGTTCCTCAATAGCAGGTTCCCTGCTCTTAATGTGAAAAAGTGGGGCTGGAGAGATGGCTTAATACTCTTGCAGAGGACTTGAGCCATTCCCAGAACCTACTATAGGTGGCTCTCAACTGTTGTAATTCCACCTCCAGGAAGCTAACACACACACACACACACATACACACTATTAAAGATAAAATTTAAAAAATGCTAAGAAAGTGAAGACATTCAATGTATTTGTAGACCTTATTGTGGGTCACAAGAGTGGCTGGAATCAGAGACAACCCTGTGAAGTCTTCACTAGGCATGGTGGCTCACAGCTACAATCTTGCCACTCAGGAGGGTTTCAAGTCTGAGGCTAGCCTAGGCTACATAGCAAGATATTGTCTCAAAAACAAACAATGAGCCTTTCAGTTCTTTTCTGTACTTAGGGGCCAAATCCTGTACCCAGATGCCAGCTCCTAGTCTGGCAGCTTTATCTGGTGACCTATGGTGATGATCACGGGAGAATTACACAGAACAATACCAAGGGTGTGGCCCTGTGAGTCCTGCTCCACCACTCTCAGAGTTTGAGATGGGAACTCCAGCTCACACACCCAATGTGATTCCTCTGCAATTCCATGTATTTTGTCCAGTGACAGACAAGCTAGCGCCTTTCTTTTGCTGCCTATGAATTCACACGGCCACAGCAAGACCTTGAACTTCTCTACGAAGCTTCACAAACCAACCTTTTGTGTTGTGGGGGAATTCTGGGTGCTGGAGTGGCCAACTGGGCTTTTGGGAGGAGTGAATGTTAATTTCTTCTTTCCGATACCAAGCCCAGCCCAAGCAGAACTTTCTGTGATAGCGGGGAGACAGGTTCCCCTGGCACTTTCAGCTGCAGGAAGAGGCTGGATCCTCCCTTAAAGCTGCTATGACAGATGCCCAGATGTGTGAGTCTTGGCTGAACCCTCCAGAGAGAGGTGCAGCTCAAGCTAAGCTGGAACTCATGGATAATCCTCCTGCCTCAGCTTCCCAAATGCTGGGATTACAGATATGAACCATCAGGCCCAGCTGCAAGATTTTGATATTGGGTGCATTTGGTCAGATTTGGCTGTGGTCAATAGGAATTGTGGGCACGACCTGGGCCTTGAACTCTCAGATTAGTGTCACCTGCGAGGGTACCTTGGTTATTCTGAGTATCCAAGGACAAATGTCACATTTCCCAAAGTGTGGTTCAGGAGATGACTCACCTGTATGACACAGTGCATTCGATTCCAGGGAAAGACTCCCAGAACGGAGAGAAGACCTCTGGCACACGGATTTCTGGCCCTCGAGGAAGATCCCCAGCCTTGGACCCTCTGAAGAAAGGGCCTAAAATGCCGCACATTAGCTAGTTCCCAAGTGACAGTCAGACACAGTGACACTTGGCACATACACAGATTTTCTGCATGCAATTTACTGTGTGACCATGGGTGTCACCTTCCTGGGAATTAGTGCCCACATAGGTTTAAAAGATCTGGTAGAATCTATTTCTACAGTGCTTTCTAACCATATTTTCCCCTTCTTTTCTTCTTTAACATTCATTCATTCATTCAGTGTGTGTGCATATGCTATGGCACACTGTGGAGGTCAGAGAACAGCCTGTGGGGTTGGTTCTCTCATTCCATCATGTAGGCCACAAAGATCAAACTCAGGTCATCAGGCTTATTATCCACCCAGCCAGTTCAGCAGCCTATCTAACTCCATTTCCTACGTCTATGTATACAGAGCAAGTATACTCCATGAATGTGAGAGCCACCTCCAGCCCCCCCACCCCACCCCGGGTGTGTAATCCTGCAGGATATGGCTACAGCAGCCAGTGATGAGACATCTGTTTCCCTGGACAGGTGCTGCCTTAGGGAGACATAAAGATGTGGGCAACACAAAGCATTTGTGTATAATATATATTAATTTGCATGTGTGTGTCTGTGCATGTGAATTCAGATGACCAGAGAGGCCAGAAGGCATCAGATCCCCAGGACTCTCAGTTATAAATGGTTGTGAACTGCTGGAAGTGGGTGCCAGAAACAAAACCGGTCCTCTGGAAGAGCAACATGCAAGGTAACTATCACTCCAGCCTCATCTCTCCCACTCTTATGATGTGATGGTCTCAAATCTGACAGAAGTACCAACTCCAAGCTACAGGGAGATTTCCTTTGCCTGAGTTCAGACCACCAGCACCTACTTTAAAAAGCATACATGATTACATATACCTATAAGCCTGGCACTGGTAGGTGTAGACAGGAGGATTCCTGGGGCTCACTAGCCAGCCAGCCTAGCTGAACCAACAAATTCAGAGAGAGACCCTGCCTCGCAGAGACAAAGTGAAGAGTGATTGAGGAAGACACCTAACATTGACCTCTGACCTCTGCCCATGCATACCCATACACAAACATGGAAACACTTTATACAAATTAAAAGCTCACAGAGTGCCTGGTGAGTGTTAACTCTTTCTCAGTTGCTGTTGTTTGCCCAGGCAGCTTAGAGTGGACCATTCCCTATCATATGATATCTTCAATGTGGTCCCTTTGGAGTCTCTCTCCTGTGGTACCTTTCTGTATCTCCAGGTCCCTCCTCCCTCTGCAGACTCACCCAGGGGAAATTTTGGTCTTTGCTCAGCCCTCCAGCAAGTGGGTTCACCCAGGTCTCATCCTTCACTGCCCAGCCAGATCCACAGCCCGCATGCAGGGCACAGCATCCTGCTCTTGGTGTGATCAGGATGCAGCCTTCCTGAAACCATGTGGGCTCCAGACCAAGTTTGCCCCAGCAATGGTTCAAAGCTAAGAGTTTGGGGGCCAAAGCATCCAGGGTCTCTCTGAACAAGGAGAGGAGCAGGCTTCCCAGAGGAAGAGGAAGAATGGGGCTGTGGGTGAGTTGGAGGTATGGCAGAGACTGAGAGCAAGCTGGCTAGACATGGCCTGTCAGTGGCCCACCCTCCCATAGGTCAGCTCTCCTCCCATTAAAATCCTAGGGCTCTTTTTGTCGGCATTCCCTCACTCACATAGATGAAAGAAAGACACCCTGACCTTCCTGGGTTCGTCTGCCAAAACTGCCCCTTTCCCTAGCTTCATATTCACAGAACCTAGACCTGCCTTCTAGAGAAACATCCTCTTCCCCAGCTATCTAGCCCATACCCGCTATTCCCTCTGCATGGAACCCTCATGCCCATCCTGGGGCTGGGGTGATACCTCAGTTGTCACATATAAGAACTGGTCAGATCCCCCTGCCCTGAACTCTAGAGCATTTCCTCCTCAAAGACCAGGTAATATTCTATCTACCTAAAAGAGCAGCTCAGCAGACCTGGGGTACTATCCGGCTGCTGGGACCCCAGAACCCTTGCCCAGGTTGCATTGTTCTGCCAAAGGGAACAGAATCCAAGATGTGGGACAAAGAAAGCATGCCAGTCCCGAGAGGACACTGTTTATACACAGAGGTGGCTCCTTCAGACCAGTGTTGTCTTGTGGTGATCCTGCTAGGAGTCTCCAGAATGGACTCCTGTCAAAGATCCAAAGCCAAGCCCTGGGCCAATAGGGAGCATCTAACAATGCAGTGTCCAAAAGTACCGGCCAGCTGTAATTCACAGAAGCTGGCCTTGGAGAGCAAACTGGGGGATGCCCTGCCTTTGCCATGTCAAACCACTAGATGGGCATTGTGAGTCCCCCTCCCACACCCTGAGTCCTCCTGGGAAGTGGAGAATGGATCAAGGAGGAGCCAGTGGATAAGTTCAGAACTCCAACACTGTTTGGTGGAGGAGCACCTCATCTACATCTGCCTCCATGAAGCACCCCTCTGTCACCACACACACACACACACACATGCACACACACACATGCACGCACATATACACACATACATAACAAATAAAACCACCAAAGCCAGGCATCGTGGCCCATACATGTAATCCCAGTGCTCAGGAGGCTGAGGCAAGAAGATCACCATGAGTTCAAAGCCAGACTAGGCTATATCATTGAGGCCCTGACTCAAAGTACTAAAAACCAAAGGCTGAGAATGTAACTCAGTTGGTAGAGTGTTTGCCTAGCATACACCACAAAGCTCTGTATCTTATCCCCAGATCACTGTAACCCAACAAGGTGGGACACACCTGAGACCCAGCATGGTGGGACACACCTGAGACGCAGCATAGTGGGACACACCTATAACCCAACATGGTGGGGCACACCTGTAACCCAAAATGGTGGGACACACCTGAGACCCAGCATGGTGGGATGCACCTGAGACCCAGCATGGTGGGACACACCTGAGACCCAGCATGGTGGGACACACCTGAGACCCAGCATGGTGGGACATACCTGAGACCCAGCATGGTGGGACACACCTGAGATGCAGCATGGTGGGATACACCTGAGACCCAGCATGGTGGGACACACCTGAGGCCCAGCATGGTGGGACACACCTGTAACCTAACATCGTGGGGCACACCTGTAATCTCAGCACTCAGAAGGTGCAGGCAGGAAAATCAGAAACTCAAGGCTGGGCCAATGAGAAGGATCAGCTGTAAAAGCACTTGCTGCCAAGCCTGGTGATCTGAATTTGATCCCTGGGACGTGCATATTGGAAAAGGACAAGGGTGTCCTGCGAGTTGTTCTCAGACCTTCATGTGAGCATGGACAGACAGACAGATGGACAAACATGCATACACACACACACATACACACACACACACAAAGTAAGTAAGTAAATAAAGAAGTGCATGTAAAACATAGAGCTCTTTGGAACAGGAGAGATGGCCCAGTGGCTAAGAACCTTTGGTGCTATTTTTTTTTTTTTTTTAATGTGTGAAAGTTTTAACTGCATGCATGTCTATATACTACATGTGTGCAGTCCACACAGAAGCCAGCAGAGGGCATCTCCCTGGGACTGCAGTCTCACATGGTTGTGAGATACAATGTGGGTTCTGGGAATTGAACCTGGGTGCCCTTGAAGACTGATCAGTGCTCTAATCACTTAGCCATCCCTCCAGTCCCATATCTACTGTTCTTGCAGAAAACACAGGTTTGGTTCAGAGCACCTACATGGTGACTCACAACCACGTGTGACTCCGGTTCCAAGGTATCTGATGCCCTTTTCTGGCCTCCAGGCACATATATGGTACACATTCATAATGTAAGCAAACCCCTCATACACATTAAATAAACCTTAATAAAAGATGAGACTGTCAAGGTCTAACACATATGAAGTGGAGGCCATCCCAGGAATTATGAGATTTGCTCAGTTTCCAAGCTCACCTGAGTGCCTCACTCCATGCAATGTGGCTGAGGGCAGTCCCAGCTCACAGAGCCCTGAGCACTGTGGAAATGAATAGTTGCAATGAGCAGACAGTATTGGCGAGCTGTGAGGTACTCTGGCAGCACCAGGCTGAGTGACAGGCTCGGCAGCAGGAGAGTCACACCTGCTAAGTGCTGCCCGCCGCCTGCTTTGCATTGGTCTTGGAGTGCATTTTCCAGAACGTCCGCAGAGCAGAATGGACTGAAATTTCTGCACTCTGGGACCTGCTCCAGGGAACCAGCGAGGATATGTTTGGACCTGCCCATATTCCTCTCCACCCCTCACCGCCACCTCAAATCACCCACTTGGCCAGCACCCTGCTTCCAGGGGGTGGGGCTGGCAGAGCCTCAGCCTTCCCTGCCTCCAAGGCACTCTGTTTACCAGGCCTGGCAACACCCCGGGGTTGTAGCTCACACTGGTCCCTCCCCACCATGCCCTAAAGGTCACTACCCAGGGATCCTTGCCCTTTGGGGCATGCTCACAGTGGTCACAGGGATGTGCGGGGAGGTGCCTGGCATAGGCATTTGTGCAAGGGAGTAGCCTCAGGGTGCGCAGCAGCCCAGGCCTGTGGGCGTCAGGCAAACAACCCTTCAGTGTCCAGCACAGCCCACCCAGCCCTTCTGTCCCGTGGGGGCGGGAGCCTACCAGTAACTCTGGGGTAATAGGGGTAAGAGCTTCATGGCCATCACCCCCTCCAACCCTAGCCCTCTTTTATAAACCCCCCTACACACACCCTGGGATAAGAAACCCTAGTGGCTCCGCATGCCTGAGTGTAGGCTGGGTGGCTTTGCATGGATGGCAAAGACACTATCCACTCAGTCAGTCAGGGTACTGGGAAACCCTTGGTCCTTCCCTCCCTTTCTGTCCATTCTTGACCCTTGCATAGTAAACTTCAGGCAAGCAAGCAGGCAGGCTTGCAGCCAAGTTCAAGATGCAAGAAGGCAAGCAGCACTCTCGTGGGTGTCAAGGGCAAGGGGAGCTGGGTTTGAGGCCTTGGTTCCCTGTTGCCCCCTACCCTTGCTCATGCCCTCTGTAGCAGAGGAGCCTCTGCCACCCCACTTCTGTCCTCCAGGACATTTGCAATGTTTGCAGAAATCTAGTTTTCAAGAAGTGCCACTGAGGAGAAGTGAGCTGTTTGAAACCCATACCAGGCTGGTAGGAGCAGGAGCAGCACATACCCGGGCAGCTGGGGGAGGGGAGGGATACAGGAGGGAAGCTGTGTGGGAGGGAAGTGCTCAGGACACTGCACTAATGTACGCAGGGCTTCCTGGGCACCTAGCATGATGGGATGCTGGAAGTGTCCTTCATTGTTGTGGTCACTATGGAGATGAGAGGGGCTTGCTCTACTCTCTGTGAACTGAGTTCCCCTGAGTGTAAGTAGTTTCTTAGCCTCCAACAGAACGGGGGGACATGTGCTTTTCCAGAAGAGGAGGCCCATTTGGCTTCAATACCACCTCAAGAGAGCTACCAGCCTCACCTTCGATTTTGGCCTTAGCTTGGGCTTTATTGATGCCCTGGTCCCTCTCCCAGATCCAATTTTCCGAGACTCCCTCTCTCCATCCTCCATTGTTTTGGGATGTTTGTCTCATTTGGACAAATCCACCTGGAACTATTGTAAAATTACATGACGCCACTTACCCTGGGATATCTATTCACCTAACAAGAAAAGAATGTTTTGGACTGCATGGCTATAAGGCCAGCATATGGAACTTGAAGCAGGAAGATTGCTACAAGTCCAAGGCCATCCTGGGCTATATATAGTGGGTTCAAGTTTTGCCTGAACTATGGAATGAGTCCAAGACAGCCTAGACCAGTTTGGGCAGAGGGTAAGACGCGTCTCATTTTTTCCCCTCCAGATCCTTAGCATATAGCAGAAATTGGTACAGGAGGTAAGGTTGCAAAGTGAGAGAAAAGATGGTCTCAAGACCCTCAGAGAAGAGGCTAACCACACCTAGATTCAGTCCATCCTGGAGTTCCTGACTCTACAAATGGGGAAGGCTCAGGAAATTTGCTGGGACCTAAGCAGGCAGCTGTGGACAGGACCAATGTTGCTGGTGGAGAGAGGAGGCCGCACAGAGGGTGTCATGACCAAGTAAAGCCCAGAGGAACTGAAGCTGGAGGAGCAAGCCCAACTTAAAGGCCTGTGAGTCCTGCATAAGAAGCTGCTATGATTGCGGTGTGAACAGACACTTTGAACCTCAGGCTCCTTGCCAGGGTTGGGCCTCACTCCTAGCTCCCTCCTCCTGCTCTGGGGCCCAGGCAGTTGGGAGAGGAATTTGGAGACAGGCTTGAGTCTGCCCAGCTTCAACAACCAGGAAGCTCCATCATGCCTGTGACTCCTACGTTCTGGGCAGTTCAGCTTCCCTTCATTCCTAGAGGTTGGTAGGAACCTGTTATCGATGCCACACAGAGATGCCAGTGCCTTCAAGCCCCTAGAAGGCAGGATCAGAATCCCACCCACCCTCTGCCCTCCTCCTCAGGTGTTGTCTACCAAGATGCAGGAGACTGAGAACAGAAGAACAGCAGGCCCTCTACCCATCTGTAGCCAGGATCCCCACCCCCACCGCTCACACATCCTGCAGCTCCCCTCCTCCTGGAGGAATCCACACCGGTGCCTATGGGTTTGGTTGGCATGGAGCTGGCAAGTGCTCCCTTCTACTCAAGGACATGTGAGGGCGTGGCGCAGGGGCAGTGGGAGAGGCTTAGCGTGCACTTCATTTGTGTACAGTGAGGAGTGCTAGAGGCTTAGCTCCTGATGTCATTCTTTATTGTTTGTTTAAGCTGGTGGGTGGGTGTGTGCGTGTGCGTGTGCGTGTGTGTGTGTGTGTGTGTGTGTCTCAGAATGAACCATTTTGATAGTCAGAGAATTTGGGGGGTGGATTTTCTTCTTCCATCTTTATGTGGGTTCCAGGGATTGGATTTAGCTCACCAGATTTGTTCAGCAACTGCCTTTATCTGTTGAGCCATTTCCAAAATGAACCATTTAAAAGTGTGCCAGTGGGCCCTATCTACAAGCTCATGTGAGCCTCACCTCTAGTTAACAGCAAACCACACTCACCACACAAATAAGAGCCCATACTGTTGGGCAGCTGCTACTGCTACCTCCCTGCAGAACCTTCAGAACCAAATGGCGGTCGGCCCAGCCAGCCAAAGTGTTTGTTATACAAGCCTGAGGATATGAGTTCAATTCCCAGAACCCATGTAAGGGAAGCTCTACAGACTTGACCTCTGGTGTTCACAAATAAGCCATGGCACAGTGCCCCCCCCCCACCCATTAGTAAATAAAAGTAAATACTTGCTGAGCAGGGGTGGCGCACGCCTTTAATCCCAGCACTTGGGAGGCAGAGGCAGGCGGATCTCTGAGTTTGAGGCCAGCCTGGTCCACAGAGTGAGTTCCAGGACAGCCAGGGCTACACAGAGAAACCCTGTCTCAAAAAAAAAAAAAAAAAATCAAACAAACAAAAAAAAGTAAACACTTAAAAACAAACTGGGTGACCTGCCCTGAGAGACAGCAGGGTGTATTGTGTGAACAAGATATCTAACCTCCCTGCTTGGTTATGCCAGGCATGTCCTTCCATGTTCATGAGGACAACCCCAAACGTGGAAAAGAGACAACCACCAGCCAAGTAAGTCATTTTTCTCACCCATATTCTCAGCTATGGGTCTCCTTCAGTGGGCATCACCAAACCTGAGCCCAGCACGGCAGCTGTGACACCCCTTTCAGGACACACATGCCACCAGCTGTGCGGTGCTGAAGGGATGGGGCAGCAGTCCCTCACATGCCCGTCCCAGTTGTCCCGGGCTCTGTCTGCATGGTTGCCCACACCCCAAGCTTGCCCTCAGTGGAGTGCCAAGAATGCTAAGTAGTCTGCTGGGTGGGGAGGAGGGAGAGCTGGCCATATCTCGGGGACACAGAGAATTCCATCCATGGGCACGTCCGAGGTCACATGATACCAAAGAAGGTGCAACCAGATCCTGGAAGCCCAGCCCCCGTCCCGTATCAGACCAGGAATGTTCTGTATGTCTTCAGGGGAGGAACGGACAGAAGAGTCTGCAGCAGCCCCTAGGAATTTCAATTGTGTTCTGACCCCTCCACCCAGCCTGCATGAGGGGGCACTCGTCTAGAGCACTTTCAGATACACAGGAGCAAACAGCTGAGACTTTGTGTGATGGTGACGCACTGGCATTTCAGGGCCAGGCTAAATGACGTGGGCATTTTACTCTCTAAGCCTGTACCCCAAGAAGCTGGGAAAGGGGGAGGATATTTGGAGTACCCAAGGGGAGCCAGGGCCAGTTCACCCTCACTGTGTCACAGTGGGCAAGTGTCATCACTTCTCTGTGCCTCTGTTTTCTCGACTGTAAAGTGAGAAAACAGCCATCTCATGGGGTGAACGTGGGGTTACCTCACTGTCTGCCTTTATCACCGTTCATGGCTAAGGCCTCGAGGGGATGGGGAAACACTTTCTCAGGTCAGCCAGCGGATAGGGCTCTGGTGTCCTGCTCCTTCATACAGCCTGTAGGGTTCACCTTTGCCAGTGGCCTTGCAAACAATCGCTTTCTTTTATTTGGGAAGCTGAGTCCAACCATTCTGGATTTGAGTATCTGTGTTGAAATCTTACCTCTCTCACTTATTTACTGTGAGCATAGGTGAGTTCCTTGCTGTCTCTGTACTTTAATCTGTGTAGTTTTTTTTCTTAGCCACATTTATCTATGTGTGTGTACCAGAGTACATGTGTGTGGTGGTCAGAGCACAGCTGCTACCATGTGGGTCCAGGTATTGAACTTGGGTCATCAGACTTGGCAGCAAGCACCTCAACCACCGAAACCAGCTTGCCAACCTTTTTTTCCTGCTTTACCAATTTTTATCAATGTTCACTGACCCTTTATCAGTGTCCGTGGCACTACTGAGAGCTCAGCTCTTTCTCAAGAATCCATGACTTCAAGAAGAACACAGGCTCCTATCTGTGAAAGATCTGCCCACTGGCTTTTCCTTCTCACAGTTTAAAAGTGGTAAGAACTTGGTTCTCTTTGTGACGTTCTCTTTTCTCCCCTAGAACTGGAGCTATAAATGGTGTGTTCTTCAGCTGACTGTATGAGATGCTGGAATTCTGCCCTACTAATCTTTCCTTGGCCATTGTCTTCATCAGTCTTGCATGCAGCAGCTCAAATGACACCTGTCCTGCACACGGCTCCACATAGGTGTGCCTTGTGAGCACGCTGGAGGCCACAGTCAAGCTGGATCACCTTTCCCTTCACACCCATCTACCCAATGAGAGAAGAAAGGCATCCGTCTACATGGGCTATAGGAAAGAGAGTGACTGACACAGTGGTCCAGTTCAGGGAAGACAAGGAAACTGACCCAGTGGGACTTCTGATGGACTGATCCTGTGCAGGGTGTGAGACAGAACCACAGACAGACAGAGTGACTAGGCTGTGGTAAGTCATTAGTCACTGCTGTGATAGTTTGAGTCAAGTGTCCCCTCTAGACACACATTTTGAATGCTTGGTTCCCCAGTTGGTGACGATGTCTTGGGAGGCTCTAGAACTGTGGGAGGTGGCGGTTGGTTGGCAGAAGTATATTATTAGGATGAGTCCTTCTCCTAATTTGGCTGCCTCTCTATTCCTAGGTCTACCATGCTGTGAACAGCGACTCCCTGTGCCTGTGTGGCTCCAACTGCCACAGACAATGGCACTCTGCCATCTCTTCCCTGATGTGACATACAGTAAATGCCTTGGGTCATCTTCATGGATTTTAGTCACAATGGTGTAAAAGTAACTGATGCCCAACACACAGGAGGGGCCTTTGGCTCAGTGATCAGACATGAAGGCAGAGGCCTGGATTGGCTCTGGTGAGACCTTCCTGAAGCATAGCACTGTGGAATTTCACATCTGGCATCTCTCAACTCAGCCATTGGTAGCAGAAAAATCCATATCTTCAGGAGGTGTGTGTCTGTGTCTGTGTGTGTGTGTGTGTGTCTGTGTGTGTGTGTGTGTGTGTGTGTGTGCAAGGAGAACCCCAGGGCTGTGAGGTAGCTCAGCAGGCAAACTCACTTGCTGTGTCCAACCTGGTGGCTCTTGAGTTCTGTCCCCAGACCACACACAGTAGAAGGACAGAACTGGCTTGCTATGTCATGAGTCTCCATAACACACACAAAGAAAAAAAGTAATTAAAAAAAATGTTTTTGTCAAAGAGCTACTGGACTCCTTAGCTGACCAAAGCTGCTTTCTGGGGGTGTTCAGACGGAAGGCCTACAAGAACACAGACATCCCATTTGGAGTCTCTCGAAGATATACGTTGATAGTGAACAGGTCACACTAGAAAGCATGGGGCCACAGGAAAGCTGACCAAGTCTGTTCTCCATTCCAAATCTTGAGGGTACCATTCAAATCCCTTCTTTAAAAAAAAAAAAAAAAAGGTTTATTTTACATATATGAGTGTTTTGCCTGCATGTATATATGTGCATCACGTGAATGCCTGGTGCTCGTGTGTTCAGAACAGGGGATTGGTTCCCCTAGAACTGGAGCTATAAATGGTTGTGAATCACCATGTGAGTGCTGGGAATCAAACCCAGGTCCCCTGGGGGAAAAAGTGCCCTTAACTGTCAAGCCATCTCTCCAGCCACTTAAAGTGCCACCTTGTCTCCACCCCTAGAACTCTGACTTTCCAAGGGGACCAGGCTATTTCTATATCTTCTCCATGCTTTCTCTTTGAGACAGAATCACATAGAAATCAGGCTGGTATCAGACTCCATTGATAGCTGATGACTTTGAACTCTCGATCAGTCTGCTTTTACCTCTAGAGTGCTGAGAGTAAAAACACGCTCCATCACACCAGGTCACTTGTGGGGTTTTTTGTGTATGTTTGTGCTTGCATGGATTCTTGTATACCCCATGTCTTCAGAGGCAGAAGAAGGGGACACCAACTCCCTTGGACCTGGAGTTCACAGACATTTGAGCCTGGATGTGGGTTCAGGGATCCAAACCCCTGTACTCTTCAAGGGCACTATGCTCTCTTAACTGGTGAACCATCTCTTGAGACCCACCACGCCGTTTTATGCAGTGCTGGAGGATGGAGCCCAGGGCTTCATGCATGCTAGGTAAGCACTCCACCAAGTCAACCACATCCCCAGACTCAAGGAGTTCAGAGTTCTTACCAAATCCCAGCAAGAAGGGTGACATCTGTGAAGCAGGACAAGAGAAGATCAGGGATCAGTAAGACGTGGGAAGGTCTATGCATATGTCAAATGCATATGTATCAACCATACCAATGAATATGGGTGGAAGGTAACATATAAGCTATTTTCTTCCCCCTGAGGCAGGGCTATATAGCTCTGGAAAGCCAGGAATTTGCTACACAGAAACCTGTCTGCCTCTGCCTCTGCCTCCTGAGTACATGGGCCACCATGACCAGTTCTGTACAAAAAAAAAAAAAAAAAGCCAAATGCACATATATATGCATATAAATGTAGCCTCATTATTCAAAGGCCAACAAAAGATATGCTGGGCTACGAAAAGCCTCCTCACTCCCAGACCATGGGCTTCTCTTTCCTCTCTCTCCAAAATCTCCTAGAGTTCTAACACAAGTTCTGGTCTTCAGAAAATGTTAACACTAACACACACACACACACACATACACACACACCCTCCTTAGAGACTGGTGTTTCTTGGAGCCCGCTAGCTGGACAGCATCTCTCCTGTGCCAACTTGGACAGTGGGTCAGCTGGGAATTCCTCTATAACCTCTCAGGCTGTTTGTTCTTGGGCCTGGAATGAGGCCAGCCATGGGGCTGTCTCTGAGATTTCCTGCCATGGGCCCTGTCTGCTGCAGAATCACTACCCTATTTAACTGTGGTTAGCAGCATGCTGACTTCTGAGAATCATGGTGTGTGTGTGTGTGTGTGTGTGTGTGTGTGTGTGTGTGTGTGTTAGTGTCTGATATATTTGGCAGGTGGGTCTGGGGTTCACTCTTCCCACCCTCAATACAACCACACATCTCACCCTCGGGTGTTAGCTGCCTACCAAACACAGCACGGAGTCAGCCCTATACATTTGTATACAGTGATGCGGGCTCTTGCTCTTGCCTGAAGGAAGGTTTATGACACACCACTGTGTGTAGGGGCTGAGATCCAGAGATGACTGAGGTCTCAGGTACCCTGATTACTTCTGCTTGTTTTATTTCCAAGTTCATTCAAAACCTTCTAAACATTGGTTTCTCAAAACCTTCACGCATAGGCATGCATGCTGGCATTTCCCCTCTGTCACCCACAAAGACAGTGGCGCTCATCCTTCCTAATGCCGAGACCCTCTAATACATACAATTCCTCATGCTGTGGTAGTTAGCTGGTAGTTAGCTTATTGACAGATTCTGCTCTGTACCATCTGTCTCCTCCTTCATGCTTTGTCAGCCTTGGTGACCCCCCCCCCCCGCCGTAAATAATTTTACCCCCAACCGTAAAATTATCTTCATTGCTACTTCATAACTGTATTTTTGCTACTGTTATGAGTCATAATGTAAATATTTTTGAAGTTTTGCCAAAAGGGTCTTCACCCACAGGTTTAGAACCACTGCACTAAAGGGTTCTGTAGAGCAACAGTCTATAGGACACAGCATCAAACTGGAACTCAAAGCATAAGATAAACACACGTCCACGCTGCTATGCTAAACTTCAGAAAGAATTCATTAGGGGAGCCAAAGAGAGGAAGCTCTCCTCCAGATGAATTGCAAGTGTATGCAGAAGCTGCAGCTAGCCAGACGCCCTAAAGGGTTAAAGCACTTGCTAGGCAAGTCTGGTGACCTGAGTTCTATCTGCAGTGCTCACATAGGGTAGAAAGAGAAAATGGCCTCCTCAAAGCCACCCTCTATCCCACACACACAAGAGAACAAAACAATAAAAAAGTTTTTAAAAGATGAAAGATCCATTTTAACCCAGTGGAATGTGGAATCTGGTCCAGAAAGAGGAAGTGGACCGAAAAAATGGTGAAATCTAATGAACTCTGGGGTTTAGTTGACAGAAATATGTGGATATTAACCTCTTAGTTTTGGCAAATTCTCTATAACATGTACGATGCCAGTAATCTGAGAGCTGAGTGTGGTGGTACAGCCTTCAGTCTCAGCACCTAGGAAGAATCTGTCAGTTCAGGATTAGCCCAGGCTATACAATGAGATTCTGTCTCAAGAAAAAGAAAGAAAGTTAGGGTATAATGGGTGAGCAGCACCATGAGGATTTACGGACAGTTGTGATACACCATGTGGATGCTGGGAATCAAACTTCAATCCTCTCTATGAGCAGTGAGCATTCTTAGCTGCTGAGCCACTTCTCCAGCCCTGAGAGGCTTTTTGCTGCCCAGCTCAGCTTACTCCAGGCTAGCAGGCCTGTGAGCTTCCTGGCAATCTTGTTTCTGCCTCCCTTCTAGCTGTAGGAGGGCTGGTTGTAGAGATATGCAGCACCTCATTTAGCATTTTTAACATAGGTCCTGGCTATGAAGTTTGCAGAATCAGCAAAGACTTACCAGCTGAGCCATCTTTGCCCAACTCTGTTACTTTTGCACTAGTCCGTGAATCTGAAACGACTGGGAAACAACCCATATCTATTAAATATGCTAAACAAATAAGTCACCACAGAGGCAGAATCCCAGCTCATATTCTGAATTCTTAAATAGTGAGGAGAAGATAAGAAAACAGAGGAACCAAACACAGACACTATTGCATATGCCAGCAAGATTTTGCTGAAAGGACCCTGATATAGCTGTCTCTTGTGAGGCTATGCCAGTGCCTGGCAAATATAGAAGTGGATGCTTACAGTCATCTATTGGATGGAACACAGGGCCCGCAATGGAGGAGCTAGAGAAAGTACTCAAGGAGCTGAAGGGGTCTGCAACCCTACAGGTGGAATAACAATATGAACTAACCAGTACCTCCAGAGCTCGTGTCTCTAGCTGCATATGTAGCAGAAGATGGCCAAGTCTGCCATCATTGGGAGGAGAGGCCCTTGGTCTTGCAGAGATTATATCCCCCAGTACAGGGGAATGCCAGGGCCAGGAAGCGGGAGTGAGTGGGGTGGGGACCGGGGGGGGGGGGGGAGGGTATAGGAGACTTTCGGGATAGCATTTGATATGTAAATGAAGAAAATATCTAATAAAAATTTGTTTAAAACGGGCATGGTGGCATACACCTTTAATCCCAGCACTTGGGAGGCAGAGGCAGGCGGATTTTTGAGTTCGAGGCCAGCCTGGTCTACAGAGTGAGTTCCAGGACAGCCAGGGCTACACAGAGAAACCCTGTCTCGAAAAAATTAAAAAAAAAAAAAAAAGTTTAAAAAAAATTTTTAAAAAGAAAGAAAGAAAGCAGAGGAGAGGAGAGAGAGTTGAACGGAAGCTTTCTGTGTACCTGGGATGCCCCAGATACTAGGCGCTGTCCTTGTGGAATCCTGTCCTATCTCCCAGCATCTCCCACCGAGCTATCCATCCCTGGAACTAACTCAGAGAGCTTTGATTTACTTTGGTCCTGTATCTTCACATTTTCCTAAAGACAGAAGGGGGAGAAAACGACTCTTTTATTTTCTTTTGAGCCTTTTCCAGCATTATGCCATTTAACACACCGGTGCAAAGCCAGGACCTGAACGGGACACAGAGTGGGAACAGAGCGCGGAGCCACAAGGGACCGGACCCCCGCAAGAGGCCCCGCCTCCACAAGAGGCCCCGCCCCCACAAGAGGCAGGGCCTCTACATAGCGCTGAGCCGCTGCAGGGGCCGGAGCTGATACGAGGGGCGTGGCTGGCGTAAGGGCCTGAACCGATGGCAGAGCAGGTGTAGCCAGTCAGGCGGGGTGTACTGGGGAAGGATTTGCGCATGCTCATGCATTTGTCCTTGTCAATACACAAGGTGTTGGCTTTGATGGCCAGCTCGTGCTCCAGCCGGGACTTGGTCATCACCAGCAGCTGCAACGTGTCTTGCGTCTCCCGAAGCCTCAGCTTGAGCGTCTGTAGAGTGTCGTCTATGGTGAAGACCTCATTCACGAGCCTGGGGTGGGACAGAGAGAAACCTCCATGATTCTCCTATAGCCCAGCCACCCCTGGATGGCTGGTAAAGTGTCTAGGGGTGGCCACTGCAGTGCAGTCCCAGCCCTAGAGGGGAGCACAGATGGATGAGCACCTTGGGGGCGGGGGGGGGGGGGAGTCACCAAGGCTGACAAAGCATGAAGGAGGAGACAGATGGTACAGAGCAGAATCTGTCAATAAGCTAACTACCAGCTTGCCCCCAGGGCCAGCAGTCCCACCTCTGCTTCTCTAAGCTGAACTGAAAAAGGGTGTTCACACCAAGTGCCTACAGCAGTACCGTCCACCATGGCCCAGAAGAGGGAAAGACAAACTGTGGCATTGTCACTCTGTGAAAAACTATTCGACCATAACCCAAAGGAATCATTTATTCTGGTTTGTTTGTCTCTAAGATAGTGTCACTATGCTGGCCATGGTGACATTGTCTCCAACTCTAGTGCTCAAGCTGTCCTGCCTAAGTCACTCAAGCACACCTGGCCTATTATGTGACTTGTTTTGTCTTGCCTTTGCCTTTTCTGGTCTTGTCGCCCCCCCCCAACCCCATCCCACCTTCTCCTTCCCTTTCCATTCCTTGCCCCACACAGTCCAGAACAGCCTCAAATTCTCTACATAGCCAGGTGAACACTGCTCTTCTTCCTTCACATCCCAAGGGCTGAGGTCATAGGCATGAGTCCTGCTCTGTCAGGTGCACTTTAATGAGTGTTGGCTGCTTAGGAAACATGCTCTCCACAGGAAACACAGGAACCAGCCTCATTGACATATGAGATCAGGTTCTGGTGACTTGTGCTCAGGTCTCTTCCATCAGGAACACACATCTATGCATACTGCGCTCACCCCTCTTGACTCACAGGTTCAGTCCTCAGAGAATGATGGCTCCCAACCAATGGAAGCCACCTGGCCTGGAAGAGAGCCCCTCCCAGCAGCCCACAGCCATTGGCCAACTGCCTCAGAGAGACTGAAGAATGCAGCACAGCGGAAAGACCTCTGGAGTGGTGTGCACCTCAGAGACAAGCGGGGAGGTGAATCTGAGGCCAGTCCCCACCTTATCCTGCCTCTGCAGAATTTCCCCAAATCTTGGAAGGTCTCTGATGGGGAACTTTGAAGTAGAGAAAAAAAGATAAGACTAAGCAGGCCATGTAGGGATCAAGGAGGAAAAGTTGAACCACAGCAGTGCAAGAGGCACTCAGAATTGGCCATGCTGTCTGCAAATGAGAAACCCAGGAGCTACACGAGGCTGAAGAGCTGGAATGTGGCCTCTTGATTGAGAAACTGATATTTTAAAAAAGCCCTCTGTTCATTCAATTCACAGTCTATCTTTTAAATGGAATTTTAAAAACTTTTAAAGGACAAAATCTAATGTAGCCTAGGCTGGCCTCAAACTCTGTGTAGCCAAGGATCATCCTGAACTTCTGGTCCCTCTTCCTCTACCTCCTGTGCCCTGTGACTCTGTGCTTCTGTGCAGTTTCTAAGGTGCTAGGAATCAACTCAGAACCTCATTCAAGCTAGGCAAGCACTTGACTAATGAGCTACATCTCCGTCCCCATTCAATTTAAGTTAAATTTAAGAGGATGAGGATGTGGGTCAGTTGGTAGAGTGTTTGTCTCCCATGTGTAGGGCACTGTGTTCGATCCTCATTTCTACATGAAAAGAAGAGCAAGCAGGAAACAAGGAAAAAGAGGCCAGGAATAGAATGATGGTCGGCAGTGAGTAGCTCCAGGATTGTGGCCGCCATTAGATGCCAGAGAGAGGGAGGACCCACCCCTGCCCTGTGTCTGAGCCCCCTTGCTGGAGATGTTTATGCTTTCCACCCTCTCTTCTGAAGCAAGCCCACTTAGCCAGCAGGGTAGGCAGGATCTAGCCAGCCAGGGATGACTTGGGCTCTTTGCAAGGAGAGAGGTAGGAGATGAACAGGGATGTTCATCCATCAGATCCTGTGGTAAGAGGAGCTGAAGAATGAAGGGGCCAAGATTGTGGTCTATCCCTACTACTAAGGTCTCCTTGGCCTTTCAGAGGAAGCAGGAGGGCTTCCTGAGCAGAGATGTGGTGTTTGAAGGATGGGGAAGCTCTAGAGAGAGACAGGGTGGAACCCAGAGCTCTAGACCTCCAACCCAGCTCACAGCTGAGCTCTGGGACTGGGTGTTCTGAGTCATGCAGGGTTTGGTTCTCAGACGCAGTGTTCCTGCTGTGACCATCCAGGCAGGACTGAAAATATTCTGAAGAGACACCATGTCCCTCATGTTGGCTAGCACATGATTGAAACTATAGTTCCCAAGAAACTGACGTTCTCTCCCATCTCCATCCCCACCCCCCAGGGGTCTCATGATGGAAAGGAAAAGACCGAAGACAGCAATCAGAAGACTTCACCAAGTTCTAATAATCTATCAGAGCACCTTGCATGAGGGACAGGAGCTCAGGCAATGACAGGTGAGACCAGGGCTGCTGTGCAGTCCTCTTCTCCTTTATTTGAGCCTGAATCTCCTGTGAGGACCTGAGGATGCACTGGGGAGTGTTGGAGCTTGGCTTCTGTATGAGTTCCTTTCCCCAGTGTGACCACACTGCATAATCTCCCACCCATGCTTTTCAGTTGCTCGTCTACTTGTCCTGTTAAGAATGAGTAGACAAACCAAGCTTGTTAGAACTGCCAGAAAGAGCCTAGGCTCCGATACCTACAACCCCAGTAACAGTGGAGCCTCTGAGATCCACCCTTCTCTTTCTGGAGTCCAGTCGTCTCCTCTCACCCCAACTCACCTGAACTGTGGCACATCCCTGCAGAGTTCCACATTGGGCCGTCGGGTCCTGCATGCTAGCATGGTCTGGGCCATCTTCAGTGGGCATTCTTTGGCCACAATGGCCCTCTCCAGCAACATGATGGTGTTTTCTGCCTGGAAGATCTCCTGCAGTATCTGTGGGGATGAGAAGACTATCACAGTCTGCCAGAAGTTTCTCACCTCCTCCTCGTGGGAGGGCAGGGAACTGAAGTCACCTCAGGGGCCTCTAGCCTAGCCTTTCCCCAACCCTGAACACCTGTGGGACAGGGAGTGTGATTTGAGTGACTTTTGGAAACTGATACTATTCCTGCTTGTCACCATGACACTGACTGCTAGGGCTGGGCCAGCATCAAGACTAATTTTGGGTTTTGAAACTCTGCGGGAGGAAGACGATCATTGTTTAGCGGGAAGAGAAGAAAGAAGGAAAGGAGGGATGGAGGGGGAAGAAAAGGAGAAGAAAAGGAAAAAGGAAAGGAAGAAAGGAGAGAAGAAGGAAGAAAAGGTGTGTGAGTGTGTGTTTGATTTTGTCTGTGTGTCTATGTGTGAGTGTGTCTCTGTGTGTGTGGTTGTGTGTGAGTGTGTGTGGGTGGTTGTGTGTGGTTAAGTGTGAGTGTGTGTGTGGTGTGTATGTGGTTGTGTGTGAATGTGTGAATGTATGTGTAGTGTATGTGTGTGTGTGAAAGTGTGTGTGTGTGAATGTGTGAGTGTGTGTGTATGAGTGTTTGACTGTGTGCATGTGGTTGTATGTGTATGTGTGTGTGGGGGGGTGTGGTTGTGTGTCTGTTGGAGAGTGTTATCTAACATCTAGTCATAAAAACTAGGTTCCCCATATAATGCTGCCATTGTCTCACTCTATGGAAATGTGAATCCCAGCAGAGGCAGGAGGGAGCCTGCTGGGGTGAGAAGTGACCCACATCAGAGGTCTGGCACTGGAAAAAATCTCCTTAGAATTCATTGGGTTGCATGTACTTTTTGTTGTTGTTATCAGACTGTTATACCTCAGTAGCAGAGCAGGTGAAAGACTGCGCTGTGGCTCAATGGCAGAGTGCTTGCCTGGCATGAATGAGAAAATGAGAGAAAAGTCACACAGGAACAGGTCAGTGACCAGTTGACATTTGTCCTGGGGACATGAAAGTCATCATGTGTCTTTTTATACTTTTATGTGTTTGAAATTTTTTATAATAAAAACTAAAAGAACTGGAAAAGAATGTGCAAAGCCCCAGCTTCCATCCCCAGTAACAGCACACTCCTATAACCCGAGCACTCAGGAGATCCGAATCCAAGGACATCCTTAACTACAAAGTAGATTTGAGACCAACCTGGGCTACATAAGAACTTGTCTCAAAAGTTAATGCACAAATAAAACTAATATAACAAGTATGCCAGTAAAGTATAGGCACACTAGGCTGATCTATTATTACTGCTGAAGGGACCTGGCTTTGCCCCTGGCCATCCCTAGCCTTTCCCAGGGTTGAGTGGACGGTTGTACCTGGAATCTCCACCCTCAGGCATGCAGCAGCCTGAGTCTGAGCTGTTCTCTCCTGTGAGAAGGCTCTTTGTGCTGATACCCACTTCACTTTGGAATTACCCAGTACCAAAAACGCACATGTTCTATTCCTGCCAAGCCTAAAAGTAATGCTCTCTATGATGGCTTGATTGCCAGAATCTTCTGCAATTATCCATCACCACAAAGAGTTCAATTTCATATAGCCCAAGATCCAAGAATGCTTGAAGAAAAAAAAAGGCATCACTAGGGCTCAACCATGATATTGTTTGACCCTGCTTGATCCAGTTTTACTGTAAATAGATGTTGGCTTTGTGTGCCACCAAGTTGAAATTAGACCCAACTCATAAAAGGGCTGTTTATTATTCCTGTTCTGCCAGTCTAATGTGTGAGGAGCATAAAAGCCAGAGAAATCGCTAGTAACCACTGGGGGTGTCCCATCACCCAGGCAGGGGAGACTAGAGGGACAGAGGGAACCAAGAGGGGGAGCCAACTTCATCAGAAGAGTGGCCAAGTAAACCACAGGACGCCTGGCTACATCCAAAGTCCAGAGTCACTGAGTGCCACTACCACTCTCCATAGTGTGGGGTGTGTGTGTGTGTGTGTGTGTGTGTGTGTGTGTGTATGTGTGTGCATGGAAACCCTCTCTTGGTATGCTGGCTGGTGAAGGTGGGACATTTGGAAATTGAATAGGTCATGATGTGGGAACCATTTCATCATGCAAGAAACAAGAATTCAATAACTTGAATTTCATTGTTTGGGTGTGATTTTGTTTGTTTGTTTGTTTGTTTGTTTGTTTGTTTTTCAATAGTCTTACTCTGTACCCTGGGCTAGCCTGGAGCCCATACATAGTCCTCCAGTTTTAGCCTTCAAAACGCTGGGAATACAAGCATGTGCTATTGTACCTAAGTAAAATCCACTGTTTGTAAAGTATCCAGTCTATGCTATTTATAACAGCCAAAACAATCCAAGACATGCCTCAGTTATGGTATAGTACATGCTGAAACTCAAAAATGACATAATCTGATGTTCAGGTGTAATAGGGTGTCCGTCCTGTGTTTTCATTTGCTAACTTCAAGAAGCTCACCCAGTACATGGACTAAGACTTGCTGCAGAGATTCCCTCTTCTCTATATTATTAAAAGCAAGGTCTTAATATATAGCAAGGTAAGCCTCTGGTTCATGAACCTCCTGCATCACCTCTTGATGCTGGATGCAGGCATATGCATGACGCTGTGCAGGTCTTCCTTACTGATTCTTTTAAAGAGAACCTCACTATATATAGCCCAGGCTTCCCTCAAACTCAAGACAGTCCTCTTGCCCCAGCCTTCAGAGAGCTGGGATACCTGGCCCATAAACTGTCACTACTAAATAAATTATTGAAGATTGAGGTGATTCTATTTATAATCTGAGGTGCACTGTAGTAGTTAGCTGTGCAGGTGAGTGGTAAAGTGGCGGGGGTGTGTGTGACTCTGAGGCTCCTTTTCATGTGTACACAAATAAGGCGGGGATGGAGCTGGATGGATTTGCATCCATGGTGACACAGGGACAAAGGGGGTGAGGACAGGAGTGTGTGGGATTGCTTTCCTCCTGTCCCCTCCTGTCCTTCCCCAGGCTCCAGGCTGGAGCCCTCGGCTGCTTAGTCCATCATACCCCCTTGCCCCTCCTCGCTGCACATCTTGATCAGACCTGTCTGTGGGTTTTCCAGAACACTGGGGGTTTCCAGAACCTTCTGCTATGGCCTACTGATGATTCACACCCAGGGCACATCTGCCCAGGCCCAGGTGGGTGTTTCTGCTGCCAAAATGTTTCTTCCCCATAGCTTCTTATCTAGCCCATCACTGAGAGCCAGGGTTGTCTCCATCCAAAGGAGACTAAGAGCCCCACAAGATCCACTGAGATAACTCCCGGAAGCCCGAGTGTCTCCAGAATCTCCAGTGGGAGACCCAGTCTCTGAAAGACTGTGGACCGTGATCCTGACAGTGTTCTCTGGCCAGGACCTGGGCATTCCTGAGCTATCAGGGCCATCACCCTGAGCAGGATAGCATCCTGGATCGGCCTTCCTGGTGAGCAAAGTGCTTCTATCAGGCTTGTGTCACAACACAGAGAAAGATGACAAAGGATAATGGCCCAATCCCCTGTGAGATCATTGCTAATCCAAGCGAATAGATAGCATGTATGGTTGTAATGGCACATTAAATGAAGAGCCACAGAGCAATAATCAAAACCAGTGTCTACTTCTCTAGCTCTCTGAGTCCTCTGATCTCTACCCATGCACCATCCCATGCACACATACATACACACAAAATAAAATACATGTAAATGAAAGTTTCCCTTTAAGAAGAATCTTCACTTCAAAGGGGAAATACTATCTAAACAGTAAAAGTCAAAGTTGTAGAGATTCTTCGGCTCTGCTCCACTGAGGTTCTGACTCTGTGGATGGGACACTTCTCAGAATCCTTGGTGACTTGGTCATAGAAACCCCTGTTTGACTTAGAAGTGCAGACCTACTAGGTAAACTGAGGCTCTTGAGCAGGAAGGGGCTGGGTTAATTGCCTCGCTGCAGGTGGAGATGTGGAGCTAAGCCCAGGCTGTCTGTCCCAGCAAGGAGTCCTAAGCAGGATAGAGTTTGTTTACTATCTGTGCATGTGAACCCACAGGTGCTTCCCACAAGGGAATTGGCCCCACCCCAGGCTTCCAGCTTCTGGGAGAAATGTATAGACAATTTTGAAACTGGACACCCCCCGCCCCAAGCCCCAGTCCCAGAGTTGTGCTTTCTCCTGTGGCTCAGACTCTCCAGGCAACCAGGAAGGAAGCAGAGAACCCAGGAGGCCTCCGGAGAGGAGAGCCTGGGCAAGTGGGCACATGCTGCAGAATGCAGAGCCTCAAGTTCCAAGCTCTTACTAAATGTATGTAACATGTGTACACATACCCACACACACTCTACCTCCTTTGAAGCCACCCCAACCTGTTCTCAGAGCTGTGCTATTCCCACGTTTATATCAAATGCAGCAGGTTGTAGGGTATGGTGGTGCACATCAGCAAGTCAGCACTTCAGAGGTTCACAAGTCCAGGTCCTGATTGGACTAAGCTCTGAAAGCTGTTCTCAACAAGAACAAAGAAGAAAACTCAAGCAGGCATTGATCACACACAGGGCCTTTACAGAAGTTGTCCCTTCTGCTTCAGGAACTCCTTCTCAGATACCAGCAGGCTCCCTTCATCCACCTCCTCAGGCTGGGGCTAATATGCCTACGCTGCTCTGGTTGCACCTCATTAAACAACGCTTCAGAACTTTAGCCAATGTGTGAGTCCCTTTCTTTGAGACACGGATGTGGCAAGGCCTACTCAAGTTTTCAGCCACCCAGAGCAGAAGTGGATGCCCTCTGGAAAGAACAGATTCCTCTCCAGACTAACACCCTCCTGCCTTGTTATACTACACACTCAAGCAAGGGCACACACACACACACATACATGGCTGCCTGGCATCTTGGCTCAGGCTCTGAGGGATTCCCCTGGAATGTTCATCTTTCTGTTCCCACAAAGCTAGGGAAACAGGCTCCAGGGCACAGTTTGGCTCATCCCAGAGACTGGGTGGAACCTCTAGGGATTGGTCCCCAGGGGGTCACCCCATGGGAGGAGTCTTGGCACACTGGATCAGGCAGCTGCCAGGCTTTTCCTGCCCTGGCTGGGAGTGGTTATGAAAGGGTGGCATGGGAGAGAGAATTCCTTTTTCACTCCTCTGCATTCCCATAAGGCAGGGTGCCTGCCACTCAAAATACGGAGCCTCGGCAGGGTGTGTCTGAAGCCTCCCTGGTGCTGCACATCAGAGGACAGATGACTCCATCTCCCTAAAACTGACCAGTATTGGAGTCACACATGCTCCATAGCTCAGCTACTGTTCTTATTTGCTGTGACCTTGTGAGTTTCCCAGCCTCTCTGAGCCTAATGCAATCTGTACTCCACATCTACAGAGCCCTTCCTAATTGCCAGATGTGTTTTCTTTCATTTGTTAGACTGGCAGAATTACAATAACCTACTAAGGTGTAGCTATGAGGACTGAATGAGATGGCTAACTCTTACATCGGCAGCTCTGGATGGTTCACAGAGCTGGTGAAGATGTTATGGGATATGTCTGTGAGTGGATGGATGCTCAGGAGTTCCATCAAGCCGGGTGGTGGTGGTGCATGCCTTTAATCCCAACACTTGGGAGGCAGAGGCAGGTGGATTTCTGAGTTCAAGGCCAGCCTGTTCTACAAAGTGAGTTCCAGGACAGCCAGGGCTACACAGAGAAACCCTGTCTAGGAAAAAAAAAAAAAAAAAAAAAAGAGTTCCATCAAGATTGATGGTCTCAGCAGGTATGCCCTGTTTGAGTGGCCCTCATCTCATCCATCACAGCCCAAGTCCAAGTTTCATCAAAGCACAGAGAAGAAGTGACTTCTTTCTCCTGAGCTCTGAGGCTCACGCCTGCCTTCCCCACAGCTCCTTGCTTTCAGACTCAAGTGAGGATTTTCACTGGTGGCACAAGCCCACTGCTTGCTTATAGGGGACTAAGATATGGTTGACTCTGAGCTAAATGTCAAGGGACCATGGACTGGGAACCATGAGTTCAAGTTGCACGGTGGAAAGGTGACTTTTCATAGTCACAGGATAAAACAGTCACAAGTGCCAACTCACTGCTGGAAACACCAGGTTGGCAGGTCACAGCAGGGTAGGAAATCTCCTGGTTGCAGGTACTTCCTAGTGACCACCTTGGCCGCAGGGACCGTAGAAGCTAGAGGGTTGCTTGGCTGGACCATTACAAAAGTTCTTCCTGCCGACTACAGGGATGTTAGGTCAGACAAGAGGGGATTAAAGATAGTCTAAGATAATTGTCTCTGGGTCTGCAACTTTACAATCACAAAGCTCTAATCAGCCATCAGTCTGTAAGAATCCTAACACTGTGTTCTGGGAACTCCAGTTCAAGTCATTTTCATCCTGGGGACAAGCTAACCTCCAGTGTTCCTGGGTATCTTCTCTTTGATTCTCCCTCTTTCCTTTTACATTTTATTTATGGGGACTGGGGAAGCGCTGGTGTGAACCATGGCACAAATCAACAGGGAGATGAGAAGACGACTTCTGGGATCCAGAGACCTCAGAGTTGAACCCAGCTTGTTGGGCTTACCCAGAGAGTGCTTTTACCCACTGAGCCATCTCTCCAGCCTTTCTTTTTTGAGACAACATCTCACCTCTGTAGCCTAGGCTGGCCTAGAACTCAGGGTGATCCTCTTGCCTCAGTCTTCCAAGTACCAATGTATACTGTATGCATCACCATATCTGCTACACTTTGTAAGTCTTCAAGTCGATCTCTTCCAGATGACTCAACTTGGCATTTGTAGTATGAAGGCTGCCAGAGTACGTGGAGTTGGGTGTGGCTGTGTTTTAATAAAACTTTATACAACCAGGTAGGGGCCAGAATTTTGCCCTAGGCCTATTAGTTTGTAACTTACTACACATCCTCACAAACCGAGTCATGACCCCTCAGTGCTATGAAGCTGCTACTCCTCAAGCTGCTGGGACTCAGAGAACAGCTGCTCTAAAACTGTGGGTTTTCAACCTAATGCTATGACCTTTAATACAGCCCCCCATGCTGTGGTGACCCCCATCCATAAAATTATTTTTGTTGCTACTTCATAACTATAATTTTGCTACTGTTATGAGTCCTAATGTAAATATTTTTGGAGATAGAGGTTTGCAAAGAGGTCAGGACCCACAGGTTGAGAACCATTGCTTTAGCACCTCGCTACTCAAAATGTTAGCCAGAGGCCATTGAAGTCTGAGAACTTGCTGGAGAGAAAGACGGTCTTGTCCCAGCCTAACCCTGCTCTCTGGCTCTGCTAACAAGGCTCTCAGGCGATTTTCCTGCATGTTCAAGGACAACAACCAGGGCTGATGTGTGGTTTGAGGCCAGTCTCTGGTTAAGTTTGCAAGGCAGAGGGACATGACTGGGAACGGGAGGACTCTCAGCATCATGGTAAGGACAGAGGCAGGAAGAGTAAGAGGACATCTGCCAGGTGGAGCTGGGAAGGGAGCGGGGTGGGGCTGGGATCAGCAGGACTGCAGTTTGCCTACCCAGCAAAATCCAAAGGAACCTTTTAGAAAAGAGGCCTTGGAGTCGACAAACTGTACCTAAACAGGCACCACCTAATCCTGAACTTCTCCAAGCCTCAGTTTCCCCATCTGTACCTTGGCCACAGAGACAAAGCTAAGGAGTCTCTGCTTTCTCCCTGTTCCCAGCAGGAAAAAAAAAAAAAAACCCACTCACCCCCCAGTAGGTCTCCTGTCAGCAATCGGCTGAGATTCAACTGCAGACAGAGTGCTTGCAGAGCAAGCACAAAGTCCCAGCTTCTATCCTGGCACTGGGACACTGACTGGCACTGTACAGTGTGGAAGGCAGTAGCCCCCAACAGCCCCAAACAAAAGGACTTTACTGGGTAGAAAATTGGGCTGCTCTTCCCAGCTGGAACACAGACCAGGGAGATGACTTTGGGGAGAGGGGGAGATGTGGCTGAGCTGCCTGCCTCATAAAGCTGCCTGCCTGCATCTTGTCTTATGACAGCAGCACAGGCCTCCAAGGCCAGGAACTGAAGTTTAATGTGGACAGAGGGGTGGATTTAGCTCCAGCTGGCAGTCACCTCCTCCAGCTTTGTGCAACCTTGCAAATTTATTGTTTTCTGATTTGCACAAACCCAGGGGTTTCCAAGGAGATGCCTGCCTTGATCCAAACAGACTCTCCAGCTTCAGAAAGGGGCAAGATGCCTGGCCTGGAGTACTGGGGCGGGAGGGGGGGGTCAATAGTGAGATATTTTTTAACTTCATCCAAGCCCAGGAGCAAAACGTGGAGAGAGAAGGGCTCAGGAACTCTGCCAGGAACCCAGGACATGGAAGGTCCTGTGCTAGGGTCCTCCTGTCGAACTCTTAAATGTGGGCATTGAGGGAGGAGGGAGGAAAGTGGGTCCGTGGGTAGGAGTACTTGATGCATACCGACAGGGACCTGAGCTCAATCCTCAAGGCCCACAGGAAAATTTGGGTGTGGTCCTGTGCCCCTGTGACTCCATGCTGAGAGGAGCAGAGACAGGAGGATTTCTGAGACTTGCTGGCTGCCATCCCTGTACTACAACCAGAGAGACAGAGAGAGACCCTGTCTCAGGGGGAAGTGGTGGAGATGATAGGGCAGGATGCCCTCAGCAGTCACAACAAGACAAAAAGTCTCCAAACTTTGGAGTAAATTTGGGTTGTAAATGATTGTTCAGATATGCAGACGCCAAGCAAGCCCTGAGCACAACAGCGCCTGAGGAGCACAGACTTTAACAGACAGCCTCCAGCAGGGGTCCTGAAACCCCTGCTAGACTTTGGGAATGATTTGGGGTGGGGATAGTTTATCAGGTAAAGGTGCTTGCAGCCAAGTCTGAGGACCTGCATGGTGGAAGGAGAGTATGGATTCCCACAAGTTTTTCTCTGACTTCCACAAATGAACTATGGTGCCTCCTCCAACAAATTAATGTAAAAATAAACCAAAATGGAGTGCGGGCACTTTATACCGCTTCGGAGCAAATTCTTGGAAATCCACTGTCTGAAGGCTTCAAGGGCATTTCCTCAACACATTTTTCTTTTCTCCTTCCTTCCTCCATCTCATCTTCTCTCTCTCTCTCTCTCTCTCTCTCTCTCTCTCTCTCTCTCTCTCTCTCTCTCTCTCTCTCTCTCTCTCTCTCGGATCTCAAACTCATTAAACATAGCAGAGAATAGCCTTAAATTTCTGATCCTTTCAAGTGCTAGGATTACAGGTATTGATGACGATGCCCCCCCCACCCCAACATACACACACACACACACACACACACTTTGCCTGAGTTTTCTGTAGCACTGGGGACCAAACCCAGGGTGTCGTGCACACCAGTCATGCACTCTACCAACTGAGCTACATCCCTGGGAACTTTTAAGAGGATTATAGCCAGCCATACCTGACAGCCTGTGGTTGTTTTGAAGGCCAGTGGCCTCCATAGGCTTGTATTTGAATGTTTGGTTTCCAGTTGGTAGACTATTTAGGAAGGGGTAGGTGTGGCCTGTTGGAGGTGCCCCTGGGGTGAGCTTTGAGATTCCAAAGCCCACGCACCCCCCCTCCAACTTGTAGATCAGGATGTAGGCTGTTAGCTACTGCTTCAGAGCCACACCTACCTGCCGCCAAGCTCCCTGCCATAATGATCATGAAACGGTGAGTGAGCCCCTAATTCAATGCTTTCTTTCATAGGTTGCCTTTTCTATGATGTCTCTTCACAGCAGTAGGAAAGTAGCTAAGACACCAGCTCAGAGGCTCCTGGAGGTGGATCTGACCATCATCACTCCTCCAACACAAAGTTAAGAGGACACATGCCCATGTCACCTGCCTGTCACCTGCCTACTGAGTCTTCTCTTACTGAGTCTCCTAGTTCACATTGCTGTTACAATGGTTTATTTCTTCTCATCATCATGGTCCTCTTCTCTTCCTCCTCCTCCTGTCCCTCCTCCTCCTTGGCATGTATCTGTACATGTGGTGTGTGCTAACACGTGTGAGTGCTCATTCACGTATGTGTGGGGCATGTGGGTGTGTAGATGCAAGTGGTGGCCTGACGTTGATGCTAGATGCCTTCCTTAATTGCTCTCCACTTTTTATTAAGGTGAGTCCATCACAGAAGCCAGGTTCTCCGGTTCATAGCCAGTCCACAGCCATCTTACTTTGGAGTTCCTGGCTCTGCTTCCCAAGTGCTGGGGTTGCAGGTGGGCCGCATGCCTGCCAAGCTGTCATGTGGTCCTGATCTCCATGCTTGCACAGGAAGTGTTTCTCCACAGAGCCATCTCCTTGATCCTCTCATTATGGACCAGAATCCTGCAGTTCACAGGAACTAATCTCCAAAGCCCTTCAGCTGGATCTAAACGGAGTCACTCTGCTTGTCCACACACACCTCTGCCTTTCTACATTTTTAATTTTTTTTAAACTTTGTGTGCACAGGTGTTTTGCCTGAATGCATGCACCACATGTAGGCAGTTCCTGACGGGGCCAGAAGATGGTGTGAACATCCAGTAAGACAAGAATTACAAGTGTTTGTGAACCACCAATGTGGGTGCTGGGACTTAAACCCAAGCTCTCTGGAAGAGCAGCCCACGCTCTGAACCACTGAGCCATCTCTCTACCCATTTCTACAATGTTTAGAGCTAAGGCTCTTTCATCTAATACTGAGTGTATGCACAGGGCCAGGCAGGGCCAGGCCAGCAGCTCTGCATCCAGGACTTGGCCTGATTGAGAAGCCAACCGTCGTCAGTAGCTTGGTCCTTCACCCCAGTGCTGGAAGGGATCCAGCTGCTTGCGAGGCACAAAAGCATTTCCCATCCACAGAAACCTCACTGTCAAACAGAGGCCAGCAGCTAGAGCTGGGATCTTGGCTCCCCACTGACTGTCAACCCTCAGACTCTTCATTTTCCTGCCCAGTTCCCAAGCAAAGAGGTAGTTTTGATGATGCTAACAGCCATTTGAAAGTCAAAATGCCAAGGACTTCAGCAGAAAAGAAAGCCTTGTAAGGTTTAAGACTCACAGCCTTCTGTAGTCTGGTTAAACTCTTTCCATGACAAGTAACTTTCCCCATCCCTTCTCCCCTTCCTACACTCCTCCCCCTTCCTGTTCTCCCTCTTTCCTTCCTCTCTTCCACCTTCTTTTTTCTTTCTTTCTCTTCCTTTCTTTCTTTCTTTCTTTCTTTCTTTCTTTCTTTCTTTCTTTCTTTCTTTTTTTTATAAGGTTTTACATACCAGGCTGCTTCAAAGCCACTATAAAACTGAGGGAGACCTCAAAGCTCTGACCCTCTGTCTCTATCTCCTGAGTGCCAGAATTGCAGGCAGGTACCCCTTTGCCTAGTTTATACAGCACTGGTGAGTGAACCCCGAATGTCATGCATGGTGGGCAGGCATTCAGCCAACTAAGCTACATTCAGAAACCTCCCTCAGGTGTCTGAAGACTCTAACACAGCTCAGCACTTCCTCTCTGCTGTAGTTACCTACTCAAGGCTTTGAGGCTCTCAGTGGAATAAGCAATAGGGCGAAAGTCCTGGAGATGGGGGTTCAGCCTGTTAAGAAGAGGCCTCTTAGAAATCCATGTCCAGGCCTGGGGTGGCTCAGCAGATAAAGTGCTCACCCACGAGCATGAGGACCTGAGTTCGGATCCCAGCACCCACTAAAGGTCTGTAGTTCTGGTTATAGGAAATGAGAGACAAGCCCTAGAGCTTGCTCGTTACCCAGCAGAGCTGGATAGGTGAGCTCCAGGCTTGGTTAGAGGTCTTATCTCAAAATGTAAGGCAGAGAGTGATGGAGGAAGATACCTGACGCTGGCGTCTGGCTTACACACACACACACATACACACACACACACACACACACACACACTGCACACACCACACAAACATGCACATAGAAAAAAAAAAAAAAGACATCCAAGTGCAGGTGAGGGCATGCAGCTGGGTGTGGGACCACAGCAAGGCTGGAGAAGGTGTGACTCAGCAGTCAGGGCTGACTATGGCTGTAGGAAACAATCACCTGAGGGACGGGGCAGAGTGATGTAAATACAGTGCTTATACTGAAATTCTCAAAACTAAATAAAGGAAAAAGAAAAGAATCACACAAGCCTGCCTGTGGTGCATCCCCAAAGTCTAGCATTTGGGGATCTAAGGCAGGAAGATGATAGTTTGAGGCCAGCCTGGGCTATATTGCAAGTTCTTGGCAGCTTAGGCTATACAATGTATCTCAAAAAGGAAAAAAAAAAAATCATTTATCATTTCCCTGGCCATCACACACCACTCCCCTCAGTGATGGTCACACTTGTCTCCTGTCTGCTCTGTGTCTCCTGACTACATACAGTTCACAGCCAGCAGAGAAACAGCCTGATTGAGGCTGGGCTTCTGGCATGTCTGGCTCACCTTGGTGCCAGCCTCCTGATGCCACACCTCTGACCACAGCAAGAGGGAAGTGATATTTGAATCTAAGGACTGCAATAGGTTACCTGGAGGCCAAACCCCACAGGGGCATTTCACATCCCTGCACAAATCTGCCTAGGTCTGTGTACCAGGAAAGCCTGACTTGGTCGCTTCACTTTCCAAGTGGGAAAGTGGGAAGGAGAGGGAAGGAGAGAGCTAGCTGCTTGCCCAGACGTTCATCCAGGCCAACACACACTGCTTTTGATCTTCCCAGAGAGATCCGTTGCAGCCAAGGCTCCAACTGTAGGCGCTCATTAGGAACCCTGATTCCCAGGCCCCGCCCACTGGCTTAGTCGGACCAAACACAGGGAACACAGTGCGCAGGTCTGTGCGGCTGGCCAGCTTCTTACCTCTCTCACCTCGTTTCCTCCTCCGCTTCTGCCTTACTGTGCACAGGTTACTGCAGGATTAGCTGTATCTTTCTCTAAATCCAGTCACTTTATTTTATATGTCATTATTGTTAGGCTTTTCTTGTTTGGGGTTTTTATTATATTTTTAATTGCATTTACTTGTGTGTATATGTGGTGCGCACACAGGGGTGGGGGGTAACAAATGCACGTGCCACAGCTAGTTCATGTGGAGACCAGAAGGCAGCTTCAAGGATCACTTTTCTTTTTTTTCCACCATGTGGGTCCTGGAAATAGAACTTTAGACAGCAGGCTGGATGGCCGTTACCAGCTGACCATCTCCTTCCCCTAAGTGTTTTGTTTCTGCTGGCTTAATTTTGTTGTTGTTGTTGTTGTTGTTGTTTCAAAAAAGGGTGTCTCACTCTGTATGCCAAAAACTAGCAACAATCCTCCTGCCTCCGCCTTCCATGCACTGTGAGTCTCCACACCCAGCTCAACTCAGTTTAGAAACAAAAAGAGCGCTTATTTTAAGTGGAAGCTTTCTATCTCTAACTATCATTGGTGTAAATCAAACAGCATTGCTGTATGTGGAAAGAACATTAACAACGCATAAAATAAGAAAGAGGCAAACGTGTGTGCTGGGACTCTTTAGCTAGGCATCGCGACCACCTGCACCTGAGGAAGGCTGCTGACGGACGGAAGGGGCTGTGTTCTTACTATTCAGCTCAGGGATACTAATGGTCCTGTAACAGAACACAGCAAATGTCATCTTGCCTGCTGGGACCTGCCTCCAACACCTTTAGAATAAACATTTTCTTGTTTTTGTTGTAAAAACAGGGTCTCATTAGCCCAGGCTAGCCTCCAACTCCCTGTGAGGCCTGAGGATGACCTTGACTCTTTGACCCTTTGACCCCACTTCCCTGAGTGCTGGGATCACATCACATGATCCTGTGTGCCATCATGTCTGCTTAGGTCACTGCCCCGAAGTCTCCTTCTCCTCGGCACATCTGTGAGTCCCATTCCCCCGTCTTGCACTGAATTTCACCCTAGCACACACAAGTGGATAACTGGATGTTGGAGAGGGAACATGTAGGATCCCAGGCTCTTGGTTGCCAGAGAACTCAGACCACCTAGGCATTATCCTCTTCTGCTCTGGGGCCAGCAACTACTTCCCTCCAGAAGATGGCTAAAAGCCTCAGTGTTCTCCTGTAAGGACCAGACCCCAGGGCTGTTACAGGCTTGGAGCAGCAAGGTGGCTTATCAAATAGAGGCACTATCACAAAAGCCTGGTGACATGAGCTCAATCAATCCTCAGATCCTACATTAGAGAGCCTCCACAAGTGCACATGTACAAACAAGCACACACACACAGAGAGAGAGAGAGAGAGGAGGGAGAGGGAGAAAAATGAAATAAAGTATTTTTTAAAAAGAAAGGAAAATTCCCCAAGGTTATAAGGGATTAGAACCCAAGCAGTCAGGGTCAAAGCCCATACTCAGCACAGCAGAGCTGAAAGCAATGAATGGCAGCCTCTACTGCATCTTACTTTGTAAAATAGTGTTTTGTCATCAATTTTGCTTCAGTAACTTTATGGCAAATTAAAAATCCTAAACTCTGATGTCAAATTAAAAGGGAAAAACCCCAAGTTCTGCAGCAACCCAAAGACAAGTGGTTCTCAGAGGTCAGGAGGGAGGAGTTGCTTGCTGAACCCAGTTCCAGGGTACGGACTGACGTGCAGCCTGTGAGCCAAACTTGGTCCACTGCATGGCCTTGTAAAGAAAGGTGGTTGGATTTTCAAGATAAGGTTTCTCTGTGTCGCCCTGACTGTCCTGGAACTCACTCTGTAGACCAGGGTGGTCTCGAACTCAGAAATCCGCCTGCCTCTGCCTCCCGAGTGCTGGGATTAAAGGTGTGCACCATAACCACCCAGCACAAATAAAGTATTATTGGAACACGGCCATGTTCATTTGTGTACAAGTTATCCATAGCTGCCTTCTTACACACCCTCAGGACGGAGTAGTTGTGACAGCAACCATATGGTCCACAGACCTAAAGCTATTCATTATTTAGAGCCAAACTCTGTGATGGAGTCTGAAGATTCAGTGTGAGACTGGAAGGTGCAGCTGAGCTATCTCTGCCTTCTCTCTCTCTCTCTCTCTCTCTTTCTCTGTGTGTGTGTGTGTGTGTTTGAGTGTGTGTTCGAGTGTGTGCGCGCACATGTGTGTGTGTGTGTGTGTGTGTGTGTGCGTGTGCGTGTTCATCTGTGTGTGTGTGGTGTGTTTGCACTGGGTATCCTGCTCTCACTCTCTATCTCGTCCCCTGAGACAGTCTCCCACTGAACCAGGGTGACAGTCAGAGATCCTCCTGTGCCTGCTCCCCTCAGCACAGGGTTACAGCAGGGAGGGATTTGTATGACAGGAATGTTCAGGGTAGGCTTTGATAATAAGTGACATTTGAAGCAAGAGTTAAAAGACGTTTCAAGAGGTTGGCCACAAGGACACTAGGGGAAGACTACCCCATCCCCCACACCTCACCCCTGCCTCAGTAGAGGAAAGAACACACCAAGGTCCTGAAGCACACAGTGAGCAGGTGTGTCTGGGGAAGGACAGGGACATGGGAGGGGCTGTAGTAAACAACAGCAGGGAATGAGGGCAGAGAGAAAAGGGAGTCAGAATGTTGTTTTTCTTCCCACTGACACAGGGCGCCAATAAAGACTTTAGAGCAGTGGAGGGCCTAGATCATTCCTGAGAGAGTACAAAACCCTACAGGAATGGGCCCCTCTTTACAACATCCTGTTGGATTCAGCCAGAGATTGATATCAGGTACCCTCCTCAATCTCTCCCCACCCTAAATTTTGAGGCAGGGTCTTTCATTGAGCCCAGAGCTATATTGGCTGGCATTGACCCTGCAGATCCTCCTGTCTATTTCCCTGGTATTAGGGCTGCAGGCTCATACTGTAGAGTCTGTCTCTTTATTTATGTGAGACTGAATTCAGGCCCTCACTTGTAAGGCAAGGGCTTTGCCAACTGAGCCGCCCCTCACCCCCTTACCCCCTTGCTGCTTCCCCCTCCCCACCCTCTTTCTGGCTTTGCTGTAAACATCCCTGTCTGTCTGTTGCATCCATGGAGGCCCCCTTCTGACTCATTCCCTGCTGCTTCCCTCATTACAGTCTTGCAATTATTTTCAAGAAACTCATTTTGTCTGCACACCTGGGCAGATGCAAGTTCAGATTCGAGTGGGCATAGACTGCTCCAGCAACTTCTAGCAAGGTCTGTCTTCCTGCAGCCCACTACACCACAGACAAAGAGGTATACAGCAAAAGGGTTGCTTTCACAGGGATTCAGGGCTCGTACCCCCAAACTCCCCATACCTTGCAATAAGATCAACACCCCAAAGTCGCTCTGCGTAAATTCCACACCTCTCTCAGACTGAATGCTAGCCGCCTGTAGACAGGCGTGTTTGGGAGGCCCCTCCCTTTATCCCTAGTGCCCTAGCTTCCAGTAGCCAGAACGCACTCTACATTTGCGGTGAGCAGAGGAAATAAAGTCTGTGGAGGGAGGTTCCTCAGAGGTGTGAACTGACACGTTGTACCCCAGTTACAGAGTAAACAGAGGGGAGAAGATGGGGTGGTGGGCAGAACTGAGCCATCCTCTAGCTCAGAAAGCTCCCATCCCTCTACAGGGGAACATCATGCCACAGAAAGCCTTTGAAAGCCAAAGGGCGCTGCTGTGGCAGAGAGGATGCGCTTGGAACCCTCAGGGACAGTGCTGTCCTGGTCAAACTCAGCTCCAAACTTAGAGAAGGAAGGGCCCCAGGAGCCACAACAGTGCCCAGGGTGCCACAGCAAGAGCCAAAGTTTCCAGTTTCCATCAATGACCAAAGATGCCCTTATCCCCTGGGACGCTCACCGCCCTCTCTTGGATTGGACAGGCTTCAGCACCTGAATGGACACAGCACCTGGATGCTCTACCTGCTTACCTTAGCCAGCTGTGTCTGCAACTTGTTCTTCACATCTGTCTCCTCAGAGATGCGAGCGTTGAAGGCTAGGTTGGTGTTGGTGAACTGCTTCCACATCTGGTCCGACAAGGTCTCAAACAGGTGCTCTGCCTCCTCCCGCAGCCGGATGGAGTTGGCCCGCATGTTCTGAGCATGTCTGATGTTGTCATTGCTGAACTTGGCCCAGGTTTCAGGAATGGAGACCCTGCAAACATACAAGGGCAGGCAGAAGTCAGCTGGGGAGCTGGGAAGCTGCTGACAGGTCTTGGTAACCCTGATTCAGGCGATACTCAACCTTGGCATGTGGGTCTTCCATGTTTCTGCACACCCAAGGGTAAAACTGCCTCCTACTTTCCTTCTCAGGAGCCCCCAGCACAGCCTCAATGACCACAAACAACCCTGTTGGGGACAGTTGCCCTAATTCATCCCTCCTTTTCAGGCACAAATGCAGCCAGAAGGGCTCGGTGACTTTCGATAAGGCACTTGGGAGTGGGACAGGTGGTGGTCCTTCAAGTAGCTCTGCCCTCCACCTCCAAGACTATAACAAGGCTAAGAAGCCCAGAGTGGCTCAAGTGCCCCAACTCAGTGACAAACCTGTGGCTATGCACCTAACCAACCTGTTTACTCAACAAATAGGGGCTTTAGTTGGCGGGTGTTGTGCCAACAACACACACACACACCCTACCCTGATCCTTACATTTTGAAGGTCCACCACAGCCACACTTTATTCTAAGCCCCAAAAGCAGAGCTGTGAGTGACAGCACCCAGGTCCCTCAGGCAAGTCATACCCAGAGCAGGAAAGCATAGTAAAGACAGCAGCTGTTCACACATTCTCTATGTGCCCAGAAGGAATTTAAAAGCAGGTGGTGGCGACTCTGAGTCAGTTCTGAATTTCAGCTGTTGAATTCAACTGAGATATGAAAACACCACATGGGAACTTCCAGAAATAAACAATTTATACATTTTATTTGATCTATTTTAACACCTTATTTGACATTATGCTTATTTACTTATTTAGTGTGGGTGTGTGCCTGTGGAGTCAGAGGACAGCCTGCAGAACTCTCTCCTTCTACAGTGTGGGTCCTAGGGATCAAACTCAGGTCATCATGCCTGCTAGCAGGAGTCTAGCCCCTTATACCATCTTACGGACAAAATTCATAAATGTTAAATATCTTCCTCTATGATATGTTGCTGTGATCATTCTGTTTACTAGGGCTATTGTTATATTTTGTTTGAGCCAATCCTTATCATAAGTTTTTATGAATGTATTAAAAAACAAAACAGATGTTGTAGTGGTACACATCTGGAATCCTAGGTGGCTGAGGTGGGAGAACCATGAGTTGTCTCAAAAAGACCAAAATAAAAAACAGAACAAGAACCTATAATATTGAAGTGTTTGGGCGCCCTACATTTCCACTCACAGGGAGAGTGCGTGTAAGAATATAACCTGGGAATCTGCAAGGGCTAGCCTAGGAGACCTGGTCTAACAAAACAAAACAAAACAAACAAAACAAAACAAAACAAAACAAAACAAAACAAAACAAAACAAAACACCAGCCAAGCAACCAGCAGCAACCCCCACCCTGAGTGTATGCTAAGTCAATGTGCCACACCCTGGGTGTATGCTAAGTCAATGTGCCCCACCCTGAGCGTATGCTAAGTCAATGTGCCCCACCCTGAGCGTATGCTAAGTCAATGTGCCCCACCCTGAGCGTATGCTAAGTCAATGTGCCCCACCCTGAGTGTATGCTAAGTCAATGTGCCCCACCCTGAGTGTATGCTAAGTCAATGTGCCCCACCCTGAGTGTATGCTAAGTCAATGTGCCCCACCCTGGGTGTATGCTAAGTCAATGTGCCCCACCCTGGGTGTATGCTAAGTCAATGTGCCCCACCCTGGGTGTATGCTAAGTCAATGTGCCCCACCCTGGGTGTATGCTAAGTCAATGTGCCCCACCCTGGGTGTATGCTAAGTCAATGTGCCCCACCCTGGGTGTATGCTAAGTCAATGTGCCCCACCCTGGGTGTATGCTAAGTCAATGTGCCCCACCCTGAGTGTATGCTAAGTCAATGTGCCCCACCCTGAGTGTATGCTAAGTCAATGTGCCCCACCCTGAGTGTATGCTAAGTCAATGTGCCACACCCTGAGTGTATGCTAAGTCAATGTGCCCCATCTGGGTGTATGCTAAGTCAATGTGCCACACCCTGAGTGTATGCTAAGTCAATGTGCTCCACCCTGAGTGTATGCTAAGTCAATGTGCTCCACCCTGAGTGTATGCTAAGTCAATGTGCCCCACCCTGAGTGTATGCTAAGTCAATGTGCTCCACCCTGAGTGTATGCTAAGTCAATGTGCCCCACCCTGAGTGTATGCTAAGTCAATGTGCCCCACCCTGAGTGTATGCTAAGTCAATGTGCCCCACCCTGAGTGTATGCTAAGTCAATGTGCCCCACCCTGATGTATGCTAAGTCAATGTGCTCCCACAATGTGAGACGTTATCATTGTCAGTAGATCTGATGCCATGCCCCTGGCCTTCCCCTGGGTGAGATCCCTAGAGATAATTTCCCAATTATTTCTAATAATTCTTAGGGGAAGACACCAAAGATGGCTTGTCTCCCCATATGTTGTGCACTTCAGTAGCAAGAATGGGCTTGCCCAGAGCCCAAGTCTTCTAAAGACAGAAGGGAGCAGGCTTGGATGGAGAGGCAAGGAGTCACCACTGGCAAAACATATAGACATAGTGCCCATTGTGGGCTCAAAGCTCAGCTCTGCCAGCTGCTGTGTGAGTTTAGCTCAGCCATTTTATCTCTCTGTGAACTGGGTTCACAGAATGGGGACAATTATAGTGCTTACGGCCAGGATAAAATTCCTGTCGTAGTTCTTGTCAAATGAGTATTAATTCATAAGATGTTGTGTGTAAAGCTCTCAACACAGCAAATGTCACCATCACCACCTCCATCTCTGTCAGCACTGTGTTGTCACTGCTGTCATCATCAGCATCGTGACCGTCACCAGCATCATGGCTTCTAACCCAGGCTGCTGAGAACTGCACTAGGCAGAGGCATTTCAATCCATCCAGTCAGTCACTAGACCTCCTCTTTACTCTGCCTCAAACCTGCAAACAGAGTCCTGAGCCAGCACATCCAGGGAGCAAAAATGGCCACAAAAGGCAACTCTGAGTGTCCAGTCGCTTGAGGGCTAAAGCAGTCTCTCTTAGTAGAGATGGCTTGGTGCCAGGTTTAGGGGAAGGCATTCACAGGGAGAGGGGCCCTCTTGGTCGCCCTATGCAGACACCTGTGGCTCCAGCAGCAGAGCCTCACTATTCCAGGGCCTTGACTTTGTTGGAAAGAGGAGGAATGTTCCCAGGAAGTGACACCAACCAGAAATCAAAGAAAGGCACCTTATCTTACCACTTGGCTAAAATCTAGAAGATGACTGCTATAGGCCACAGAGCCTAGCCAGGGGCTTCTCTTCCTCTCTTTCTTCTCTCCTCCTTCCCTCCCTCCCTCCCTTCCATCCATTTCTTTATTCTTTCATTTCATAACTGCCTTCTGGGTATCTATATAACAATAATTGCCTACTGTGTATCTATATAATGCCCAGTACAATTCTATCTGCTAGAAATAAAAAAAAAAGACAGTGTGTGATAGACCAAAGATAGACTACACCCTCTTGCCTATTCCCAGAGCATCTCTCTCCAGCCCTCTTCTCCTCAGACTGCAGCCTGTGGATAAGGAAAGTGTGACTTGTTCTATGACCCTCCATGATATAGTGACACACCCTCCACAATGTGCGACACATTCAAGAGGCACCTGCGTCACTCACAGCTGCCAGGGAGAGAAAATTATGCTGCACAGGAGCCCCCAGCCAGTGTCGGCTGTTCTGTCAGACACTGAGCTCTGGGCGTTCCGCATCCTGGATTCATCCTTTCTCCTCACAGCAACCCAGGGAAGAAGGCACTATATTGCCCCCATGGTGTTGATACATAAATATACCCCAAGAGCTCAACTTGCTTAATTTACCCACAGTGTGCACATGGAGGCTGGACCACAGCAGCCTTGTCAGCCTGGCTGCAGAATTGGTGTGTGTGTGCGTGTGTGTATGTGTGCGCGCGCACGCGCACACACACACATGCACACGCACACTAAACAAGCACTGAGCTTTATTCCCAGTCCCCCAAAATTTAATCTCTTCCCCATAAATCACAGTGCTGGTGGACACTACTAAATGGAATTTCTGCTCCTATTGGTGACAGCCATTATGTTTTATGCTTTGCTGTAACTGGCATCGGGGTTATTCCCAGAATACTCTGGCACTTGTGGTAGTGACCCCGAGATGCTCTGCTAAGCCAATCACATAATCTGGATCTTGGAGATGGTGGAACAAGGATAGAAAGGTGGTACTGTGAACAAGTACCCAGTGCCTCCCACCCACGGTCACACAGGACTGCAGGGTGAGTGCAGGGACTCCCATGACACAGATCAGTAGCTCCTACTGCTTGGCTCCCAGTGGCTTTCAGAACCTTCCCTACAGCCTTCTGCTTGGCTCTGGTGAACTTTCATCTTAACCTGCTGGTCAAACTGAGATCCCACCCCTTGCAACAGAGGATGCCATTCAAAGACTGCTTGACTGGCACACAATACTCTTTATGCCTCTTGCCCTTTACTCTCACTGGATCTGGCCAGAAACAAGGAGAGAGAGCTTGGTACTCACGTTCCGTCAAACTTCTCCACGCCGTGGAAGAAGCTGATGGAGTCAGATGTGCTTCTTAGGTTAAAACAATTCTCGTCAATATACTGTGCAGAGCTCTTGTCTTCGATATCCCGCTCTAGGGAGTGCTGAGCGTCCCGGTTATCTCTGCAGGGAGAAGCAATGTGTGGTCACCCTGTGTCCTCCACCAATGGCCCAGGCTGCAAGCCCAGTCCTCAGCCTCCCAGGAAAGTGCTCTGTGAACACCCAGAGGCTTCTCAACTCTACTTCCACCTGTGTCACTCGCACCCAGAGCCACTAGCACTCGCTCCAGGACAAACTCGCCTGTTCAGGTCAGGAAAACAGAAATGAGCCAGGCCAACAACATGGAGGCTCAGGAGGTAAAAGAGCTTGCTACTTATGCTTGATGTCTTGTGTTTCATCCCTGATGTCACAGTTTAAGAAGAGAACTGGCTCCTGAGAGTTGTCCTCTGGTCTCCAAATGACATGGGAGTGTGTGCCTGAACGCATACACACACACACACACACACACACACACGTAATGCAAATTGGGGGAAAAAAGAGGATGGGCCAGCATTTACTATAAAAGGCCAAGTAGTCGGTATCTCAGGCTCTAAGTAAGACAGCATCTCAGTGGCATTCACTCAGCCAGTCACAGAGAATATGGAGGTGTGTGGCATGCCCCTCTCCCACCCCCTAAGTAAAGAGCAACCACCAGAGGATGGGAGTCCAGTTCCCAGTACCCACATGGTAGCTTACAATCATCTGTAACATCGGGTCCATGGGAATCTGTCCTCTCCAGATACCAGGTACACATCTAGTACACCTATGTACTTGTAGGCAAACACTCACACACAAAAAATAAAAATAAGGCTTTTAAAAAAACAAAAATCCCTGTATTGCTGGGCAGTGGTGGCACACACCAGGCAGAGGCAGGTGGGACCTCTGAGTTCAAGGCCAGCCTGATCTAGAGTAAGTTCCAGGACAGCCAGGGCTACACAGAGAAACCCTGTCTCAAACAAACAAAAACAAATAAAACAACAAAATTGTATTTTATAAGAACAGATGGCAGGCCAGATTTAGAAGATCCCAAACATCTTCAGACAAAGTCTGTTTGGAGTCATGTCCATCACAAACTGTCACTGTGAAAGGGAAGGCTATCTGAACAGAAGGGTGAACGCGCAGATGAAATCCCCTCCCTGCCTTCAGGTTGCTCAGATTAAAATAAACAAACACAGCAAACGCAAAGATAACGACCATGGTAAAGGGAAACATGGGGGCTTTAAGATGACAGGAAGTAATACAGCGGAGGGAACCGTTAAAGCGGCCTGAGAGAGGTAACATGGAGGACTTCCGGGGTTGAGCTGGGTGCTCAACAGGGATCAGCGCTCTGGACAAAACTGCACAGGCACCAAGAATCCAAGCTAACACAGAAGCAGAAAAGCTGGAAGTAGCCAGCTCTGGGGGCCGAGGAGCAGCTCAGAGTCGGACTGGACAGAGTGAGGAGCTGGGTGGAGCCGGAGACAGGTCAGGTGATGAGGAGAGGAGGGGTGGGGCAGGACTCTAGTTCAGGCTCCTGGAACCAGAGATAAGAAGCTTGGCCAAGGCAAACCATCTTCACGATTCTCAACCAAATGACATCTATAATCAGATGAATGCATTCCGAAAGGGAAATCCAGAAGCTGGTCTGCAGGAAAACAGGAACTCTTGGCTCTTAATAGAAGTTTGCTTCAGACCTAAACGTACCAAGTAGACAGTAACTCCTAGCTAGGGTCTAGCGGCTCTAGAAGCTTCTAACCTGAACCTCTTCCTGGTTGTTTGTTTGTTTGTTTGTTTGTTTGTGTTCCTGTTTGTTGAAGGTGAGTTCTTGTTAATAATAGTCAAGGTCTTTAAGTGATAAGGCAATGACTACTCAATTAGGGTTCAGCTAGGCACCAGTTACAATGACAGCCTTCCCTTTAGCCCCTCCCCTCTCCTCCCTCCCTTTAGCTCCTCCCCTCTCCTCCCTCCCTTTAGCTCCTCCCCTCTCCTCCCTCCCTTTCTTCCCCCTCTCCCTAAATCTCTATCTCTCTTCTTAATCTCTGGCTCTTCTGGTTTCTCCATCTAGATAAGAACCTTCTACGTCTTCCTTTCCTGTCCTGTGGATATGGTTGCTATTGAAATCACTCAGACGAAAGGAAATGCAAGTCCCCAATGGTGGTGCTACCGGGGAACTCCTGTCAGGACACCCCACCAGGATCCACCCAGGGGCCACATTAGGTCAGGATAAAGAAACTGGGCTCTGTCTTGGCTGATGAACTGGGCTGTAGTGAAAGCCAGAAGATAGCTGGGAAGTCCGAGTGCAGCTGGCACTGCTGCTGTGTGCTGGAGGCCAGGAGGAGGCGGAGAGGCCTCTGTGTCCTCCTTTTGGCCTACTCTCACCCGGCTGTCAGTCCACCAGGAAAGGCCTAAGCTTGGCTCCTCCCAATCAAGAGGAATCTTTTCTGTTCTTTGTGCATGCATATACCTTGAGAATGCCCTGCTTCCTGTATGTAAGTCTCAGACCTGGCCCAGAAAACCCGTGCGCCGGGCGTCAGCCTTGGAGCCTCCCAGCAAGCTAAGTCTGAGCATTCCCACGCTACAGACCATCCTGCCGGTCACATCAGGAAGGGCAGCCCCGGCCATGCCCTCTGAGACAAGAGCCAGCAAACAAGAAAAGCCAGCAGAGCAGCGTGCCCGAGTCTAGGAAAGGTAAACGCCGCCGAGCTCTGGTGCCACCGGGAGAAGCCGTCTCCTGGGAGCCGAGGGGCCCAGGGGCTTAGCTGGGGGCCCCAAGCCCAGCAAAGCTTAGGTCTCCCTTTAATTACGTGAGGGGCCCCCGGCTTGGCATGATACCAGTTTGCATCATGGTCTAAGAACAGAAGCTGGTGCCTTTTGAAGACTCCCTGCTCAAGCATCCACCAGCACCCTTCTGGAGATGTCCCAGTACGTTGGCTTATTGCCTAATGTCACCGAGTGCCGCCCTTCCCAACTTCAGACCTAGCCTGGGGAAGCCTAGGGAGGCTGGTGCCTTCTGTCTGGGCCACCTAAAAGGGATGAGCTAACTCCAGAGAGCAGAGAACATCCCTTGGTGGTTCCATCCAAGAGGATGAAGAGCATTGGCAAATCAGGGCACACCTCCACCCTTCCCACCCACAGAGCTGATGTTAAACATCTAGCAGCACACCATGATATTCAAGAGTTACCCAGAGACAAGTTTCCCAGAAACCTGGGAACCCACAAACAATCCTGAAGGAGAAGGTTCCTTACCGAATCTGGAAATCAATTCGTTTAGCTAATTTTCTCATCTGATCTTGGCAACATTTTAGTAAATCTACTTCCTGAAATGAAAAAAAAAAAGTCAGAAAGAGCTGTCACAGGTGAGAGTTCACAGCCCATGCAGGGAAACACCAGAGTGGGGATTCCAGGACATGGAAGCTAAGAGTGGATGGTAAAGGCCTCAAACTCAGCATCCTCCTGCCTCAACCTTCCTAGTGCTGGCATTGTAGGCATGTGCTGCCATAACTAGGTTTCTTCTTTCTCTAGACCCTTTCTCCCTTCTTCCTTACCCCTCTCTTCCCTCCTTCCCTTCCTTGTTTCTTCCTCCCACCCCTCTCTCTCTCCTCTCTCTCTCTCCTCTTCCTTCTCCTCCTTCTCCTCCTTCTCCTCCTCCTTCTCCTTCTTTTCTTTTCTTTCTTCTTCTTCTTCTTCTTCTTTTTCTTCTTCTTCTTCTTCTTCTTCTTCTTCTTCTTCTTCTTCTTCTTCTTCTTCTTCTTCTTCTTCCTCTTCCTCTTCCTCTTCCTCTTCCTCTTCCTCTCTCTCTCTCTCTCTCTCTCTCTCTCTCTCTCTCTCTCTCTCTCTCTGGATTGAACGAAGGAAGAGCCTAATATGAACTAGGAAGGCAATTCTACCACTGAGCTATCCCCCACACCCCCTTTTTATTTTGAAACAGGAGCAGAGTGATCACAGATTATTTTATCATTAAATTAAACCATGCACCTGAAGTGGCTTACAGTGTATAGTATATGCTTAGTAAACACTTTCTTTAGGATCAGAAGTAGCATTTGCCAAGCATACGTGAAGCCTTTGGTTGGATTCCCAGCACTGTATAAACTGGATGTCATAGTGTATGTCTGTAATCCCAGTGCTCAGAAGGTAGAAGCAGGAGGATCGGGGTTCAAGGTCATCTTCAGCTAAGTAAATTTGAGGATTGCCTGGGCTACATGAGAACAAAAATAAATACATGTGCTTCTTCTACTATTATCATGGTGCCATTAATATGGCCATTTTTAAAATAACAAGATTGAAATAAAATAATCCCATTATATTTTGATTTCTCCCCATTCCTACATGAGGGCCTCAGGGCTCCACTCATGTTCTCTGAACCCAACTCCATGGGCATCCTATCTGCTCTAGACAGGCCACTCAGAACCATCTGATCAGCCAGCTGTCCTCCTCCCACTTCCAGGTAGTACCTTACCCGGATAAGGTTTTTCTCCACGTTGTCATGGACCAGGTCAATCCCGATCCTTTTCTCCCGATTGTACAGACACTCCAGGGCCACCTATTGGAAAAATGGGAAAGAGGGTATCCTATGGAGGCCTGAGTAGGCGCTGAGTGTAGGTGACATATGACCTATGCCTCATGGGTTCTGTTCTGTGAGAAACCTAGTGTTCCGTGGGCCTTGTCACTGTGCTTTTGTGCCAGAGCCCCTGTACTCGAGGCAGGACAAGGACATGTCCGAGGAAGCAGAATACCTGGGAGGGAACTCATGATGGTTCCCCTTGAAATCACCTTGATAGGGCATAGAAACACCTAGAAACCAGCATAGCATTACATGCCTTTGTTCCCAATACTCAGAAGACAGGAGCAGGTGGATTTCTATGAGTTCCTGGCCAGCCTTACATAGTGTGCTCCAGAACAGTCAGAGCTACACAGTGAGCCTTGTCTAAAAAGAAAAGAGGATGAAACAAAGAAAGATGGACAGATGGATAGACATAGAAGAGAGAAGATAGATAGATAGATAGATAGATAGATAGATAGATAGATAGATAGATGTAGATGATAGGTAGATAGATAGGTAGATAGATAGATAGATAGATAGGTAGATAGATAGATAGATAGATAGATAGATAGATAGATAGATAGATAGATAGATAGATGTAGATGATAGGTAGATAGGTAGGTAGATAGGTAGATAGATAGATAGATAGATAGATAGATAGATAGATAGATAGATAGATAGATAGATAGATAGATGTAGATGATAGGTAGATAGGTAGGTAGGTAGATAGATAGATAGATAGATAGATAGATAGATAGATAGATAGATAGATAGATAGATAGATGTAGATGATAGGTAGATAGATAGGTAGATAGATAGATAGATAGATAGATAGATAGATAGATAGATAGATAGATAGATAGATGTAGATGATAGGTAGATAGGTAGGTGATAGGTAAGTAGATGAAGATGATCGATCGATAGATAGATCTAAGAGATCACCAAAGCATACCTCTGGGTGTGTGATGGTTTGTATATCCTTGGACCAGGGAGTGGCACCATCTGAAGGTGTGGCCTTGTTGCAATAGGTGTGACCTGGTTGGAACGGGTGTGTCACTGTGGGTGTGGGTATAAGATCCTCACCCTAGTTGCCTGGAAGTCAGTCTTCCACTAGCAGCCTTTGGATGAAGACATAGAACTCTCAGCTCCTCCTGCGCCATGCCTGCCTGGATACTGCCATGCTCCCACCTTGATGATAATGGACTGAACCTCTGAACCTGTAAGCCAGCCCCAATTAAATGTTGTTTTTTTTTTTTTTTTTTTTTTTATAAGACTTGCCTTGGTCATAGTGTCTGTTCACAGCAGTAAAACCCTAACTAATACAGGGTGTGTCCATGAAGATGATTCCAGAGGTGATTAGCTTAGGAGGACTCAGACCTCATCAATGGATTAAGGTCAGAGGTTAGGTCTAGGGGGAAGTAGGTCACAGGAGTATATCTCACAGGCTCTGGTCTCTTCCTGTGTTTCCTCTTTGCTTCTTATCTTCCAGGAAGTGAACAACCTCTGTCACTCATTCCCACGGCCATGATATTTGGGCCAATTGATTCTGGATGAAATGCTCTGACACTGTGAGTTGTCATCAACAGGCATTGATCCCAGGGCCACATCCCTCCTTCACTCTCCTAAGCTTCCCCAAACTATGATGACAGTAAAGCCAAGTTCTGCTGCCACTTCAGATGTGACCTGTCAGTGGCTGTCCTACTTCTAGGGTTCAAATTCAGGCTCAGCCACTTCTTACTGTGTGCACTAGGACGTGCTGGATAACCTCTCAGACCTCCTGTGTCTTCATGTATATGAGGCCTTGGGATTGGTGCATTATCTCACCAATCAGGTTTGTTAGCAGACCATGTCCACCACCAAATGTCAACCCTGCATGCAGAACCTGTCTGAAATGGAGCATCTTCCCTGTCAGCTCCACCCATTCCTGAGCTGGGGTCTCAGACTGAATAAAGAGGAAGGGACAAGCTGAGCACCAGCATCATCTCTCTTTGCTTCCTGAACCGTGGAAACAGTGTGGCCAGCTGCCTCACACTGCTGCCACCATGATGGACTGCTCCCTCAAACTGCAAGTAATAAACCCTATCCCTCAGCTACTCTTGCAAGGAATTTTGTCATAGCATGAGAAAAGAAATTTGTCAATGGTCCCTGTTGGGGTTTTGATGACAACGCTCACCCTGCCCCATCAGCTCATATATTTGCATGCTTACTCCCCAGCTGGTGAACTGTTTAGGAACTATTAGGAGACTTGGCCTTGCTGGAGGGGGTGTGGCCTTGTTGAGGAGGTGTGGCCTTGTTGAAGGGGTGTGGCCTTGTTGGGGAGGTATGGCCTTGTTGAGGAGGTGTGGCTTTGTTGGAAGGGCCTTGTGGTGGAGTCACTGGGGGTGGGTTTCAAGGGCCCACACACCAGGCTGACTCCCTCTGCTGCCTGCAGATCAGTGAAGCTCTCAGCTACTGCTCTAGCTGGCGCCATGCCTGTCTGCTTCCCACCATGATGACCATGAGTTAACCCTCTAAAACTGTAAGCAACCTCCCAGCTAAACTCTTTTGTAAGAATTGCCTTGGTCATGGTGTGGCTTCACAGCAGTGGAACAGTGAGGAAGACAGTCCCTGTGGTGCTGCTCAAGTGGAAGGCAAGCTCCTGAAAGGAGCAGGGCCTGTGAGATCATGACAACATTGCCACGGTCCCCGGCCTTCGTTCAGCCGTCTTGGGGACCTGAGCACAAGAGAAGGCAGGAGAATGAGCTTTGGGTATGGATGTTCTTATAGGGATGAGGAACAGTGATCATCCACCAGCCTGCCTGTGACATCATAAAGGCCAACAGGCTTAAGAAGTGAGCAGAGGGTCCCTGAAGCACAGGCACAGAGGAGCAGGGTCCAGTGGCTTGTTGCCCAGGAGCTTCGGGGGCCCTCCTCTGAGGTCTGCTTGGCTCAGGTGCGGAGGTAAAGCCCAGTGAGTGCACAAACAGCCCTATCACAATGCACCCTGCATTCCAAAGAGCAAGGAGAACCTAAAGAAATTCAAGATGGTTTAGTGGGCAAAGGCACTTACTGCCAAGCCTAATGACCCAAGTTTGCTCCCTAGGACTCACATGCCAGGAGAGAAGCAACACTTGCAAGTTGTCCTTTGAGCTCCACATACATACCATAGTGCACATGCATGTGTGAATGCACACACACACATGTACAATACACACACATGTACAATACAAAATAAATTTTAATAAGGGATGCAATGAAAATAAGAGTGGGTGGGTGGTCAGGGAGGGAAAGATAGGTGGTGACTAGTTACAGGATATTTGAACTGGTTTCTAGTTAGGGTGTGGCTCAGCCCTTGGCACACACCTTTAATCCCTTTGGCTGGAATACAAACGTGCCCTTACTACATACCTTTAATCTCAAACAATGAAGGTAAAGGTAACACCTATGTTTGAAAGTGATGTCTAATTGAGTGGCAGAAAAAGGGATGAATCAGAGGAAGATTTGACAGAACAGGATATGCCCAACTCTCACAAGAAGAGAGGAAAGGGAAGCTACTTAGGGAGAGACAGACATACAGGGAAGAGAGTACAGCACAGGATACAGTAGAGTCTATGGAGAGGGAGAAGGAGGCAGCTTTACTGGGAAAGTTTTACAGACACAGACTGAAGAAAGAGCAAGCTAGACACAGGCAAAGACAAAGCGAGCAAGAGAAGATTAGAAAAGATTGCTGGAGTCAGTTTGAGGCCAAGCAGACCATTTCAGAGGCTGAAAGAAAAGCCAGATTGAATAAGTCAGCTGGGAGAGGAGTTTGGGCCAGATCAGCTGAATTAAACCAGCCAGCCAGAGTTCAGAAAGAACAAGAAAGGGTAAGCTTATTCAGCAGTAAGTCTCAGAGGCCGGAATCATTCTAGGCCTAGGTTAGCAGGCAGAGGCAGTAAACCTCAGAGATAATTATATCAGGTGAATAAAAGATACTTTTATTGTGACAGGAACATGAGACAGAAAGGCAAAGACAGTAGGAATGATGAAGATTCTGAGGTGCAAAGGCCCTGGGGTGCGAGAAACAAGAAGAAAGCCACTGGGACTGGAGTGGAGAGAGGAAGGCCAGAACCTTAGTACTAGTTATGGAGGAAGGAAATTCAGGATGGGTCTGGAAATAGAGCTGCAGAGTGCTCGCTTTGCGGTTCCCAAATACAACATAAACCTAGTTTACTGGTGAATGTCTGTAATCCCAGCACTTGAGAGGTGAAGGCCAGAGAAACAAGAGCTTAAGGTCGTCCTGGGCTACATAGTGATTCTGAGGCCAGCCTAGGCTACATGAACCAGCACCCTACAACACTGCCCTCCCCCCCAAAAGATGTTAAATTTAAGGAAGCCATCTAGAACCAGTAGGAGAAGGATGCACTCTCTTTAGGTTGATATTTGAAACCACGCCTTCCTCTGGCTACTGAGGTGAGGAGCCTGGGAGAGCATCATCACTCCTGTTGCTGAGAAGCATCTGGTCTGTGGTAGCCCAGGGACAGGGAGTAGATAGAACTCAGGTATTTCTGGTGCCCGAGTTCCTGTGCTCAGGCAGACCTGGGCTTCCAGACAAGCTGAGGGACTGAAAAGATGGGCAAGGGAGAGCAAGACTTCCCATGATGCTGCGTCTCTTGCCCAAGCAGGGGGCGGGTGGTGGTGGTGGAGAGAAGGGCAGAGCTCTCCCCAGATGGATTTGGGAGTTCCAGAGTGATAAGACCCTATGCCATGACCTTTCCTGTCAATGTCCCAACATTGGTGTAGACTCAGCTGTCAGGTGTATCAGGCTTTTACAGGCAGCCGAGCACACTTCCACCTCACCCCTAACCCCCATGATCCTGTGAGACCCAGAACTAATCCCCACAGTTGGAAGCACACAGCCACTTTGCTCCCAGCACCCAGCTTCTCTACCCAAACATTCTCTGGGGCTCCTCTGCAGCCAGGAGGCCCCTGTGAGCTCTGGCAAACAGGCTAAAAAAGGGAAACCGGGATTCTGGAGTCACAGCTATTGCCTGCTAGTGTGGGACAGAGTTAACAGTTTGTCTTTTGTCCTAACCTCACTTCCTTCTTCAAATAAGACTATCAAATGCTCTCAGCAAACAGGAGCTTGCCATTTGAAATAGCATTAGGACAAGAGCCACCTGCTGTGGGTGCCAGAGAGGGAGAGGGAGGAGAGGGAAGTGGGGAGGGAGGGAAGGGTCCCAGGCATGGAGATGGGTCTGCATGTGTCTCTGGAATCCTCATCGTGACAGAAAAACTGGCTAAGCTACAGCTGCTGAGCAACAATTACGGGCAACCCAGAAACATCTAAACATGAAAAACTAGGGACCTGGGAGGCCAAGGAAGTGTCGGGAACGTCCACATGAAGATGGGTATTTACTTATTCAAAAGTGTCCACTGATTCCTGTTGATACTAAGGAAAGCTGGATGGAGGTACACACGCACACACGCACATATATACACATGCACACATGTGCACACGTATACACACGCACATATATACACATGCATGCACATATATACACACACGTGCACATGTGCACACACATGCACATATATACATACATGCATGCGTGTGCATACACAGACACACACATGCACTCACATGCACACACTCACATACACACACCAAAAAAATAAAACCTGAACATGGACCTAACATGTGGCCCACTATCACACTTAGTATGTACTTGAAGAACTAAGTTATCATTCCATAGAAATACCTGCAGCTCTGTGTTTATAGCTGTACTATTCACAGCAGCTAAGATATGGAACCAATCTAGATAAAGAAAATGTGGAATATCCCATGGTGGGATTTATTCAGCCTAAAGAAAAGCGCAATTCTGACACTTGTAGGAAGGTAAATGGAACTGGAAATCATGCTAAGTGAGATAAGTGAGACTCAGAGACAAACAGATGTTCTCTGTTCTATGGTAGATCTGCAGCTGTGTGTGTGCATGCGCATGCATGCATGTGTGCATGCGTGCGTGTGCGTGTGGGTGTGCGTGTGTGTGTGCATGCGTGCGTGTGCGTGTGTGTGTGTGTGTGTGTGTGTAATCTGTATTTCTATATGCTGAGACTTGAGCTAAGATGTAAAAGGGGGGCATGAGAGGTCAAGAGGAAATCTTAGGGATGGGGTAATGTTATGTTTGATAGCAAAGCCGAATGGGGAGGGCCATCAGGGAGAGAAGGGAGCCTGACAGAGGTGGACAAGGCATGGAGGAGGAGGTACAAGAGGACTGCTGTGGCGGTTTAGGGTGAGGAAGTGTGTCCGTGTTGGAGGAAATATGTCACTGGGGGGTGGGGGTGGGCTTTGAGGTTTCAAAAACCTACACCGGGCTGACTCCCTCTCTGCTGCCTGCAGATCAGGATGTAAAGCTCTCAGCTCCTGCCCCAGTGCTATACCTGTCTGCTTCCCCCATGATGATCATGGACTCATGCTCTAACTGTAAGCAAGCCCCAAATAAGAGTCCCTTAATCACAATGTCTCTCCACAGCAACAGAGCATTAGGTAACTAAGACAACTGAGGCCCTTACATAGGCGCGTGTCTTAGAGTTTCCATTGCTATGAAGAGACATGACTAAGGCTACTTTTATAAAGGAAAACATTAATTGGGGCTGGCTTACAGTTTCAGAGGTCAGTCCATTATCAGTATGGCAGCATCCAGGCAGACATGGTACTAAGAGTTCTACATATTCATTTTTTAAAAAAGCCAGGAGCAGACTGTCTTCCAGGTAGCTAGGAGGAGGGTCTCAAAGCCCACCTCCACAGTGACACACTTTCTCCAACAAGGCCACACCTCCTAATAGTGCCACTCCCTGGGCCAAGCACATTCAAACCACTACAATGTGTGTGTGCAAGTGCACATACATATTTGAGTGCTGAGTACTACACTCCACTTTAGACTGGGTGTGTATCCAAAAGCATTGGCTAGACAGAAATCAGTACATAGGTCAATAAGGATGCAAACAGACACCAGGGCAAACAGCAGGCAGGGACCACTCTTGAACATGTCAGTTAGAAGACAGGTTCTGTGTCCCAGTGGAGCCTAATCCCAGTGTACATAGAAGACTAAACCACAGAGGCTGGGGAGACAGCGTAGTCACGAGGTTGCTATGCAAGCCAGAGGAGCTGAGTTCCAATCAGCCAGGCCCAGAAGCACGTACTATAATCTCAGTTCTGGGAAGACAAAGATAAGGATACCCAGAGGACAGTAAGTGAGCTACTAGTTTAGTGAGAGACTCTGCCTCAGAAAATAAGCTGGAGAGTAATTGAAGAAGACACATGATGTCCACCTCTTGGCTCCATGTGTTGTACACAAATAGACACACAAAGTCAACTGTGGTATCTGTTAGAAGATGTTATCTCCAATGTCCTAATGACCACAGCATGTGTGTACACACTTGCATAAGCAGGTACACAGTGTCTTGATGGAACCCTTATGTGATGACTGTTATTAGCTGTCAACTTGATTGGCTCTGAGGTCAACTGAGAGGCTCTGGGAAGGTGTATGGGAATACTTCCTCAGAAGGGGAACCTCCCCCACCCCCACAGTGGGCAGCAGCCACACATGAAAAGGATTTCGAGAAAACCAGTGCAGCTTTTGCCTGCCTGCCTTCATGACTTCCCAGTAAGACCATCCTCCCTATTGCAGCTGCTCCTCCCCTTCAGAAATCAGCCTGCCAACATGGACTGAAGGCCTGCAACTCTTTAGGACCCGCCCCCCGCCCCCTGGGCCTCCACCACCAGACTGGGATGCTGAGGCACCCAGACGATTGCACTGAGCAGCTACAGGGTTCTCAGCCCCTTCAGACGGCCATGTGTCACTACTCAGTATGAATTGTGTAGACCAATCCAATAAATCCGCCTGTGGTCTGTATTTCTGTATTTGTTTTAGAGAACCCTGACTAGCTCACCTAAGGAGGAAATTGATCCAATCTGAAAACTCGCATCTGATTGAGGCTATTCTGAGTTGACTGTGATTGTTATTATTTAATTTATTTATTTTTGTTATGTGTGTATGAGTATTTTGCTTGCTTCCATGTTTATATAAGCATATATATACAAGCATGCAATGCCCTAGGAGGCTAGAAGATTGTTTCCGAGCCCGTGATAATAGAGTTCCAAGCCAGTGTGAGCTGCTGCTATGTGGGTGCTAGGAACCCGAACCCAAGTCCTCTGCAAGAACAACTGCTCTTAGCCCTGAGCTATTTCTCCAGGATCTACCTTAAAAATCTGACCGTGAACGACAACGCAATTCAACCCACCTGCAAGGTGCCTGCCACCTTGACTCAGTAACAGCAGGTGCAGTGGTGTCTCCCTTCTCCCACTCACCTGCAAGGGACAGTTCACCTCCTCAGCAGCGCACTCCAAGCGCCTCTTGAGGGTGTCCATGCTGCTGTTCTCCGTCAGAAGCCTGTCCAGCTCATAGCACAACTCGGACTTCCAGAAACCGAGGTCGGATAGCCTCTGGCCCAAGTTCCGGGAGGTTCCCTCCTGCATCTGGTGTATCAGCTGGTCCTTATCCTGCATGATCCGCAGCGTGTCGCCTGTCAGCCGGCTGGCCCAGAGCCGCGAGGCCTCTGCATTCCTGATCTGCAGATCATTGGAGCGGTCCCAGTCCCTTGGGGTGTAGCGACAGAAGAGCGCAGAACGGAGCGAGGGCAGGATGGTGGGCGGCCGCCGGATGCCTGAGCATTCCTCGGGGATTGTCTGGGAGGTGGTGATCTTGTGGAAGACGCTGGGTCTCCACGCGTTCAGGTAGCGGTATCCGGGCAGGTGAAAGGGTTGGTAGCACTCCTGTACCACAGGTTCCTGCCCAGCAGGGGGCAGCGCCTGCAAGCCACAACCTTTCTTGGGGCCACAAAAACTCGCTGTCTGAGTGGTTCCAAGAAATTCCATCTTTCCCCATCAGCCCCACTGGGGAAAACTTTACCCAAGGGGCCAGGGCATCCCAAGAGCTAGGAGCCGCGGGGCCTCTGTGACTTAGTGCTGGTGTCATAAAGCATGGGTTAGGGTCTTTGTGCCAGGTCCTGGTTCTCCAGGTAGTTGAAGCCCCTATGATCTAAATAAAATGCAGTCAACAAAGAGAAGTGTGTTTAGGGCCTGAAGAGATGGTTTGGTGGCTAAGAGCATATAGTGCCTAACCAAAGGAGCTGAGTTCCTAGCAAACACATCACAACCGCCTGTAATTCTGGCTCAAGGAGATCTAATTCCTCCACAGGAACCCATGCACACAGATAAACACAAATACACATAATCAAAAGAAAAGACGGTTTCTTTTGGAGACAGGGTTTCTCTGCATAGTCCTGGATGGAGCTTGCTTTGTAGATCAGGCTGGCCTCGAATTCTCAGAAATCCTCTGACTCTGAGTACTGGGATTGAAGGCTTGCACCACCACTCCCGGTGGCTTTTTTTTTTTTTTTTTGAGTGGAATTTTTCAATCCCACCGGTTTGGGGTCGAAAAAAACAGCAGATGTCTGTCATTCTGGAAAATCTGCCTTTCCAGAGCTTAGTCAGTCTGGGTAGCGGAGCAAATCTAATATGGTCCACACCTCTCACCCTGTGGGATCAGCTGGGCCAGCGTTAGCTGTCTTTATTTCTTTATTCCCAAGATAATATCCAGAAGGTTCCATCATGCCTGCAAAAGTCAGGATGGAGTCAGGAAGGTGGGGACTAGAAGACCATCCTCAGCTATCTGTGGTTTTGTTTTGTTTTGTTTTGTTTTGTTTTGTTTTGTTTTGAGACAAGGCTCCAGGTACCCAAGCTGACCTCAAACTTGATATGTGGCTGAGAAGAGCCTTGAACTTCTGATTTTCCTTCTCGGCTCTCCTAAATGATGAGATTACAGGCCTCTGCTGCTGCACTGTTTGTGCTGAAGTTTGAAGCCCAGGGCTTCCTGCATGCTAGGCAAGCATTCTATCAACTATATCCCAAGGCTCAGAAGTTTGGGGATATCCTAGGCTACATGTGACTGAGTCAAAACATCAAATGTTTTAAAATGGCCCATACATTGCACAGAGTTGTGCTCAGCAGTAGTGTTCACGCCAGCAGGAAGAGTGTGGTCCAACTGGATTGAGCATGAGCAGTTAGATCACGAAGCCTAAATGTGGAGTGGTTGCAATGGAGAACCACGACACTCTAGGCAGGTAAAATGGGGCAACAAAGACAAGAAAGTTTTACAACCTGCAGTTTTGAGAATGCAAAACTGGCCTCCTCATCAGTCTTCCTGGAACAACAAATGGGAGAAGGGGAGAAGCTGGAAATGGAATGGGTGACTGAAGTGCTCTGTGTGCTGGTTTGAGTAGGCTTGGCCCCCAGAGACTCGGGTGTGGCCCACGGGGAGTGGCACTATTAGCAGGTGTGTCAGTGTGGGAGTGGGTTTGGAGGGCTCCTAGTGCTCAGGCTCAGCCCAGGGAGAAGGAGACAGTCTCTCCTGGTTGCCTTCTGATCAAGACTCTACTTTTCCAGCAGAGGTCGGCCTGCACACTGACATGTTTCCTACTATGCCGATAATGAACTGGACCTCTGAAACTCCAAGCCAGCCCCCATTAAATGTTGTCCCAAGAGTTGCCTTGGTCGTGGTGTCTCTTCACAGCAATGGGAACCCAAACTAAGATACTCTGTATCTCTGATTGTAGAGAGATTGACCAGCTATTCATATTTGTCAAACCCCATAGAACACTTTAGTAAAACTGAGTGAATCAGGGCCAGTGAGAGGGCTCAATGGATAGACACTTGCCACTAAACCTGATGACCCAAGTTCAGTTCCCAGGACCCACATGACAGAAAGAGGGAAACAACTTCCGCAAGCTGTTCTCTGATGTCTGCACAAGTTTTGTGGCACATGTATGCACCCCCTACACATACACACACACACACATAATATATATATATAATATATATATATTATATGGTATATATATATGCCTTAGTTAGGGTTTTACTGCTGTGAACAGACACCATGACCAAGACAACTCTTATAAGGACAACATTTAATTGGGGCTGGCTTACAGGTTCAGAGGTTCAGTCCATTATCATCAAGGTGGGAACATGGCAGCATCCAGGCAGGCAAGGTTCAGGCAGAGCTGAGAGTTCTCCATCTTCACCTGAAGGCTGCTAGCTGAGTACTAGCTTCTAGGCAGCTAGGATGAGGGTCTTTAAAGCCTACACCCACAGTGACACACCTACTCCAACAGGGCCACACCTTCTAATAGTGCCACTCCCTGGGCCAAGCATATACAAACAATCACAATGTGTGTGTAATTTTAAATTTTTAAGTGAATTGTTCATAAATTATACTTCAATGTGCTTGAATTTCAAAATATAGAGGAAGACTTTAAGCTCCAGGAAGCTGACACCATACTTGTTTTTCTTTATAATTAAGCCTCCAGCACTGTGTACAGTATCAGCCACCTAGAATGAGACTCTTGCCTCTCTGGGATGTGTTTCATCCTAGTCTATGACAATTTTGTTGCACTGAGAAACTCCCTCCATAATCACTGAGAGTAACAACAACACAGTGCTGATTGGGAAGAGGACTGCTGTGTTGCTCCTTACCCTCTTTGGGAATGGGAAAGAGAAACCTGGCTTTCTGTGGCTCTGGTTAACAGGTGCATCAGTTCGTTTCCAAAATACCTGAGACTGTTAATGGATCAGCAAAAGGTTCATTTTGGCTCATAATTCTGTCACTTACAGACTGTAATTAAGTAGCCTCTGCTTTGGGTTCCTGACAAACTGTGCCCTGAGAAGGCCACACATCATGGCCAGAATGTGGTAGAGGAATAGTACTATACCATGGGCAGGGAATCAAAGAGAGGGAAGAGGAGGCAGGAGCCTGTAACCTTCTTCTTCAAGCACAGCCCCTCCCCCATCACTAAGTACCTTTCCTTAAGCTCTACCATCTTTGGCAGTGTCACCCTTGGGACCAAGCCTTCAGCATAGGCTTTCAGGGACATTCAACGTTTGAGGCTTAATGGTGATTTTCTTCCCAGTTCCCTATAAGGAGTACAGATGAGCAGCCAGAATGTACAGAAATGGCATTTATTAGCCACATGGGGTGGACTGCTGTGTTTCATATTCCAATATGTCCTTTCCATGGGATGGGGTAAGAAAAGCAGTAGGCTGTGGTCTGCAGACTTACATCATGGTATCTCCTCAGTGTGATGTCATTCATGAGAGGTATCTCGAAAGGGCCAGCGGCCCAACAGATGCCCTGCAAAGACTCTGTACACTTACTTGGGCATTGAGCGACAGCAGGCCTCAGAGGACATTAGGGGCACAGAGACAGCAGAGATACATGGTGGCCCTGACAGAGCAGCTGGAGCAGATCCTGGAGGTGTGGCTGATGACCCATCCAGAGGGTGGAACTGTCTGTCACCCTGGGCTGCAACGGTTAGTTAATGTTGATGTGGAGGTATTTCCAAGGACCTGGGCAGAGTGGGGAATGACGGAGCAATGGCTGAAGCTCAACCTTGGTGACCCTTTCCTAGAAGCACCTAGTAGATAATATGAAGTCAAAGCAGAGAGGGAAGGTTGGCAGCCACCCACAGCTGACAAGGACATAGGCGAGGTTGCCACGGCAGTCTGCTGTGTGCTAGAGGGTGGAAACATTCACACACTGAGAACACAGTTTGTTGTTGTTTTCAAAATCCAAAAGAAAGGAATAGGAAATTCTCTACCCACTAAGCCCAGTTTGATTCCATTGCCTGATTACTTTGATGATAGACCGGGGTGCAGCTCCACCTGCTGGCTGATTCTAGGATTGAACCATATGCATGTGTTTGTGGACGCTGACAGGGTCTGCAGGTGTCACAGTGCACACATGGAGGTCAAAGACCAACCTGCTGGAGTGGGTTCTCTTCTCCTACTCTGGTGCTGGGGTTGAACTCTCGTTCTCGAGCTTGAGAGCAAGGGCCTTTTCCTGCTGGACCGCCTTACCAGCAGCACGCTTTCCTTCCTTCACATTGCTTTTTTTTTCTAACAACATTATTGCACCCTGAAACCTTCTCATCTTTCTTCTTTTTTTTAAAAAGATCTATATGTTTTTATTTTATGTGTTTGTCTGTCTATCTGTGTATCACATGCATTTCTGGTACCCTTGGAAGCCAGAAGAGGGTGTTGGGGTGTACGACCCCTTGAAACTGGGGTCACAGATGGTTGGGAGCTGCCACATAGGTGCTGGGGATTGAAGCTGGGTTCTCTGCAGGAGCAGTCAGAGTTCTTGGCTATTGAGTCATCTTTCCAGCCCTACGATGAGCAAGTCTTACCCAGACCTGTCCAGCTGAACCAGCAGCTGATTCTTCATCCTTTCTGCCTCGGCTTCTAGCCTTGTTTGATCCAGACATTTGCAATGTGATTGGTGTAGCTTTCTGACATTGGCCTCAGTTTCCCCTCTGTAAATAAAAGTGCAGGGCTTGATCTCCACAGCTTTCACTATAACGCTAAATTTACTTAACTACAAAGGTGAGGGACCCTTGCTCCTTGCAAGCTCTGGGTTCATGTCTTTTTTTAATTTTTAAAATAACAAAAACTATAAATAAAATTATATTTATTTAATGTCTGGGGGGGTACACATGTGCCATATTGAGTGTGTGGCAGTCAGAGACAACTGGTGGCTCTCTTCTTCTATCATGTGTGTCCCAGGTCATTAAGCTAGGTGGCAAGCACCTCAATCAATCTATTGAGCTCTCTTGCTAATGCCTATGTTTGACAACTCCTAGCTGACTTCTAAAACAAAAAGCTTTATCCTCCCCACTTTGCAGATGAGAAAACTGAGGCTTAGATACAAGTAGTTTATGTTAATCAGTTCAAAGAGTTGGGGGTCAGCCTCACATACATGTCTGACAGCACACATGAGCCTGCAAACCCCAAATAATCTTCCCTCATCCTCTTTCCTGTCTTCCCCCAAAAGTCTTTGATGCCACTACTCCAAACCCACAGCTGGGGTGGGGCTAATGCAACACAAGATATAAACTAAAAGTCTCAAGAGTTAAACTGATAAGGTATTGAGTTTAAGAAACAATAAAAAAGCTAAATATATTTTAAAAATCATGAAAATTAATTTAAATATAAACAACAAAGTATATATATATATATATATAGTTTGTTTGTTTGTTTGTCTTTTTCGAGACAGGGTTTTCTCTATGTAGCCCTGGCTGTCCTGGAACTCACTTTGTAGACCAGACTGGCCTTGAACTCAGAAATCCGCCGCCTCTGCCTCCTGAATGCTGGGATTAAAGGCGTGCGCCACCACTGCCTGGCCTTAAAATATATTTATATTTTCTATATTTGGTTGGAGGGAAGCACGAGACACACTACATCTGGATTCCACATGATCTCTCTTTGCTTATCAGCATACAAATGGCAGGGTTGTTTTTTTTTTTTTTCTTCAGTAATTACAGTTTTGTATGTGCTCTTTAGGAAAGATAAAAATAAAACAGGCTTTTAAAAAGAGACTAAAAAAATTAAATACTAGATTAGAGACAAAAAAACAGAGGTTGAAAATTTTTTAAATAAAAATAAAAAAAACTCAAAAATTCCAATCTAAAACTTACAGTAACATCAAAAAACATATTTCTAGACAAAGGTTCCACAAATGGCAGATCATAGAGATACAGTACATTAAATTAAAAAGCCAAATTATGCTTATTATTGCTAACTTAAAACAATACCACACAATAAATTATATGTTTCATTTTATAAAATTTCAAAAATTAAGATATATACACACATTAATACATCATACAGGGCTGGTGAGATGGCTCAGTGGGTAAGAGCACCCGACTGCTCTTCCGAAGGTCCAAGGTTCAAATCCCAGCAACCACATGGTGGCTCACAACCATCCGTAACGAGATCTGGCGCCCTCTTCTGGAGTGTCTGAAGACAGCTGCAGTGTGCTTACATATAATAAAAATAAATAAATCTTTTTTTTTAAAATAAATAAATCTTTAAAAAAATACATCATACAATTAACACACGTTCAAAATTCCAATGGTCTTCCACCTTCAGTTGTGAGGGGGTGATTCTAACATTCTAGCAGTACCCCATTCCACTTCAAAGATGATGATGAGCATCGATTATCTCCACCTACACTTGCTTCAGTTGTGGCAAACGAGCTACTGGGCAAGAAATGCCCTAACTTTATCTTCAGACAAAATGCTGTCCAGAAAGGACAAATGGACACAGGATACTCAATTGCTAAGCTCTGTCAATACAGGCTAAGCTAGTCCTTCATAATTCCTGCATCACTCAAAGTCTGTCAGATGTTATTAAAAGACTCTAAAACTCCCAAAGGGAGGCACTTACTCAAGCCTCGGGACAGCCGCGCACCCAAGAAGACACTGAGACCGAACTTAAGATGTATAGAGAGTAAGATTTAATACAGCAATGACAAGAAAGCACATAAAAAGCACATATACCAGATATCTGGGGTCGAAACTCATGCAGCCAGCAAGGTGCAGAGGAGATTCGGCAATTGGCCCAAACTTTTCACAGGCTTTTATAGGAAAAGGGTAAGGGGGGGATTAGGGCAGAGAAGATACAAATGTGCGTCACTAAAGGGTTCTGCCAAAGGTTATTCTCAGGGACTTTCCAAGAGACTTTTCGTAACCAAGGGGTCGTGTCCTATATTTTGGCAATGTACTCGATCTATTGGAACATTCTGGGGTAGTACCAGGAGGCCTCCATCTCAAAAATGTTCTTGGCATAGTCTTTAGTTGGGAGGGGTTGGACTGAGTTCGCTCCCTTATCTCAGAAATGCTCCTGGAACCGTTCTCACTTGGGAGGGGGTCGGACTCTGGGGTGAAGAGTTTAAGAATGTACTCTGAGGTAAAAAGTTCAGGTGTGCTCCGGGAACAGTCTCTGGATGGGAGGGGTAAGAGAGTTCAGGAACAGTTCAGGTGTTCAGTAATTTTCCTCTTTCATTCCCCCCTTTTTTAGTAAATAATTCTAATCTTAGAATTTCAGATACTGCATTTACTCTATTTTAACATGGGAACAAAAACAGAATAAGAAGCATTAGTAAACAGAACTAGGCAGGGGCCTTTTGAGCGAGGCTTGAGGGTCTGGGCATGATGCAGGTGCACGTAGATCAGATCTCTGGCTGGAACTGGTAAGATGTCCTTGGGGCACCCAGCTCGTTCACTGTCTCGGCTGTTGGGATCCCTGGCGCGATGTTGTCCGCGTACTCAGTCCAATCCTTTTCAGTTGTGACCAGACCACCTACAAGCCTTTTAACTTAACATACAGAGCATTATTATAACAACATAAGTTTAAACACATCATTTGAGACTATGATGGGCATAGGAGTCTCATAAAGGATCTTAAACAGAGTAAAACTGAATCAAGAAATAGGGCATAGGGAAGGAACACCAAGTCCATGCCAGTCTCCACGATTAATTTTGTCAAGGTCTGTCTTAGAGTTTTAAACTAATTTTTATCTATCCTGAGCTCTGAGGTCTATACACACAATGTAATTTTTGACCTCTAAATGCTTGGCCACACCCTGACTTACCTGGGCAACATTATCTGACACTATTGCTTTTGGCACTCTTGGAAAAATTTTCTTTAATAGTCTTCTTGATGACTTATGTGAGCAGTCTCATTTATCCATATTGAGAACGTTTTTTCTCAGCAAAGTCTATTTTTCAGTTGATTATTGCTCTTTGGGATGCCTGTTTGGCGGTTAGATCTGCCATCTGATTTCTTTTGTTCACAGCATCTTAGGTCTTTTTCTGCAAATGTCAACAGCTTTCTTTGTTTGTATTGTTCCATACAGTGGCAAAAGCATACCTGCTGTCAGTGTAGACTTTTCTTTTTGTCATTTATAAAGCTGTATCAAAACCACAAATTCAGCTTTCTGGGCTGAAGTCTCTTTAGGGAGGCTGCTGGCCTAGATCACCTGCTTTTTGTCCACTGCTGCACTGCTGTCCCCGCCTTCCGCTTACCTTTAACCATGAGGCTACTGCCATCCGTGTACCAGTTCAACATATAGGGTAAAAGGCTTAGTCAGATCTGGCAAAGCCAGAGCGGGGGCTGCAAGCAGGGCTGCCTTTATGCTGTCAAAGGCTTTTTGGTGTTCCTCAGTCCAGGTGAATGGGACTTTTTCTTTAGTCCAGAGTCTGCAAAAGCCCACCGTTCCCAGAAACTCACGTACTTGGCGCGGGGTGGTGGGGGTTGGGATCAGCATCACAGTCCTTTTCTTGGCTTCGGTGAGCCACCGCTTTCCTTCCCGGAGGGTGTACCCTAGGTAGGTCACCTCGGTGCGACATAGCTGAGCTTTCTTAGCCGATACCCGGTACCCCAACTCACCCAGTTCATTCAGGAGCCTCTAGGAGGGCCAGAATTTTTTCTTTGTCTTTGATGTCTCTGCCTTCAGCCAACCGCAGGGCTTGGGTTAGCGCCAGGAGTTCAGCCTTCTGAGCCAAAGTTCCTTCTGCCAGAATGTCAGAGATGAGTAGGTGAAGACTCAGCAGGTTAGCAGGGGAAGCGAAGGTCACTTGTTCTGTCAACAAAAAGCTCTAATAATGTGTCCATCAGTCAGGGAAACAATTGAATCATGTGTCCTTGACCAAAAGCCATTATGTGCAGATAAGCAGGCCATCTCTCAGTCACCAGGTCTAATTTTCACAAGTATGCCACCGGTCTTTTTTAGGGTCCCAACTTCTGAGTAAGAACCTCTTTGGCAATACCTTTGTTCTCAGTCACATCTAGGAGTCCCAAAGTTGGGGACAACATTAGGGCAGTCTCAATAGCATCTAAGGCCATCCAAGGTTGTTCTTTATTTCTTATACGAGGGGCTGTTTATCTTTTTAATGCAGCAAAACCTGGAATCCATAGTTTGCAAAGGCCTGCAGTGTCCAGGAACCGTTTAAACTTGCTTTGCACTAGTCAGTGGAGGAATATGAAAACACAGTCTCTTTTTAGCTGCATCAATAGGTAGGCTACCAGTCTCTTTTAAGGACTCAGCTTCTGTGTTAGCACCCCTTCTGCTATCTCTTTATTTTTAGCCACGAACAGGTGAAGGGTTTTGTCTTGAGGAGGGGGGGCTCCTCTTCTTTTTGTTAGGACAGTCTCTCACCCAGTGCTCTTTTCTTCTTAACAGTAAACACTTTGATCTTTAGCCAAAGGCTTGCTTTTGTTGCCAGGTACTAAGTTTTCTAGTCTCCCTGACTTTTGTGACCAGCATTATTAGTAAGTGTCACTTTACTAGGTTCTAGTCTTTGTCATTTATCTCTCTTTGCTCCTATTTCTTAACTGCAATGGAGATCTCATATAATGTCTCTCTTTCTATCTATATATATCTCTTTCTTGTCTTTGCTTACTTTGAATGTTATCTAATTATTACATCTATATTCTGTCACTTAACTTTTTTCATAGTTCACCTCTTTTTACTGTTAGGTCAGATTGTCGGGGCATTTTCAGTCCCACAGAGACGAGACCTCATCAGAGCCCGGCAGTTAGACCCATAGGTGCTCCTTACCTTGTATGTCTCCCTCACCGGAGCTTAAAACAGATTCACTGTTAGCAGCTCAGGGCAGTGCCTGAGAAGAGAAAACACATGGGGCAGAGAAGGGAGTGCAGTTCTCACATCTAGCTATACCAAACCACTGATATTTCAAAATGAACACAATTTTTTCTCTGTTAACAAGAGACAGGATACAGGGGACAGGAGAATGAGCCCTTCTCCCACCCAGGAGGCAGGCAAAGGCTGAAAACAGATCCTTTGATGTGAAGAGCCCAGCGCCGAGTCTCCGCCGCGCGCCCGGAATGCGGTGTAAACTCCTGGGAGTGGCAAACAAACGCTGGCAGGCAGAGGCAGCAATTTAACTATTTAACTACCTGATAGACACCTGGTGCTCTCTGCACTGTCTTTGGGGAGGGAGCACGCAGCCAGGCAGGCACAAGGGAGTGCGGGTAGACTCTGGGGGGGGGGGACCAAAGGAGGGACGGCGGCTGTAGTCGGCCCCTCCCCAGCTGTGGCAGGCTTCACGGCCACTCCGGGACCGGCAGGCGGCCGCACTCACCACCAGCATAACTGCGCCGCCAAAGCCGGCTCTGCATCTAGGTTCTCTTTTGAACAGCCTGGGGCTCCCCAGCCGAGTGCAGACCGTGCGCTGCCTTTGTCGGCCGGTGGCAGCTGGTCTCACCCCACGATGGCCCCGCAGCAAGGCCGGCCGGCGCTGCCCGCCCGCTGCGAGCCGCTGGCACTGCCTCGCCGAGAGCGCGGTGGGCAAGACCGGCCTGATGGTTCTTTTTTCCTTTTTCCTTTTTTTTTTTTTTTAAACCATTGCTGACAAATTCTGTCCTGACGTCAGTCCAAGTCTACAGTCGACAAAGGGTTAACACACACACACACACACACACAGTCTTGTCACGTGGCCACAAACAAGCACACTCGTCCACGCCTGGACTTACACAACCAACCAAACTCCACTTTCTGACGGTCGGATTCCACATTGACTCCCTTTTTCTGACGGGGGTGGAACTCCACATCCACCCCCGCCCTGGCAGAAAGAACACTCTCTCTCTCCTTTACTCTGCCAGGCAACAGCCAGGTCTTTTTGACTGTTCTGTACCCTGGGCACTCCTTCCAGGGTCTCCCTTGGAACATCTTTTTGGGGTGCAGACTGTGAGGCCATAGACAGTCGTCCTCTCACAGCCACTGCCAGAATAAACCCACAATCTCAGAATACACAAATGCAGCAGTTCCACACCTACACACCCAGCAGATTGTCCCATTTCTAGAATAATAGCAAACAACAAGAGCAGACACGAGACTGGACAGACAAAGAGAAAACCAAAGCACGAGGTGGGGCTCGAACCCACGATCTCGCACAGATTGAGACCCACTCGGTCTCCAGAGGGGTCCACTAAGCGTCCTTAGTCCTCCCCTATTCCTCCCTGGGACGTCTCCCAGGGGCAGATCGGACGGTGGGCACCTGAGCACGTCTGCTCTTACCCACTTCGCATTCCCTCCCGGAGTGCGATCTCTGGTGCTCTTACTGAGCACAGAGCGTCACGCAAAACCAGAACAGCGATCGCACCAGATACAGAATGGCCTTCCTGGCCTCTCAGAAACTAACAGAACACAGACACCAGACCAAAGCAGAACAGTAAATCTTACCTCTGAGTGGGTCCAGGACTTCTGGGTGGACGCGCTGATTCCCGGCCAATGCACCAAATGAAAGACTCTAAAACTCCCAAAGGGAGGCACTTACTCAAGCCTCGGGACAGCCGCGCACCCAAGAAGACACTGAGACCGAACTTAAGATGTATAGAGAGTAAGATTTAATACAGCAATGACAAGAAAGCACATAAAAAGCACATATACCAGATATCTGGGGTCGAAACTCATGCAGCCAGCAAGGTGCAGAGGAGATTCGGCAATTGGCCCAAACTTTTCACAGGCTTTTATAGGAAAAGGGTAAGGGGGGGATTAGGGCAGAGAAGATACAAATGTGCGTCACTAAAGGGTTCTGCCAAAGGTTATTCTCAGGGACTTTCCAAGAGACTTTTCGTAACCAAGGGGTCGTGTCCTATATTTTGGCAATGTACTCGATCTATTGGAACATTCTGGGGTAGTACCAGGAGGCCTCCATCTCAAAAATGTTCTTGGCATAGTCTTTAGTTGGGAGGGGTTGGACTGAGTTCGCTCCCTTATCTCAGAAATGCTCCTGGAACCGTTCTCACTTGGGAGGGGGTCGGACTCTGGGGTGAAGAGTTTAAGAATGTACTCTGAGGTAAAAAGTTCAGGTGTGCTCCGGGAACAGTCTCTGGATGGGAGGGGTAAGAGAGTTCAGGAACAGTTCAGGTGTTCAGTAATTTTCCTCTTTCATTATATCTGTCATTTTAATGATTTTTTTTAACGCTGTGTCCGTGTGCTTCCTACATACTCAAATATTTATTCCTTCTCAAATCTCTGAGTCTAGATAATTATATATTCTAACAATTAAACACAAGTTGTCTAGGATTTAAGAAGATGTTTTTAGGATTTGTTTTTTAGACAAGAGCTCAGCCACTGAGCTACATCTTAGTTTCACCATTAACTTTCTTTGTCTCTTCTCTTCTCTTCTCTTCTCTTCTCTTCTCTTCTCTTCTCTTCTCTTCTCTCCTCTCCTCTCCTCTCCTCTCCTCTCCTCTCCTCTCCTCTCCTCTCCTCTCCTCTCCTCTCCTCTCCTCTCCTCTCCTCTCCTCTCCTCTCCTCTCCTCTCCTCTCTTCTCTTCTCTTCTCTTTCCTTCCCTTCCATTCTTTTCTTCCTTTCTTTCTTCCTTCCTTTCTTCCTTTCTTTCTTTCTTTCTTTCTTTCTTTCTTTCTTTCTTTCTTTCTTTCTTTCTTTCTTTCTTTTAGACAAGTTCTCCTTATTACCCTTGGCTGGCTTGGAACACCCTGTGCAGACCAGGCTGGCTTCAAACTCATAAGGCCTGTGCTTTCAAATGCTGGGATTAAAGGTGTGTGACCCCACACATTTAATTATCTTAAACACCAGTTTCCTCATCCAAAAACAGGCAATGGGAGCCAGGAAAATAGGATTGCCAAAAGGTACACATTAGGAAATTCACCTAAAAGCATACATACATCAGTCAGCAAATCTACGGTCAATAAAATGTTGGTGATGGTAGAGATAGGCTATTGATTAAAATGGTTGTTTTGTTTTGTTTTGTTTTGTTTTGTTTTGTTTTGTTTTGTTTTGTTTTGTTTTGTTTTGTTTTGTTTTAAATCAGTGCAGTGGCAGGCAGAACCTGTGCTTCCATTAAAACCTGTTCCAACTCATGCCTTGGCACTAACCAGCAGCTCTCTAACTGAAGTTAAGGCTCACTTAAAAGGTAGACCATGCCTGATACTGGAAACTTAATCAACTGCCCAGTGCTAGTGAAGTCATAGATCTTGGATGAGAACCTACAACTATGCTACTAAATCACAATCCTTGACAACAATGTGAACATTTGTTCTTATACTCACAAATAATGTAGTTCTCATCCTTAATCAAGGAAACTCTTTGCCACAGATGGAGAGCATTACACAACCAGTCAAAATTCAGAATTGCGGAGCTTGGTCCACTAGATACATCTACAAACATTTCTGCACCTATGACTCCCGGAACATTGCAGAAGGGGAGGTGGAAGGACTGTAAAGGCAAAAGGATCAGGGAGTTTGCTGTGAGATTCGGTCTGAAAGGGTTGTCTAATGCCAGGGTATCTTAGCAATCAGGAGCCAAGGAACACCGCAAAGTCTCACCATGCAACAAACCTCACACAGAGATTTATTGAGGAGAAACACAGAATGTGGCTGCCTCCGAATGGGAACCGAGATAGCAGCAGGATGGACAAAAGGCCGGGCTTTAAGGGACTTTTGGAGCATGTGTGGTGAGTTAGTGAAGAGTACAGCGCAGACGGAAGTCATGGGTGTGGGGATTCCCAAGGCCCAGGTTTGGGGACTGGCCTGGAGCAGAAATGGCTTGTTAGTCAATCAAGAACCACCCATGTTCCTGAACCATGTGCTCCTCCAACGCTACCCCACCTCAGTCGTCATCACTAAGGCCAATGTGACGTCATCGCTGAAAGCCAACGCAACGTTTCCACCACCACCACTGTTGCATATTTTCCATGTCTATGTTCCATACCCCTATAAAGCTAGCATGATCACAATCTGCTCTCGCGCCCTCTCTCTTTCTCCTCTCTCCTCTCTCCCTTTTCCTCTTCCTCTCTCCAACCCTGCTCAGATATGACCTTTCATGTCTCCCTCCCATTAATCTTTTGCATGAGGTCTGTTGTATATTTTGATTCTTGCAGCATTGCAAGAATTCTTGGCCCCACTCACCAGCATACCCTTTCACTGCAAAACCCTTTCAGGTCTGTTATCCCACAATGCCTCCTACTAATGTCAGAGTCTACACTCAGAAAGTCTCACTAACATGATTGCCTACACAAGAGCTGAATAAGGTCGATCCCAGTACACATGTCAAAGTGGACAGGGGCAGCCTAGACCTCACCCAAATAACTATAGCATTCTACAGGAATGCTGAGACTAAAAGTATAGTCTTCCCCATGGAAGAGCACACCAACTGAATGGGCATCTTTAAAAATAGATATACAAGTATCTTTTATACAGAGTGAACAGATTGTGTGTGTGTGTGTATGTTTTTAAATGTAATATGTAGCATATGTAATAATGTTGTGGGGTATTCATCAGAGATGACTGTTCAGATATGGGTTTAAGCCAATAGGAAGATTTTGCTATTCAGTATCCCAGTGGAGCACTGAGCCTTTCTTGGAATAGGCTTTTAGGCACAAAAACCATGTTCTGGGTTAACCTACTTCAGTAACAAGAACAGTTAGCCAGAATCAGCTCTTCAGAAGCAAAAAAGAAAGGTTAGTACAGTTAGAGACTTTCCCAGAGTCATGGACTTTGATGGATTGGGTCTTTGTTTTCATTTTGACAGGTGCTGCTGTCTATGTGCTGAGTTTTATGGCCTGAATGGCACTTCCATCATGGAGTCAGTTGTGCTAAGGTCTGGGCCCTGTCACAATAACAATGAAAAAAAAAAAGTCCATGAATTTGATAAACAGCAAGGAGAGATAGGAAGGTTTGGGGGAAGGAAAAGGCAGGGAGAAATGATGTAATTATAATCTCAAAAATAAATGAAAAATATTTAGAATCGTTCAATGAAAACAGTAACAACCACCACCACCATCTTGTGCCAAAGTTGCATGCAGCCATGGCTGCTCCCATGGCTGTGATCATGGACAGGATGTCTTCATGGAGTCTAAACACTGCTCCACAGACACAGACAGGCCATTTGTCTAAACACTCACAGACACATTCAGGAGAAATGGTAGCAGCAAGGACAGTGGGGACCTGCAGAAGTGAGAGAAAGCTAGGGAAAGCTCCCAGTGGGGACACAGGAGTGGGTTTGAAGAGGTTTCACCGAACAGATCTGAGGGGAAAGCAACAAAACACAAAACAAAGCATTTTTCTAAATAGCACAGCAATTTTAAGAGTGTGTGGGGGGGATCAGCCCAGGAATGGTGGTGGTGCACATTGTAATCCCAGCAACTGAAAGACGGAGGCAGGAGGACCAAATGAGAACTTACACTGGTGGCGATTGAATTTATGGCTTTTCACTTGCTGGACAGGTACTCTACCACTGAGCTACACCCCTTTGTAAAGTCTCGCCTCTTAGCCAAACATGGCAAGAAAATCATTAATTCAAGATCAACTGAGCCACAATCCCAGCCTGTAACAGAATCTAGGGTAGGGCAGATGATTTGAAACTGAGTAAATATTGACATAGGTTGTACTTTTATTAGTAGTACTGCATCAACACTGAGGCCACGGAGAATAACGTTCTTTGACGACAAAAACCATGCTTTAAAAAAACAAAAACAGAATCAAAAATGTGCATTATGTGTAAGAGTCCATCCTCGCTTTCCCTATGAGTTCTGGGATTTGGACACAGGCTGGCTCAACAGCATCTTTAATCGTTAGAGCCACTTCATCTGCTCAGATGTCATAGATTTCTGAGTCTCGCCCTGTTTTAGTGGGAAGAGGCATAGGAATCCCACCCACTGCACACACGGTTTTGCGCGTGCGCAGTCCTGGTTTAGCGAGACAGTTCCCGCGGCCGGGACCTGCGAGGCGGAAACACGCCCCTGAGGTTCCGGCGAGCGCAGCCCGGGCAAGAGCGGCAGCATGGAGGAGGCGCCCCACGGTGAGCTATCGCAGGACGTGTGGGTGGTCCCGCTGGGACCGAGCCACTTTGACTGTGCCTTCGTCTTCCCGCAGGCTGCCCCGGGGCCGACAGCGCCCAGGCCGGCCGAGGAGCCTCGTGCCAGGGATGCCCCAACCAGAGGCTGTGCGCATCCGGAGCCGGCGCTGCTCCGGATCCGGGTGAGGAAGCAGCGGGCAGATCAGGAAGTGGAAGGGGCGGGACTTGAGGGTGAATGGCAGCAACTAGTGGGCAGTATTCTAATTGGTTGGGGGGCGTAGAAGGCGGAGCTTGAGCAAGAGGGAGGTTTTAAAAGTCAAATAGCGGAAAAACAGTGATGGAAATGGAGGTTTAGTCTGATCTGCGGTAAACATGGAACCGAAGGGGGCATTAAAATAAGCTTGGCGGCACAGGCTTGTTCCCCCGGAAATTGAGGGGCAGAAGCAGAAGGATGGCTACAAGTTAAAAGCCGGCCTGGACTACAGGATGAGACCCAGTATGAGTGAATGAATGAATGAATGAATGAACGAACGAACGAACATTAGGTCGAGTGTGTTGGCACATGTTTGTAATCTCAGCATTTAAGAGGCTAACCCCGGGCTTAGATGAGATCCTGTCTTTATTTTTTTAAAAAAATCAGTAAATAGAACCTCAAAGAAGGATAGAATAGATAAAAGTGATGTGGGGCAGGTACAGGGCTTAAGTAATAACCACTACCTCAGTATCCACAAGGCCAAGCACAGAGAAGAGAATGGAAAAATACTGAGGTCTTTCAGGCCTGAGTCCTGGCACATGTCCATCACAGGTCACAGAGGCTCTGCTCTGTCTGTGGCAAAGAGAAGGACCCCTCCTGTTAAGGAGTCTTATCTTTCAACAGACATGAATGTTCATTATCTCAGTGGAGAGACAGATGGGGGACTGAGAGCAAAGTGGGAAGGAAGCAGAAGCAGGCACGTTAAACTCACCAGGCATAGCACTGGGAGGAGCCGTCTCCAGGGCGAGGAGGACTGAAAGCCTAGCTGGAAGGAAGGCTTTTCAGAGAGAGAGGCTGGGTTTGGTCGTTGAGTCTCCTGAAAACTGATCTTGAGCAAGAATGCCCTCATGGTGAAGACTAGTCACCCCACAGTGTAGTCTGTAAAGATTTGAAATAAGACGTGACATTGGAAACCCAGTATGTTGCTGGGATGGTTGCTTCTGAGAGCCTGTGTGTTTCCCATCCTCAGCCCTGGGGACATTGGAGTTGATCATCCCTTTTTACTGGGGCTAACCTATGCTTAAGACACTTAGCATCCATCGTCCGAGATGCCAGTAGTAGTCCCTCCTTGTGGCATCCAAAGAATTTCTGCAGATGTTAGCAGATGCCTTCTGGGTTATAAAGCTTTACTCTGTACACAGTTCTGTTGAGGAGCTGGGCTTTGAACACCCCACTCTCTCCTCGGAAGGCATGTGCTACTGCATCAATAAGACAATCTTTTCAGGTTAGTAGTGACCTTATTTTCTTCCTAGCATTTATTTTTAGTTTGCTGAAGTGGTATCTCACAAAGAACCTTAGAAACAGCTTAAAGAGTGTGACTCTTCCTAGCACTGTGGAAGAGGGACAGGTAGGACTGAGGGGGGGGGGGGGACATCATCACCTCCTCTACTCCTCTGCAGCTGTGGAGGAAATCAGAGAGAAGATGAAGACGGTGAGACACAAGCTCTTGGTGCTGTCTGGGAAAGGCGGCGTTGGGAAAAGCACGTTCAGTGCACACCTTGCCCACGGCCTGGCGGAGGATGGAGACACACAGGTGGGAGCCTGGGCTAAGCTGGGAGCTGCTCCGTGTGACAAAGGGGCTGCTGATGGCTTTAGAGGGTGATTCTTAGACTCCAGGAAAGCAGCCTCTCTGACTGTCTGGACCCTGCCTAGCCACTGGCTGAGGCATCTCCCTGAGCATTCTAACCAAGGTGGCGGTGTACCTCATCACATTCTGGCGGTCATGTAACACAGGGCCTTTTCCATCTGCCCCTCATAAAGCTCTTTCTGTATCTGGAAGTCCTAACCGTGCAGCTGTACCGTGATCCATCTCCTGTGAGCTAAGAGTGCTATTTACATATTCACATGGTCACTTCTCTAGTCAGACAAGCACCTATACATTATTATTGATTTTGTGCATAAAGCGGAAGACATTTTCTGCTTGCCTCTTATAGAATTGACCCTTGTGCTAGCTCCTTCATCTCCAGAGTACAGACAAGCATGAAATTGGAATTCCCTCACCAGGCCATGTGACACAAGCTTGTAATCTCAGCATTTCAGAGCAGGAAGCTTTTGAATTCAAGGCTAGCCATGGCTACAAAGTGAGACCCTCCCTCGTAACAGACAGACTTACTCGGATTCCCAGTTCTGTGCTCTGGGTTCCGGCTTTAGGAAAGGTGTGGTAGCCAAGAACCAGTGCACAGGTTCTATCTAGCTCTGTCCACATCACTGCTGATGCCCTGGCTGGTTACCAGGCCCTCTCTCTGCCTCCATTTTCTCATCTATAAAATGGGTCTCAGAGGCCTGGGTGAGAGGCTGCCGTTACGGTGCAAGCACAGTGCCTACCACACAGTCCGCGTCCTGGCAATGCCCTGGCAGCCATCTTCATTACCAGTGTACGTTGCTACCTGAAGTTCAGAGGGTGATTGCTTTTAGAGTTGTGTTGCAGCCTGCCCAGCCCACAGCACAGGGCAGGTTAAGTGTGTTCATCTGTTCATTGTTCTGTTAGGGGACAGTCTCTTGCCACCAGAGGGTTAAATTTGCATCACCCAGTACAGTGGAACCTTTTTTTTTATTGCAGTCTGCATTTTTTTATAAGGGGCTGGGGCTGGAGCACAGTAGTGGAGCTTTGTCTAACAAGTGCAAGGCCCCTGTTTCATCCCCAGAAGCAGCTCCCCCTCCCCCCACTAACATCAAGAACAACAAACCCTAAAAACAACAAAAACTGATGGTGTTTTGTCCAGAATAAGCGTTTGCTCTAGAACTGTTAGGAATATTCTTAGCTGTGCAACACCAGCCTGGGGAGCTGCTCGCATGCCTTCTTCCAGACAAGAGAGTCTCGCCAATTGCTTGTAAGGACCTTTCAGTATGCAGTCCAGTAGAGACAGGACCTGCAAAAACAGATGAAGAGCTGGCCGAGCTGGCTTACACCTGCAGTCTTGGCGCTCAAGAGGACTGCCAAGAGTCCCAGGCCAGTCTGGGCAACAGAGTGAGTCTGTCTCAATAACGAAAGCATCTGTGGGCCAGCCCCCATTCCCCGGGTGTCTGCAGTGCAGTGTAGATGCAGTGAACATTGAATTCAACTTATTGAGGGTCAGAAGCACAATATCTGTGGTCCACTAGATGCCTGGCACTCAGTCTGCTTCTAGTTGATGCGTGTCATCTTGTGTGGAAAAGGCCTTAGGTAAAGACAGCAGAAGTGGAGTTAAGCCCTGACACACATGCACACACACACACACACACACACACACACACACACATACACACTCGCTCCTAAGCAGAAGAAGGGAGGTATGTAAATGCAGGAGGAGTTAGGAAGATCGAGTGTCAGCACGTCAGCTTCAAGGATGACCTTGGGCTCCATGGGCCAAAGGTGAACAGCATCGGTACTATTAGTTATGATGACCTTTCCTGGGTTTGTAGACACCCCAGCTGGAGGTGCCTGAATCCTCAAGCTCTCATTTTACAGGCCAGAAGCTCAGATAAACAAAACTGAGGGAGAAGTCACCAGGTAAAGTGGCTTTTTGAAAGGCACAGAGTCAAAACCAAGACCTTTAGAGAAGAAACCTGACAGAGTTGAGAGTCCCACTTCCAGTTTACTGTGAGAAGGACTCCCAGCCACCAGCAGCTGAGGGGGCTTGGGGACACTTGGGTACAGGCTTGGTTCTCAGCAGGCACCCACAATCCTGACCTGGGCAGAAGAGAGAGGCAATTGGTTGTTGGGGGTTGGTGAGTCAGACACAGTCTGCCCATAGAGAGCACCCCAAGAAGATCCTGGGCACAGATGACAGTCAGTCTGTGTGTTGTATCCCGTTGTTACTTGGCTCGGTTCCTTCCCTGGCTTGTGGGAAGAATCATTGCTCAAAAGGAACTGATGAGCCGGTGGCTGGAGCCCTGCTGGGCTGTAGAGATGCTTCCCCAGACAGACCCAGGTCCCCACCTCAGGTGGCAGATGTCCCTCTGCTGCACTTTTGGGCCAGGCCAGCAGAGGATGCAGGAGGCAAACAGGATGTTAGTGAAGAACTCCCTGGTGTTCCTCAGTCACAGGCACTGCAGTCAGTCAGCATGTAGGGGAAGTAGGACTGAAGAGGGAAGACAGAGAGCATGAGGCAAATTCCAAAGTTCCCCAGAGGTGCTGCCCTCTGGGTCTCCACTACAGTTCTCCGTGATGAATGGCTGCCCTTCACAAGGGCAGTGCACACTGCTGCAGGCCTTGATTGGTGATCTGGTGGAAGTCTTTTGAGACTACCTAAGTCCCCACAAGATCTTCCAGATTCCTTTCATGTATTTAAGGATTATTTTGTTTATGTGTTTGTGTGAGTGCCATGTGTGTGCCTGATAGGCCAGAAGAAGGTGCCAGATGCCCGGGTGCCCAGAGCTGGAGTTACAGAGAGTTGTGAGCTGCCCAACATGGAACAAAGAGTATTTTTTTCTTGGGTATTCTGGAAGGGCAGTCAGCAGGTGCTCTTATCTCTGAGCCATCTCTCCAGCTCCTCTCTTCCCTCCTCCTCCTCCTCCTCCTCTTCCACCTCATTCTTCTAGTTTTTTGTTTGTTTGTTTGTTTGTTTGTTTGTTTTTGTTGTTGTTGTTGTTTTAGAAAAGAATATATGAGGGCAGGAGCGATGGCTCAGTGGTTAAGAATACTGACTGCCCTTTTAAGAGGACCTAGGTTCATTCTCACACCCATATGGCAATTCACAGCTGTCTATAACTCCAGTTCCAGGGGATCTGATGTCCTTTTATAGCCTACATGAACACCAGGCATGTATGAGGTGCACAGACATCCACACAGGCAAGACACCTGTATGCATAAAAGTTAAAAGGGGAAGGGGTGCAGATCTGTGCTCAAGTGCAGTTCCTGAGGTGGCCAGAAGGGGACACCAGATCCCCTGAAACGAGTTACAAAGGGTCTTGAGCCACCCGACGTGGGTGCTGTGCATCCATTTCAGGCTCTCTTTAAGAGAAACATATTCTCTTACTATCCAAGCATCTGGCCAGCATCTCCTTTCTTATTTAAAGGCTGTTTTGAAAGCTCGTTGTCAGCATGGTCCCAGGAACATGGGGCTTGCCTAGAGGTCAGCCATAATTTCTGCACAGGCCTCCTGTGTAGGCCTGACTGTGGTGGAAAGAGTACTGGCACTGGAGATGTTGACTTTAGTCCCATCTCTGTTCCCTGCTTATTGATCAAGTCCCTGGGCCTCTCTGAACCTCAGCCTCATCTTCCGTGATGCAGCCTAGGTCCACTCCTAGGCTGAGTGAACTAACTGCCGTCAGTGGCCTGATGTATGACCACCCTGTTCCACGCGGGTGCTGCGTGCACGCCTGTTGCCCTAGGAGTTCCTGAAAGGTCCATGCTGAGTCTTTCCCATGAGAAAGTGGAAGCTCAGTCATTTGTTTTTGTGTGTTGGCCACGCCCCATCTCACTGTGCATAGCTTGAAAGTCTGGCGGCAGTCAGTGATGGCACCACCTGTCTCTTATTCTCAGGTCGCTCTTCTGGACATCGATATCTGTGGGCCATCGATTCCCAAGATCATGGGCTTAGAAGGAGAGCAGGTAATAGCTGACGGGGGAATCTGACCGGTTCTCTTTGGGCAAGCACGTACAGTAGCCCCTCTGTCTCCTTTCTCAATGGCTGTGGATTTAAGGGTTTGGGATTAGATATAAAGAACATCCACGTATGTGAGAAGCATTGGGGTTTTTTGTTTGTTTGTTTTTTGGGTTTGTTTTTTTGGATTTTTGGTTTTTGGGTTTTTGGGTTTTTTTTGCCTTTTATGGGTGGGAGTGGGAAACAGCAAGCGGAATGCAGAAGTGAGAGGCGGAAATTCAACTCTGAGCAGTAACTCAGGGCCAGGGTTAGCTTGAGTCTGCACTGGAAGCAAGGGAATCTTTCAGAGCTGTGGTCTCTGCTAGGGAACTGAGACTCTGACTGTATGTAGCACTGCTGAATGACACAGCAGCAGGGCAGTGGGGTTCTCTGCTACTGGCCTCATCCTGGAAGGACCTCTGGTGGTGGGCAGAATCAGGGCTGGGCTCAGACACCACGGGCAGTGCTGTCTCTCTCGTTCCCTCCGGGTCCTCTTGTAGGCTGATGATCCTCATGGGAGAGATCCGAAGACAGGAGACCAAGGCAGGGGAGGAGACAGGAACAGGAACATTTAACCTCAGCAAACAGGAAGCTCACCTAGGCGTTTGCAGTGCCTAGGGTGTACAGATGAGGATGCTAGTGTGCATAGTGGTACCCAGGTTGAGGTAACAAAGCAGGCTTGTGCCCCAGTCAGTGAGTCTTTGCACAACACACATGCCAACATGGGTATCCTTACAGTGCAGTTGTCCTATGAAGTAGAAATTTAGCCAGGCATGGTGGTGTAAGCTGTAGTCCCATCTACTTGGGAGGGTGAGTCAAGAGAATCGCTTAGTTTTGGGGGTGGGAGGCTGGCATCAGGACTCTGTCTGGAAAACTGAAAGAGGAGAAGGCCTGGTCTGATGTGTAGGTAGAAGTTGCCTCAGTTCTAATTTTGTAATAAACAGAACAGTGCCCAGCCCTGGGGGTCTATGCCCAGAAGTACCTCTGTGGGGCTGCCCGGGGACTCTGAGCCCTTGCCCCTGTAGGTAGCATTCTGGAGTCAGGGCTCAGGCCACTGACTGGGACAGTTTTTGGGTTTCTTTGGTTGGTTGGTTGGTAGGTGGGTAGACAAGCTCTCACTGGGTGGCCCTTGGTGGCCTGGAATTCACAGCCTTCAGGGTGTTGGGATTAAAGGTGTGCAACACCACACCCAGCCCAAGGGCAGCTTTAAAATTTTATGTGTAAGGGTATTTTCCCTGCATGTGTCTGTGAATCATGTACTCACATATGTCCAAAGAGTCCCAAAGAGGGTATCAGATCCCCAGGACCTGGAATTACAGACAAATATGAGCAGCTACCATATAGATGCTGGGAACTGAACCCACGTCCTTTGAGCCAGTACCTTTAACAGCTGACCCGCCTCTGTCACCTGCTCAGGGCAGCCTTGAATTAGCTGTGGCACTGAAGGCCACTGGGTAGTAGTCCCCCTCTGCTCCTGTGCATGGCGGCCTGGCTGACCTCACATGCTTGCATTTTCTCAGCAGCTGGCAGCACTCTCCTTCTTCTTAAAGACCTGAGTTGTGCCTGAACTTGAATAAGTTTGGTTCCTTGGCAAGGGCAGGGATAGAGTGTTTGTCTCAAATAAGGTCTTCATTTCTCAACCCTCCCTTAAGAACTGAGTGGCCAGCAGACAGAAGTGTTTGCTGACAAGCCTGATGACCTGTGTTCTGGGATCTACACGGGAAAGGAGAGTCCTGAAGGCTGTCCTCTGACCTCTGTATATGCAGTCATGAAACACACAGGCACACACACACCACTAAATAGAAGTAATTAAGGGGCTTTTTAATTGACTGGTGCAGGACAGGACAGTGAATCTCACTGTGTGAAGCCATCGCCCACGGGTACTTTGTCAGTGACAACAATGACTGTCATGTTCCCACAGGTTCACCAGAGTGGCTCCGGATGGTCTCCAGTGGTGAGTGAGCCTTCCTGGGGAGGCAGCGTGTGAGGGTTAGTTATATCTGACGGGCTGTTAGAGGCAGGGGTTGAATGTTGACTGAGACTGTTTTCCAGACCAAGGATGAGCAGGCCTTGGCTGTAATGGGGCTCATAGATCTGTGCCGTCTGGTTCCATAGTTCCAAAGTGGTACTGTGCAGCTGAGTGACCACAGTGTACCCCAGTCAAACCTCACCTACAAGACTGGGTTTCGGGGTCTCTGCTGATTCAATTAGAACACCCGAGGAGACTGTTTATCTTAGCATCGTTGACTTGTTGCTGAGGCACAGGCGACACATGGCCTCCTGTAGATCCCACTATGGCCACCTGTTTCTCAAAAATGTTTTGAGGCTGCAAAGAGCAAGTGTGGGTGTGAGGCACATGGTACCTTTATCCTCAAGATAGTCTCATCATCATCATCATCATCATCATTGTTATTATTTTACCAAATTCCTTGGGAAGTGCCCTCTTGTGGTTTTATGTAGATGTGTCATGTCCTTGTTCCCCGTAAGCAAACATGTTTCTCCCCCTATTCCCATTTCTGCTGCAGTACGTGGATGACAACCTGGGGGTGATGTCTGTGGGCTTCCTGCTTAGCAGCCCAGATGATGCTGTCATCTGGAGGGGACCAAAGAAAAATGGTTTGTCACTGCTCCCCGGCTCTGACTCCTGGTCCTGGCTGTTGGGGAGGCTGTGGGTGCCTGATGGGCTTTGTGGTGCGTTCATGCTGTTATTTTGGTCCTGGGGTGGAGCCTAGGACCTCATGCCTACTAATGCTCTCACCTGGAGCCTGTAGTGTGTTCTGTTTCAGCATCCACCCTCCCTGATAAAAGAAAACTATGAGAAATACAAGTTTTCAGTGTAGACATTTTATTACCTACTGTGAGCTTTTCTACTTTTGAGACTTGCAGGACCCTGAAGTGATCTGTAGTGCGATCACGTGACTGGTCTGTGTCAAGGAGGGAAGTGTGGAGTGAAAACCCCTTTCTGGGGAAGCCTAAGATGATGCAGATAGCACCACTGGGCAAGCACCTTCTCCCTATTGACACTTAAGCCACATGACTGTTGGAACCACATGTCTATGCCACACATAGACAGGAGCTCCCCTGACTCCATCATGGCCACCCAGCATGTCTACAGATCTCACCTCCTGCCCCCTGGGGACAGCAGTGTCACTGTGTTGAGGCTGAGAATGTAGGCCAAATGCTTATGCATAATGAGAGATGCTGCTGGAGATGTATGCCAGAAAGAAGGCCCACACTCAGCCTTGCCCACTTCCAGGTATGATCAAGCAGTTCCTCCGTGATGTAGACTGGGGAGATGTGGACTACCTCATCATAGACACCCCACCTGGCACGTCTGATGAACACCTCTCAGTGGTCCAGTACCTGGCTGCGGCACACATTGATGGGGCAGTGATCCTCACCACCCCTCAGGTGAGTGTGTGCTCTGATGACTGTGCAGCATCTCCTGGACCACATGTGCCTTTCCGTGCCCTTTGAATGAGGGATAACTGCTCTGTGAACTTTGTCAGGAGGTGGCCCTCCAGGATGTCCGGAAAGAGATCAGCTTCTGCCACAAGGTGAAGCTGCCCATCATTGGTGTGGTAGAGAACATGAGCGGTTTCATCTGCCCCAAGTGCAAGGTGAGGGTCCCCAGTGCAGGCCTAAGCACACCATTGTCACAGTGAGGAAACGGCAGGGATGGTTTCTGCTTTTCCTGCTGTGTTGGGAAGGGAGGGTCTCCATCAAGCCCTCTACTACTGCCTGCATGAAATGCTTCAGAGTTTCACAGGCAACAAGGCACTGTTTCACAATGTCTAAAAACTAGTTGTTCTAAGATGCAGAAGCAAAATAAAGCCTCCTTCTCTTTCTGCCTCACAGAAAGAGTCTCAGATCTTCCCTCCCACGACTGGGGGTGCAGAGGCCATGTGCCAGAATCTGAAGATCCCGCTTCTGGGCAAAGTGCCGCTGGATCCACACATAGGTGAGTGTGAACACAGCAGTTCTGAGGGGCCTGTGCTGTGTGCACAGCCATCTTAGCAGCTCGGGGGCTTGGATGCAGATCCAGCAGTGGTGGCTCAGAACTGGACCCACAGAGTTCCTTAGAGGCTGCAGCCACAGGAGAGAAGCAGTGAGGCCTGGGGCAGGCACCTCAGATCCTCCATGAAATGTCAGCTATGTGTCCCTAGGACTGCAGGGCCCTTGGTCACTCTGCTCCTGTGCTGGGCTCTGACATACTAGTCGGGACCATGTTGAATATCCTAGGATCCTGACGATTGTGCTCTGAATGCTCTTCAGAACTGAGGGAGTGGTGTGCAATTAGCTCTGTCCCAGGCTCATCCAGGTATTGGTTTGCTGTGAGGAGACAGGGGCTCTTCTGCCCTGTAGATTCCACTTTCCCGACAATAAGAGTTGAGCTTGCTTGAGTCGCAGATGTCTGTGACGGGAACAGGAAGTGGAGCAGTGCCAGGTGCCTAGGTCTCAGAGGGAAGAGCCTGAGGCAGACTACTTTCAGCTGCAGATGACTACCCAAATGTAGGAGCTTCCCTTCTCCTGTCAGGGAAGAAGGGACTGACTGAGGTGTTTGAACAGGGCCTTGGGTAACAACATGGGGACTGGGCCTTGAGGGAGGTTCACAGGCAAAGCTGTGTCTCCTCTGGGTTACATATGGTCCTCAGAATGGTGAATGTGTGTCCCTGTTTATGTGTGTGTGTGTGAGAGAGAGAGACAGAGACAGAGACAGACAGTGCAGCTGGGAAGGACCATAATGGACTGATAGGGTTGTAGGCAGAGGACAGGGTGCGTGCACCCAGGGTTCTGCTCACTAAGAGGCAGTGTATACTCCACATTTCCTCAGAGATGCAGAAGCTTGTCCTATCTGCATTTCCTTTCTTAGTCCTTGATGTTCTGATTCTCTCTCCTGTATTCTCATTTTCCTGGGCTGCGGGTTCGTGGCTCTCATGCAGACTCCTGGGCCCACTCAGAGCAGAGCAGTTCTTTGGGCCTAGACTCTGCCTTTGCCGTAGCAAAGCAACATCGTTGCTGAGGAAGGGACACAACTGGGGCCCGTGTTGTGTCTCTCCACTTTTGCTGTCCTTGAGTGGGGAGCCGCAGGCAGCCATACAGCAGCAGGCACAAGAGAGCAAGGCTTTTACAAGGGTCTCCTTTCCTCTCTCTTTAAGGCAAGAGCTGTGACAAAGGCCAGTCTTTTTTTGTTGAAGCTCCAGATTCCCCAGCCACAGCAGCCTACAGAAGTATAACTCAGAGTAAGTACTTGAAACATCGCCCGCAGGGAGGCACCTAGAGGAGCGAAGTGTGCAGAACTGGAGGGTTAACCTGCCAGCTTCAGCTGGGGACAGCAGGGGTGCTGAGACCCCCATGACCAGCATAGCTCCCCCATCCAGGAGACTCTGAGACTAGTCCCCCGTGTGTCAGCACTATGAGCTACTTCTTAGTGTGAGAAACGGGGCAGGTGACGTTCATAGCATGGGAAATACTTGCCATTAAGGCCAATAAAACTGACTGGAATCCTAACTGGTAAGCCAAAGCAAGCCACGGGCAAAGGTGTTGGGCGAGAACTCACCTCTCGACTTGTCTTTTAGGGATCCGAGACTTTTGTAATTCTCGTCAGTCACATGCTGAGACCCTCATCAGTCCCTGAAGTGAAATAGGACCAAGTGCCACCTGCTAACCCCAGAGTTGGCAGGCCACGTGTCCAGACACCTGGGCAATGAGGGACAGGTGGTGCCATAGCCACCAGATGCTGACAGGATTTGAAGTCACTCATTAAGACACTGTAATCACCTTTCTGCCTATTTCCTCGAGATCAAAGGTACAGGCGCTCTGCATCCAGGTGCCATTCATCAGAAAATAAAAATGTCTCCTTGAACCTGTCCCTTAGGGCCTGCTTTCTGGAATCCAAGGGACTAGGAACTCTCTGAGTCACAGGACTCCCAGGAACTGTTTCGCCTCACGTGATAAGCCTAGGGAGACACAGAGGATGACACCTGCCTCTGCCCACACTGGGGTCTCCAGCTCTGGGAGGTCTCCAGTCATGCTGGGATCGGTGTGGGTGCTTTGGCTGGGGGTCATCAGAACCCCTGGCAAAGCCTGTAAGTCACCCATGAGGTGATGGGTACCTTCAAGACATCCGGTATTTCCCAGGGTCCCAGGCAAACCATCACCTGGCACTTCTGAGACACAGATGTAATTGTCCTCGTGATCTGGGACTAAGACGTAGAATTGAGAGCTGCTGAGGGAACTCATTCCAGATTTCCACTGTACTGTGGCATGACACTGGAATGTGGGCAGCCCCCTCCCCTATCCTCTCCTGCCCCTGTACATGTGAACTCTTGGAGTGTACTGGGGTCCCTGTAGGGCAGATGTAGTCTTTCCAAAGCTCGATGGATCCCGAGCAGGCCCTAAATATCGGGGTTCTAGCTTGGACTTGCTCTGGGTCAACTTGGAGGACTGGGAAAGGCCACCTAGGCCTGGAGCACAGGTCAGGAGCTGCTTTCCCACAGGTGCTCAGGCCTCTGGCCTGCACTTGCTGCTCACCTAGTGCCGGTGGATGTCCAGCCCTTCCAGCCTGGGCTTCTCAAAGTCACCTGGGAAATCCTGCAAGGCAAGAGAAGCCATGACTGTCCCAACAAAGAGCAGGCTCACTGGGGAGACCCACAGCCACAAGTAGCCAAAAAGACTCCTCCATCCCTCATTTCTGACAACTTGACAATTGGCAATTATTAAGACAATTATCCAAGAAATATTTCCTGGCTTCAAACAAAAACAAGGCTTTGTCATTCTTTCCTCAATTCTGTGGTGTGTGTGTGTGTTCGTCCATGTGCATGTATGTGCAGGCATTTGCATCCCATGATGTACCTGTGGGGGTCAGAGGACAACTTTTGGGGCCTTATTTCTCTCTTTCCACCTTGTTTTTGAGGCAGGATCTATCATCTGTCTCTGTACTGTATACTCCAAGCTAGTTGGCCCAAGAACTTCTCTATCTGCCTTCCCATCCAGAATGCTGGGATTAGAGATGCTTGCCCCACACCTGGCTTGTGTGCATTCTTGGGATAGAATTCAGGTTGTCAGGTTTACACATCCAGTGCTTTTACACACTGAGCCCTCTCCCTGGCCAGTTGTAGGTTTTGATTTAATTACTTGATTTTATGTGTATGTTGCCTGAATGAATGTATATGTGTAATGTGTGGTGCCTGTGGAAGTCAGAAGCGGGTGTCGGAATCCTCTGGAACTGGAGTTACAGATAGGTGGCTGAGCTGTGTATGGGTGCTGGGAAACCGATCTAGGCCCTCTGCGGGAGCAGCAAGGTTTCTTCATTTTAGCCCCAGTCTTAAATATCACTTAAAACTAAACAGTAGTCACAAAATGTCGGACACTTTGTTGATAGGAGCTGTCAGTTTGTTACAGACAGAATGGTGGGTGCCAGGAGCTAGGGACAAATAGGGAGCTAGTGTCTAAAGGACTGTGCTCGGGCTGGAGAGATGGCTCAGTGGTTAAGAGCACTGACTGCTCTTCCAGAGGTCCTGAGTTCAATTCCTAGGAACCACATGGTGGCTCACAACCATCTGTAATGGGATCTGATGCCCTCTTCTGGTGTGTCTAAAAACAGCTATGGTATTTAAAATAAATAAATACATCTAAAAAGGACTGTGCTCTTGTTGGGAATGAGAAGGTTCTGGGGCATCTGTGAAAGGCTGTCCCTAGAACTAATTGACCTAGTGTGTGTGTGTGTGTGTGTGTGTGTGTGTGTGTGTGTGTGTGTGTGTTTTAACTTGTTTGTTTACTAAGTAGCCCTGCCTGGGCTGGGCTGGAACTCATTATGTAGACCAGGCTGGCCTTAACATCAGAGATCTGCCTGCCCGTGCCTCCAGAGTAATGATATCAAAGGTGTATACCATCAGGCCCAACAAGAACTACACAACAGAAATAGTCAACATGGTGGATTTTACATACATACACAGTAAAAAGCAATAGGAAGACTGTTAAAAACTGCAACTGCATGCAGGTGCCCTTCTCTGTCACCTAGAAGGAAGGTTCTAGGGAGGGACTCATCACTCACCGTCTGAAATACTGTCTGGGACAGAAAGCTGGCTGCAACTGTGCGCATATCACCATCGCCCCCCATCTTACAGAGGATATAGCCGTAGAGGTTCGCAGCTTGGAGGGAAATGCCAGCAATCACAAGAGCCTGCATTGGGCAAAGCAGAGGGAAGCCCGCTGAGGGTGCACACCCACAGAGAAGGGCTGGTATGGCTACTCTGTCAACACGAACACCTAAGCAACCAAAAGGCTGTGGCCACCACAGGTCAGTAAAGGAGACTAGTAGAGAAACAGAACCTGCCCAAAGTCATGGAGCTGGTGCTGGTGAGAGGCAGAAACCAAAGGAGCCCATTTGCTGTCACAGTGTTGCTACTACTGTGCCGTGTATTCTGTGTCCTCATTGAATGGACAGCTCTCCCAAAGAAAATGGGCACTGTCAGCCTTCCGACCAAGAAAGGCTGGTGGCTAACAACAGATACCGCACATTTTAGTAAAAACTCCTTCCTAAGAGGCTGAAGATGCAGCTCAGTGGGAGTACTTACCTAGCCTGCACAACCACAAGGCCCTTGGGGGTCCCTCCCCAGCACTTCAGAAACAATACATCATTTCATATCAGCATTATTCATTCTTATCCACTAAGGAATGAATCAGAACGTGCTATGTATGCATGCCATGGAATATTATTTAACCCTACAAAGAAAGTGTAGTTTGGGTGGGCCTGACCATGTGCTAAGTGAAAGAAGCCACCTAGGAAAGAACGAATACTGTGTGATTCCATTTACGTAACATCCTGGAACAGGCAAGTCTACCTAGGAAGGTGAGTTTCAGGAGCCAGGGAAATGGCATAGAGCACAATGCCTAGAGGACAGATTTTCTTTGAGGTGGTGAAAATAATTTTTAAATGGGCTGGAGAATTCTCCCAGCAGCTAGGAGAACTTGCTGTTCTCACAGAGGACCTGAGTGTGGTGCCCAACACTTCAGTCAGCAGCTGCCAGCTGCAGGGGAACGCAGGCTCTCTCTGCCCTCTGAGGGCACCTGTACTTGCTGCACATATCACACACACACTCACATAGTTGTAATAAAATCTGGGATTTTTTTTTAATCCTGACATTGTGATATAACTCCACAAGATTGACAGAAGCCACAGAATTTAACCCTCATATGGTGAATGTACCATGGGGCTATTTCCATCAAGCTTCTAGAGTGACCACTTCTAGTCCCTGGTTTGTCAGAGCAGCAGGGGGTCAGGGAGCATCTTACCAGCCACTTTAGCTTCAAGGAGAACAAGGTACTGAAGAAGAACACAATCCAGATCACTGGGCAGATGATGAGACCAAGCCAGAAGATGCGTGCCTCTGCCTCAGTGGCAGCCATGTGGTTTGCAGAGACCTGTTGGGGACAGCCAGTATAGCTTTTGCTCATTTGTTTCTCTGCATAATATCCCTGGCTGTCCTGAAACTGGCTTTGTAGACCAGGCAAGCCTCGAACTCACAGAGATCCACCAGTCTCTGCCTCCCAAGTGCCAAGATTAAAGGTATGCACTACCACCACCCAACTGGCACACACACACAACTTGGGAACCTGTGTAAACTTCACACAGCCTTCCCCCAGTTCTTATAGGTTTTATTGTTGCAAAGCGTACCTTTCTGGCTTCAAATATCCAGTGGCTTTTCCCGTCCTCGTCTATCTGGTTCCACCATCGAAGACCCACCATGAGTCTTCCAGTTACATTCTGAGGAAAGTGAGCAAAAGGGCTGTGAGCACACAAGGCACAAAATGGCTGACTGTTTCTGTGATGGTCTTCCTATGTAGCCCAGGATAGGCTTGAACTCTCAAGCCTCCTACTTCAGCCTCTTGAGTGGTGAGTATTAGGTTCGTGCAGTGCACACAACTAGTGTTGGTTGTAAACTCCCACAGAAAGCATTAAGGCAAGGGTGTTAAGCTGTAGGATGGCAGTGGGTGGCAACACTTCTGAGCCTGAGGATCTGAGTTTGATCCCACGACCACATGGAGAAAGAATTGACTTCTACAAGCCATCCTCAGACCACAAGTGCATTCCAGCACAGGCGTGCGTGCACACACAAGAAAGAAAGGGGTGAAAGGATGCTGAACTGTAATTGTTTCTTGAATGAACTTTCCAAGCTTCATATCTCTAAGCTTACTTTTTTGTTTTGCTTTGTTGTATTTTTTTTTTTTGAGACAGAGTCTCACTTGGTTGGCCTACAAGTTGCTATGTAGACCAGGCTGCTCTCAAACTCAGATCCACCTGCCTCTGCCCACCTACTCCCATCCCCCTACCCTGAGTGCTGGTTTACCATGCCAGGCCCTACTTACTTTGAAATGTGAGATTCTAGCCAGGTATGGTGGTGCATGCCTTGAATCCCAGTCCTCAGGAGGCAAAGGCAGACAGATCTCTGTGAGTCAGAGTTCAACCAGGGTTACCTAGAGAGAAACTATCTCAAAAGCCAAAGACTGCTTCAAAATAAAACACACGTTCACATTATATGTCTATATATGTCCATATATACCATGAGACTCGTACAAAGTCCAAAGCCATATGGGTTCATCACTCCCATGGTGCACCTGCACCTATGATAATGATCCTGGAAGCTACTTACTGAGGCACCTTTGCCCTCTAATTGTAAGTGACACGGGCCCAGTAATCTGTAACATTTTGTGTGGAGGGGAGTGTTCCCGTGCCATAGCACACTTTTGGGAGGGTTGGCTCTCTCCTTACACAGAGTGGATTCCAAGGCTCTTGCTCTGGTCCAAGCTTGACAGCAGCACCCCTTACCCCCTGAGCCATATTGTCCACCCCACAGTGTTCTTTAACAGGTAGCAACAATGTAAACCAAAGCACCACATGCACAGAGGACATCACCACCTGGGAGCAAAGTCTAAGTGTTCCTAGAGAGGAAGCCTTACCTTCACGGACCAGAAGTCAAAGGACAGGAGGAGGAGCACGGTGACAAAGCAGCCCACAAAGCTCTTGCTGAACCAGTCACAGCACACATAGGTGACGATGGCACTCACTCGGAAGAACAGGTGGAAGAAGGTAGCCAGGGGGTGCCTAGGGAGAACCTGGAACTCAGACACAAGAACAGGGGTGCCCAGGGAAACCTAGAACTCAGACTCAAGAGCAGGGGGTGCCTAGGGAGAACCTGGAACTCAAACCCAAAAACAAGTCATTAAACTCACTTGGGCATCACCAGTGAGGCATTCTTCTCTGAGTGATTCATCTCAAAGCTCAAGCAACAGTACTGTGCACATATACTAGCACTCCTCAAAGTGACAGTCTCCTGCATTCCAGGCTGGCCTCAAATGTAACGTGTAGCCAGTGATGGCCTTGGAACATGTGCTTCTCCTCCCTCCACATGTTAGATTACAGGTATGTACTACTACACTTGGTCTACATGGCACTGGGGGATCGAACTCAGAGCTCCCTACACCTGACCTATATCCCAGCCCCTGAAACATGTTACAACATTTGTTATTTTCTCCCTCGAAGAACCCAGGACTTTCCCCTAATCTGACTCCAAACATCAAACATCATTTGCCCTCTTTGAAACAAGGTCACTTCTGAAGTGAAGTGAGACCAGGATTTCTTGTCTTCCCCCCCAGTGGTGACAATCAGTTCCCTAAAGGTAAAGTTTGGGTCATTCCATAAGCACAGATGCAGCTCACAGGGTAGAGCTCTCAGCCCACAGGACGAGGCATAAAGCTCACTCCCAGAGAGTAGAAACAATGACGCCATAAATGGGGATCCAGCTCATGCCGGCTGCTTGGCCATGAGTGATAACTAGATGCTGGAGTTCCCTAAGAAGACAGTTACTGAGCATTGTGCCTTCAGATGCCAGCCTGCCTAAGAAGAGCCTGAGGCACAGGGAGCCCCCAGCCTGCAGCAGCTCCATCTTAACGAATAAGACTGTTAAAAAGCCCCACCAAGCCATCTAGAACAGATAGCAGTGGCCACAGGGGACACATGAATAGCAGTGGGTGACACTGACAGGACCTGGCTTCTTGGAGGTCCAGAGCACTTGATGCTCCTCCAAAGGCCCAGAGTGCTTTTCCCAGCACCCATGTCTGGGAGTTCACACCACCTGTAGCTCCAGCTACCAGGGGTGGGAGGTGGGGGAATCTAATACCTTTTTCTGACCTCCAAGGGCACTGAACTCACATACGTGCATTTGCACAAGTGCACTCTGTCTCTCTCCCACTCACACACCCACCCACCACCCAAATAATATATCTTTTGAAAATGGTAGGGAGAAGGGGGTGATGAAAAAGCCTACCCCAGCTCTGTAGGAAGGGCTGCTCACCCTAGGAATGCAGCCAGTGCAAACAGAAGGTCCCTGTGATATTGAGTCACACCTAGCTCACAGTGAGATGTGCAATGAGGCTCAGAATCACATCACCTGTGCCTCATGTTCTGCAGGAGGAGAGGCCGTTGCTTAGGAACAGGTATTTGCCAGAACATTGTCCTCTGCTCTGCAGGTGAGGGCTTATTCTGTTCCCAGGTGTCCCTACCATTTCAAGTTAGACATGATCACATGTCACTTTAAAACATCCTAGAATGTTCCAGAAGAAAAGTCTCACAGTCTTTTACCTTGAACCTTGTTAGTGATTGTTTTTTTCAGCTAGCTGTATCAATAGAGTTTTACCCTTTATCCAGGTAATACCAGAGATAAACTCATCCTTGGGCATTCTTCCTGGAAGAAAAGTCACATCCGAGATATTTTAAATAGAGCTGGAAAGACGCCTCAGTGAGGAACTTCCCATGCAAGTGTAAGTACTGGGATTTAAATTCCCAGACATACACAGAAAAGATGGATGTGGTGGCCTGCTTCTAATCCCAGCTCGCAAAAGGCTGAGACAGGATCCCCTGGTCAATCTAGCTAACCAGATCAGCCATAATGGCCAGCCCTGAGTTCAGTGAGCTACCCTGTCTCAGAAAATGGAAGGTGATTGAGGAAGACATCAGCCTCAGTCCTCTACACATACACGTGCACACGCACAAACCTCACACACTTCCCCACACACATACACATGCAAAAAATGTTTAAGGTTTATATATTTGCTGTGTTAAATGCTCTGATTGAGTCTATTAAGATCATTAGGAAGGGGTTGCAGAGATGACGTAGTGGCTAAATGCACAGGCTGCTCTTCTGACTCCCAGTGCTTCTGCGGTGTCTCACAAACCTGTCCTGTTCCAGGGGATTCAGTGCCCCTCCAGCTCCATCAGAGCACAGCGCCGTAGGTTCAGCTCTGGGGTTAAAACCTGGGTTGTCAAGCTTATGCTCTGACTCCTGAGTCCTTTTGCCCACCCTACTCTCGTAATTCTTAGTGGAAGTGTCTCGATGATGATGATGATGATGATGATGATGATTCAAGCAGAGACTGATACAGGTCAAACTGTGCCTCAAGTCAAGTTTTGTGCAGGCTGCTCTCTCCACTTCTTCAGCCCCTCTCTCAGTTTACATCTGGAGTTGGCCCAGCCTGTCAATGCCAGGTTAACACGAAGGTGGCCTGAGACAAACTTCTAAGCTTCGAAGGCTGTGGCTCAAGCCCCGCACATATATAAAGTTACTTGGGACAGCAGGCTTCCGGCTCTGTCCCTTGGGAGGCAGATGGCAGGGTGACTTTGAGCTGCCTGGGGTCAGCCTTTTGGGTCCTAGCTCTCGTTGTAGCTCCATTGCCTTTCTGATGCTGGACAACCCAAGGTCTCGGGCTTCACTGAGTAGCAGCATTTGCTGTGTAAGGGGAAGTCCCCAAGTCAGTCCCCAGACTCCAAGTAAAGTGGGACACAGCAGGAATGTATGAGGCCCAGTCACTCTTCTGGAGAAAGGGGAGGCAGACACACAGGAGTCCCAAGGAGCTCTTGGCCCTGCTTAGACTACCCGGTAGAGAGGGGAAACAACATAGATTCTCAAAATATTGTGGACACTGAGCACCGGCACCCAAGGTTGCTCTGTGACCACACACACTCTCTCTCTAATGGAGGAATATCCACTCACACATGAGCAAGCACACATGGCAGGCCTTATTCTATCCCTGTATGAAACAGGTACCACATTCCTTTCCAGGGTCCTGAAGAAATGGTGTGGTGGAGGTGGGCATGGTATTCTGTAACACACACTGCTCTGTCTTTGGAAACAGCTGTTACCTCAGGCCAATGTCACTCAAACTTGTCCCACAACCAAGGAGCCACAGTGAAATTCCCCTCTCACCACAACTCTCTCTGTATCATGCTGGGAGGGGGGGCAGGGCATTTTGAGGGAATCTTCCAGGACTCCTAACCCCCTCATCCTGTAGGGGTCCCTCCTCAGGTTCCACAAACAGCATTTCCTACTCAAGATCTAACTCTCCTCCTCCAAAACCTCAGTGAGGAAGGGCAAACCCCTGAGAGGGTTGTTCACGTTTCCTTTACTCATAAGCCCATGTTTACAGTTACAAGCCTCATAGTGGACACCCATTGTCATTGTCATCCTCCAGGAGTAGGGGCACAGGTAACTTGTCAGGATGCAGCATATGTAGGCCCCTGGAGGTCTTACCTGTGCCCATTAGAGGAACGCACAGGCTGAGATATAGTCAGACAGTAGGATGCCAGCCACCTCAAAGAAATGTACTGTGCAGTCAGTCACCAGGAGGCAGGAGGCGTTTGCAGCCCACACTGTTGAGTAGAGCCAGCTGTGTGAGGTGGCTGCATCAGCTGATCACAAAATGGCCATGCTCTGGAAGAGACAAAACTGCAGAGATGGATGGCAAAGAGGCACTCTGTTGGGGGCTCTGAGAGGCAAGGAGAGGACACAGTACGTAGGGGACTTTGGTCATCGAAGCTATTCTTTGCAATGCTCTAATGGAGAGTACAAGTCACCAAGGATTTGTCAAATTTCACAGAATGTTTGACTGGAAGACAGAAAGAGTCCCTATGCAAAGGCTGGATTTGGTTAGTAAGGTATTGGTTCAGTGGCTGTAACAAGTGTGCCAGAATCGTGGGGTGGGGATCCCAGGGGGAATGGTGGGAAGGGCAGCTTCTGTTCCTTCTTCTGAGACAGTTTTCATATCCCAGCCTGGCTTCCATCCACTGTGTAGCCAGTGGCACGGTAGCCCTGAGCCTCACTGTGTAGCCAGCGGCACTGTAGCCCTGAGCCTCACAGTGTAGCCAGCGGTAAGGTAGCCCTGAGCCTCACTGTGTAGCCAGCGGCACTGTAGCCCTGAGCCTCACTGTATAACCAAGGATACTCTTGAGCTTCTGACCATCCCGTCTTCACATCCTGTGCTTTGAGATGCAGGTACCCACCCTTATTCCAGGCTTATGGTGTGCTGGGGAACAAACTCAGGGTTTTGCACATGCTCGGCAAGCATTGGACCAACTAAGCCACACACCCTCTTAGTTTTCCTGTAAACCTAAAGCCAGTCTAAAGAATAGGGGCGCTGGTTATATAACAAGGAGGGGTGGGCATGACTGGGTGGGGCTCTGTGTGTACACACAGAGTAGCCAGTAAACAGCTGAGCGGGAGCCTGAACACTACTCAGAACAGCCAAGAAGGTGGCCTGAGCAGTGGGCAGCTGGGCCATTTTCAGCTTGGCACATGAGCCCCTTCTCAGCAGCCCTCACAGCAGCTCTAAGCAAGAGGGAGGAGCCACTGCCCTAACTGCAGCAGGAATCGGACACGTATCTCTAAAAACTGTCCTTTAGCTGTCGAGATTGCTCAGGCAAAGGTGCTTGCTGACAAGCTGGACAATCTGAGTGCCCGCCCTAAACCCCACATGGTAGGTGAACCGACTCTTGTAAGTTGTCTTAGGCCTCACCCATATGTGCATACTCCCTCCTCGTACATATAAAGGGAAGGGGGGAGGGAGAGGGAGAGAGGAAAGGAAGTGGGGGCGAGCTCGTCTTCATTTGCTTACTTTCAAAATTGCACTCAGGATTTATGCTTAGGGGTGTGTATGTGTGTGTGTATATCTGTGCACACACGTGTGTATGCAGATGTGTGTGCCAAAGGTCGGTGTCAAGTTCCTTCTTCCATCACTCTCTACCTTCTTTTTTTACTATTTTTAAAGATATTTATTTATAGACAAGTTCTTACTATAGAACCTGGCCTGGAACTGATGAAACCTCTGCCTCCCGAGTGCTAGGACTAAAGACGTTTGCCACCAGGCTCAGCCTCTCCCTTAGCTTGGTGACAAGGTCTCTCATGGAAGCTGGAACTGGCAGTTTTGGCTAAACTGGCTGGCAAGCCCTAACAGTCCACCTGCCTCTGGGACTCAGCACTGGCGTTCCGGGTGTGTGCCATCAGGCCTGTCTTTTCCATGGGAGCCGGGGATCAGAACTCAGTAACTCATGCTTGCACTGCAATCCTTTTCTCCCCTGAGCCATCTCCTCTGCCCTAGTAGGTTTCTAAACAAGGTCTTACTCTGTAGCCCAAGCTGGCTTAGAACCTGTAATCCACTTGACTCACTCTCCAAGTTCTGTGATTGTAGCTGTGAACCAGAACACATAGTGTTCACTGAGAAAGTGTGTGTGTGTGTTGTGTGTGTGTGTGCATGTGAGTGTGTGCGTGCACGCACGTGTCTGTAGGTCTTATATCAACTTCTGATGTTGTTCCTGAGAGTCCATCCACCTTGTTTTCGGAGAGAAAGCCTTTCCCTGGCCTGGACCTCACCCACTGAGCCAGGCTGGTTGGCCAACAAGCCCCAGCCTGCATTCACCTCCATAGCACTGGAAGTAGACTTCACCAGTAATGCCTAGCTTTTACCTCTCCCCAAGGCTGCACTGGGATTTTAAAGACTGTCTCTGGTATGAATTCCACACCAAACATCCTATTTTAGTTTCTTTTAGCCCAGAGGCATTCTGGAATGTTCAGTTCTTTAGTGTGGCCCAGGTGAAGGGGGCCATTGGTCCCTGGCATAATCCTACCTTGTCCCTTTCTAGACCTGTGTTTCCCTCCTCCATTTTCTCCAGTCACCATGGATCTCAGGATCAGAGCTGATCTCTGTGACATGTGACTCAAAGCAGCATCCAGCTAAGGTGAGCCTGCACAACAGGCCATGTCCACGTGGTGGCATACATGTGAGGCCACATGCTGGAGCAGAGCGAGACTCCAACCCTGACTCTCCTTGCCAAGCCATGACTCTGGTTACTTCTTGAGGCCTACCTTCCAGAGGGAGACAGTGATCTCAGACCATATCTTCTCCAGAACTGTGTAACCACGTTGACCCCTTGCCTGCATCTCTCCATCTTTCTTTAGTTAGACCCAAAGCGTCTGTCTGTCAATACCTGGAAGACAGACTTAGGAGTCCAAGACCCACCTATCTGGTCCTCTTCCCTAAGTGGCCACACTGAAAACATCTCCTCTCTTTCTTGTCTCTTAGTTAGCCCCGCTCAGCTGGCTGAGAGTGCTGGGTCTCATTATCTTCCTTTCATGGTCACCTTCCTGCTAACAGTAGCCTTTGAGAAAGTGGCAGGAACCTGTCTCAATCAGTTCCCAGCTAAGAAGCAAGGGCTGAGGGACAAGACAGTCCAGACGCGCTGACAAGGACCCAGAAAGTGAGTGGCAGCTTCACCGCTTTCTGTCCTTCTCTGTAAATTTGAATAAAACAGTAGAACAAGAAAGACCACAGGAAGCTGGTCTGGATTGTGCAGAGACATAAGTGCCTTCCATGGCAGACCAACTCACAGGGTGGTCTCCTGGTGCCTTGTTGACCCGTCTGTGGTTAGCACACACACACACACCCCTAAAAATCCCCAATAGGGTAGTTGGTCATTGCAGCTGGATACCAGAGGAAAATTCCAGAACTCAAGTCTTTTTTTTTTTTTTCTGGGTTTACCAGTTCCTCTTTAAAAGGGGAGGAAATTGGATGGGGTGGTGACATCGCTGTATGACACAAAATGTCAGCCTCCCAAGATACTGAGACAGTAACGGCCAGGGTCCAGATGCTCAAGCCTGCTGGAGGAGACACTGTGTGGGTGTGTACATGCATGTGTGTACGTGCGCTCCTGCGTGTGTTCATGCATGCGCACGCGTGTTGGTGTGTGTGTGTGTGTGTGTGTGTGGTGTGTTCACAAACAGTGGACAACCTCAGCTGCCATTCTCTAGAAGCCATGTACGCGAGAAAAGGTCTTTCTCTATGGGACCTGGGACCCGCCAAGGAAGCTGGCTGGCTGGCCCGTGAGCCTCAAGGAGCCATCTCTCTCCTGAGTGCTGGGTTTATACATGTGTGCTGTATACATGAGCACCACCATGCTCAGTTTTTTTCAATGGCTTCTGGGCACTGAGCTTAGTTGCTACCCTTGCAAGGCAAACAGACTGTAGATAGAGTGCTCTCTCTGTCCTGAGCTCAGTTCCCTTCTCCACCTGCTCACTGCTCCTGGGAGCCCACTGTGATTGTGGCATCCTCAGCTTGTCACCAACACCTCTCTTCTATTTCATTCCCAATATCATCTTGGGGCCAAGAATAAAGCAGTGGTACTGGAGGACAGAAGGCACCCACATCTGAGGACGCAGAAATCTCTCACCCTCCAGGAGCCTGGGGGCTGTGCATACTCAGGACATGCCACCAAGGCTTCCTCATCTCATTCTTTTCTAAAATAATCCAGGAGCAATGCCGTCCTCATCATAACTGATGGCAGCATGGCCTCCTGCTCTCGTCAGTGCCTGGAAAGTCCAATGCTCGGGCATCTGGATGTTGGAGTAGGTGCTGCTTGGCAAGCCCTCAGAGTTCCCACTCAAGTCTACACAGCCGAGATTTGTGTGTGGAAGTGACACACAGGAGACTTCCTTCTGGCCCCCACACATTTCTCCCCTTGTTTCTGTTCTTTATTTTTTCTTAAAGAGACAGATCCATCTTAGAGGCTGGTTGGCTTGGTATCAAACAGAGGGAGCCTTTTGAGGATGACTTGGCCCTGTGTGCTCAACCCAAGCTGAAGCTGACTGAAATCCTTACCTCCCAGCCCACGTTAGACCAGACTTCAGATCCTTACCTCTCAGTCCAGGCTGGACCTGAATGCAGGTCCTTACCTCTCAGCCCAAACTCTAAGGGCTCCACCTGGCACTAACACAATCCGAGTCAGGCCTGATCTGCTCTCTGATGCCACTGGACCCTTGGTGCCATCTTTTAGGCAAAGCTCTGAAGTTTTCTAAAACCACGGAGGTTACTGAGGGCTGGGGTAGGATCAGTTCATTGAGTACAGTCTGGAAAGATGGGAGAATTCCTGGAGATAATGGCGGTGTCCACACAAAATTAGTGGAGTTATTACCATAAAACTGTACACATGAAAGGAATTAAAATAACCAACCAGAGCATTCAGCAGGAAAGGGGGCCTGCTCTCAAGTCTGACAACGTGTACTTAATCTCTGGGCTCCACACGGCAGAAGGAAAGAACCAATTGTTCATAGTTATTCATTCAGTGTGTGTGTGTGTGTGTGTGTGTGTGCATGCCACAGCATATGTAGAGATCAGAGAATAACTGTTGTCCTTCCAACATGTGGGCCCCAGGGATTTAATTCAGGTTTTCAGGCTTCTTAGCAGGGGCTTTAACCCTTTCAGGCTTCTTAGCAGGGGCTTTAACCCACTAAGCCAGCTCGCTCACCAGCCCAACAAATATCATTTTTAAAACATCTTTAATAAGAGGAAATGGTTAAAATGGTCAATTTAATCACAATGAAAATGTGAATTAGGGCTGGACAGATGGCTCAGCGGTTAAGAGCACTGACTGTTCTTCCAAAGGTCCTGAGTTCAACTCCCAGCAACCACAAGGTGGCTCACAACCACCTGTAGTGAGATCCAATGCCCTCTTCTGGTGTGTCTGAAGACAGCAACAGTGTACTCATATAAATAAAATAAATCTTTAAAAACTTCTGAAAAGGAAAACATGAATTAAAAACAACGAAGTACCTTTGCATCCAACCTCAACTGTAAACAGATATGTTCAAACTTGAGGACCCATCCCCAGTTCAGACCCCCAGCATCCAAACAAAAGCTGAACACAGTGGTATGCACCTGGAAATGGGGACAAGGGCATCTCTCAGGGGCTTTGTGGCCAGCCAGCCTAACTCAGCCAGCAAGCTCCAGGTTCACTGAAAGAACTGGTCTCGTGGAATAAGGAGAAGGAGGATTACTCACTTCTGACCTAACGTCCGTGTCAAACCTCCATGTGAATATTCACCACCACCACCAGCCCACCCTAAACTTACATACAGAAATAGTTAAAGGGGAAAAGCCCTGCTAATACACTGGACACGTAAAGGCTTTTAAGATCATCATCGTCTAAGCAATATAGCCTAACACCTGTGTAGGGGCCACTGTCGTCGTACTGGATTTCACAAGTCCTCTTGATGTGGTTGACGTCGCATGGGAAGATGTTCATAAGTTGCATTTCAAAACTATGTCATTTTATACGAGGACATGACCCTCAGATTTGGGCCCAAGAGCAGTCCTGGAACCAGGCTGCTTCGATACTGAAGGAAACTATCCAGCTACGTGGATGAGCCTTGAAAACACTACGTCAAGTAAAAGAAGCTAAACACTACGTCAAGTAAAAGAAGCTAGACAAAAAGAGGTCACATGTGATGATGTGATGTCTGTGGGCTATCCAGAATGGGCAGATACACTAATGGCCATTGGTGTCAGTGGCTGCCACGGGTCATAAGGACGGAGATTAGGAGTCTCTGTGGTGAGGTTTCCCTGAGGTGATGAAAATATTCTGCAATCAGTGGGGAAGGGTGCATGGCACTGTGCATGTACTCAGAACTGCTGAAAGGAGGGAGGGAGAGGAAGAGGGGGGCCGAGGATGAGCCCTGATGCTATTGACTCTCCATCTGAAAGAAGGCAGCAGAGTGGACAGCCAAGACAGGTCCTCAGTACAAGCTCCAGTCCTACCTCCTCCACTGAGGGCGCGTATGATCTTGGACAGGTGCATGAGTCTGTCTGTGATCCAGTCGCCTGTCTGTGAAATGGGATGCTGTGCTGCACATCTCCAGGGAGCACTGTCCAACCATGGTGTGTAGGAAGTGCGCTCCTGGGAGTAGTGGAGCGTCTAAGTGTAGCCACAGCAGCACTAACTCCATGGAGGTGCTGGCACAATCGCAGGACGCACTGAAGGGCTTAGGTTACTGCTGGGTGGGCAGTGACCAGGGATAACGATATGTTGGTTCTGGGGGGCAATGGTTCAGCCTCTTCCCTTTGCTGAGCTCAGTGCTTTTCCAGGTAGGAAAGGCCAGGTTCAGAGGCACAGTTCCACCATACTGCCTCAGCAGCTGGAGGAGCTCTGAAATTCTGACCCTCCTGCCTCTGTCTCCCATGTTTGTGGACTATAGGCATGATGGGGATGAACCAAGGCCTTTGAGCATGCTAGGCAAGCACTGTACAACTGAGCATCACCCCAGCACCACAGCTGATGTTTATTAAGAAGAGATTTTTAACAAAAACTGAAGACTGAATGGCATTTGGGGGGGCTCTCTGGGAAAAGAGAGATCATACTAGTGTGTGTGTGGGCCCCAAGACAAAGCCACACCCTCGGGTCTGAGCAGTAGAGGCCAGGTATACAATTTGGGGAACCTCTCAAGGAACATGGTAAAGGATTTGTAAAGTCCTCCCTCCTGCCTTTGCATCTGGTAAAGGAATGTGTTTCCACCTACTTATTCTTTAAGCATGGCATTGCTGTTTTAGCATACATTACGTGTGTGTGTGTGTTTGTATAGCTGTGTGTATGTGTTTGTATAGCTGTGTGTATGTATGTATAGGTGTGTAGGTGTGTATGTGTATGTTATGTATATGTATGTATGTATGTATGCATGTATATGTGTGTGTAGGTGTGTGTGTATAGTGTGTGTATGTATGTATATGTGTGTGTAGGTGTGTATAGGTATGTATGTATATGTGTGTGTAGGTGTGCATAGATGTGTGTGTATGTTTGTATAGGTGTGTGTTGGTGTATATATGTGTGTGTATGTATATATACATGTGTGTGTATGTGTATGTATATATAGGTGTATATATGGAGGTATGTGTATGTAAGTTTGTGTGTGTGTATGTATGATGTGTGTATATGTATGTGTGTATAGGTGTTTGTGTGTGTGTGTGTAGATGTGTGTGTGTGTGTAGGCCAGAGGTCAACATCTGGAGTCTACCTCACTTCCGCACCTTGTTTTTGAGACAAGGTTACTCATGAAACCTGAAGTGTTCTAGCCTAGCTAGACTAGCTGTCAAGAGAGGCCCTGGGATCCTCTTGTCTCCTCCCTCCCACACCCACTCCCTACACCTCCCTACAATACCCCTCCTCCTGCCTAGCACTGGGTCACAGAAGTGGGCCACCATGCCTGGCTCTTATGTGAGTGCTGGGCACCTGAACTCAAGTCCACTGAGTTTATTCACTGAGCTGTCCCCAATCTTCTTAACATAATTTGAATTGTCTCTATATAGAATGAAGACTATCTTGTTTAGGCAACTTTCACAATAAATTTTGTTAACTGTGCCTTAATTCCTGGGTCTCAACTGGTGAGATACTTCAGCTAGACTCTGGGGTGAAGGACTCCCAGCATTTCCTTCAGTACAGACATCATTCAGTCCACAACACTTAACTATGTGAAGAGGGAGCCGTGGCTCTTTCCATAGACAAGGCTGCCTCCGCTCAGAGGGGACGTGAGCTGCCTAGACTCAATGCAGATGAGCAGTTACGTCCACAGGTGACCTGCTGCGAGGGCCTGGGTGGGGTGGGGTGGACCACAGTGCTAAGTCTGCTGGCCAGTTCCACACTGGGTGGGCTTTCCAGTTTTCTGAGACGCTTCCGCCCTTTGACAGATGGCACCATAGGCCAGCAGCTACCTGAAGCTGGGGGGACAATGGCTTACTGGGACAGCCATAAACACTGCAGCTGCCTCCAAGTTCCCAGCGCTAACAGTGAGTACACGCATGGCCTCTGAATTTCCAGGAAGAGGTAGAGACCGGGATCTGATGAGGCTGGGCATTTGAGATCAGCTAGAGAACAGAGGCCTGCTACACCGTGAGAGTCACCTCATGGAGACAGAGGCACATTGGCTCGCATCAGTGGGCCGAGGCAGCGGAGGAGATAAGGGAGCTTGCTGTCAAGCCTAACTACTTGAATTCAATCCCTGGGTCCTCCAGGTGGGAACAGAGAACTGACTGTTACCGGTTGTTATCTGACCCGCGTGAGTCAGCTGTGGCATCTGTGTGCTGCATCAACCAACCAGTCAAAAACTAAAGATGGAATCACGTGAGCACACAGGGTATATTTTAAAATCAACCACTGGTCACCTGTGTTTGTATTTCCTTTATGAAGCGTACCTTCCAGGAACTAAATGTCTGGTAGAGGTTGGGCTACTTTCACATCGCTGTTACCACAGTACACTACAGAGACCTGGTGAGGAAAGAGTTATTTTGGCTCATGGTTTTACAGGTTTTCAGTCCATCATGGTGGACAGGGCAAGGTGGTAAGGGCACATGGCAGAGACTGTTCATGGCAGACCAGAAGAGTGGGGCACCCAGCTCATGACCTCTGCGAGAGGTTAACAAACTGCTGCCATTTCTGCAGCCAGAGTTCAGCCATTTCAGTGTTCTAGAGTCAGAGTGTTTCCCTGAAGGCTACAAGTCCTGTGAATCATGTTCGGTCCTTTGTTCTGCCCTCACCCCACCCCCCAACTAAAGGCATCAGCTTGGCTTCCCATGTGGGGGAACCTTAGAGATGAAGGCCCCCTCTGGGCAGGGCAGCCTTGGAGGTTACACAGTGAGAGAATTGAGTGATACCCTGTTCACTCAGCCAGCATGGAATCCCTGCCATCCCCAGGGGTGGGAGACCCCACAGGCGAGCTTAAGCTCTACAACCACATGACAGCTTTCAAAGTATCCCTACTTCCTGGAAATGAAGGCTCCAGTCTGACTGCTTTCTCTCTTGAGTTTTGAAATCCTCCTGGACAAGCCACCAGGAAGCAGGCCTGGAGACTCACAGAGGCCAAAGCAGAAAAATCAAACGTTCAAGGTTCTTAGGTCACAGATTGAGTCCAAGGCTATCCAGACAACTTAGTGAGTCTGTGTGTGAAAATAAACAGTAGAAAAAGAGAGTGGGGGTGGATAACATAGCTTAGCAAGCCCCAGACCTGAGAGGAAATGCAAACATGGTAGTCCACTTCCTCCTTTGAAAGAATTGTTGGTCCTTAGAGTGGCAAAGATAATTAAGAGTCCAAGTCTGGGAGGCTGAGGCAGGAGGATTGTGAGTTCCACACCAGTCTGGGTGACATAGCAAGACTTGTCTTCACTGGGATTGCAGGTAAACTGGAGGGACGAGAGGGCCATCTGTAGTTGAGATTTGGTTCAAGAATTGAAGCACACTTCTAAAGACACAACATGGGGCAGTGTGTCTGCCAGGCAACATTGCCAGAACTGACTCCTGAGCAACAAAACCTATAAAGGACCTGTGGATACAGACTGTAGATTAGGTAATGCCTGGGGCTCTAGCCCTGAGTTCTGCTTCTAGAATTTCCTGTTCTTAACCTACAGGAAAGAACTTTGGGGTGATCGATCATGGTAAGAATGTCTGTTAGCATTTGTGCAGTTCTTTTGTTGATGTATGGACTGATCCAGTTACTTTGAAATACGGTGTAGTCCAGACCAACCTTGAACTCCCTATATAGGTGAGGATGGCCTTGACCTTGACTTCTGATCCTCTTGCCTCTACCTCCAACGTGCAGGGATCACAGAGTATACCTTTATGCCTGGCCTCATAGTGCTATTCTTAAAGCACACTTTCTAAATCCTTTCATGGGGCTAGAGAGATGGCTCATCAGCAAGAGCACTGGCTGCTCTCCAGGGGTCCTGGGTTCACTTCCCAGCACACTCTGGGCAGCTCGCAACAGTCTGCAACTCCAGGCCCAGGGAGTCCGATCCCCTTTCTGACCTCCATTAGCACTAGGTGCACACATGGTGCACATATGTGTACAGCCCAAGTGTTTTACAAGTATTTTTTTTTTTAATTTCTAAAAGAAAATATTTTAAAAAGATATTTTAAATCCTTTTATGCATATTAATCTAAAGATGTATTTCTCAAGTTAACGTATCCAGTGGCCATAATTTACAGTTCTTTTGTTTGAAGTTTCACTGAACATTAAAATGTTCCACCATCCTGAAATAGTACATTTTGTATACAGTGTCTAGGTGTATTTTTATTTGCAGCTTAATTTGGCATTCAAAGTAACCACAGATAGGCCAGCAATGAGCAGTAATAGTGCGTTCAGCTAAGCCTGATGGCCTGAGGTCAGCCCCTGCCACCTACATGATGCAAGGAGACCCCTATAAGTTGTCCTCAAACCTCCAAAAATCTCCAAGACACATGACACCCACCTCAACACACACACACACACACACACACACACACACACACACAAACACACTTTTTAAAATGCTCAAGGACATAGAATTAATTTTATAATAAAATTCCCAATTTTATTACTTTAATACTTTCAAACAACCACTAAATAAATGGAGCTTTAAACAATAAACCATTTATTGGGTGCCCACTGTTTGCTGGGCTTAGGCTGGGCCAGAGTGCACCAAACACAGCCCAGTGCTGTTCCTCCCACTGTGAGCCACATGGATGCCACTGTGGGGTTTCTACATAACATGGGCAAGGTCATTTTAGTAAATGTAGGGGCCCAAGATGTGGACACAGCTTCTGACCAATGAGCCATGGTCAGACAGCAGGCGTAAAAAACCTGGATTTCAACTGGAAGCTCCTAAATATGTCTTTACTAAGACGGTATCGCCAGCATCCATGACTGGCACGTATGGCTGAGCACGGTACCAGTATTTCAACATCTACCCCTCCCCATCTAGAACAAAGCCCCACGGACCCTGACCCATGCCCATCTCTTGTCTCTGACACTTGGCAGACATGGGGGTCAAGGTTCAGTGCAGTTACCCTCCAGTGGCCTCGCTGCTGACACAGCTCATCCAGGCAAGTTCATGCGCACGAGCATGCACATGTAAGGGGAAGTGGGGCTGTTAGAATGTGAGGAGTTAATTTCAAAATAAGTAATGATGTGCATGATCAAAGAGAACTGAAATCTCACTAGTTCCCTGATTTTGAGGTTTTTTCTTTGGTGTTCCGGAACCTTCCTTAAATTAAACAACCCACTCCAGATGGGACTTGCTTAGGTCTAACTTGTTTTGTTTGTTTGATTGATTTTTGTTTTGTTTTTTGTTTTGTTTGCATTTGTTTTTTTTTTTTTTGAGGGGGTTGATAGGGTCTTTAGCTGAGGATGACTTCAAACTTGCAAACTTGCTCTGTTGCCCAGGTTGGCCTCAATCTCACAGAGATCCCTCTACCTCCGACTCCCAAGTGCTGGGATGTATAGTGTGCTCCACCATGTCAGGTTTTAGATTTTTTATTTGTGTGTCTTCTTTCTATAGTTTTCTATAGTTTTCAAAATTGATTTTAGAGAGCTAGAGACAATTTGTCTTGCTCTCCAAAGGAACATGGAAGTCTTGGTGAGGTTCTTCATTAACTGGAAGAACAGACATTTTGAATTAATAAGATGATCAAAATTATTATTTTCTTGTTATCCTGGAGCAAGGGGTGTGTGTGTGTGTGTGTCTATCAAATAGAGGTGTGTTTATATTGTTTTCCACCAAGCCACCCCAAGCAGTGGCACCCACTCTCCTGGCCTTCTTCCCTCAGATCAAAGTCACACATAGAAGTAACAAAACGACTCCCAGCTCCCTTAAATAGCAGTTTTCATGTAACTAGATCCAGACTCTACAGAGAAGCTGGGCAGCACGAAGGAGCTGTTCAAGGGGATCAGGAATACAAAGTCATTTTTGGCTAACAAGAGAACTAAGGTCCGTCCAGAAAACTGGCCTCCAATAAACGGACCAACTAACTAATGAGCAAGATTCCCACACTCCCAATAGAGAACGTTCTGAATTCTAGTTCTCAGATTGCTGATTTTGTCTACAGGGGACATGCAGGGTATCTGAAGATATTTTTGGTTTCCACCAAATAATGGTTTAGATGCTCCTGGTGCCCAGTGGGCAGAGGGCAGGGATGCTGCTAATGCCCCAGTGTACAGGTCTCCCCACCACAGACAGCGATACAGCCTGGCAATGGCAATGCATACTTGTAATCTCACTGGAAAGGTAGAAATCAGAGGGTCAGGAATTCAATGTCATCCTTGGCTGCCATGGGAGCTCCAGGCCATGCCCCCAATAATAGCAGGGGCAATTCCATAGTATCTGTTTATACAGAACATAGACATCTCCCCAGGGAATAAAGATAGGTGTTCTTAATCCAGCATCCCCCAGCCAAGCTCTTTTCCATGTGTTCTCTACAAAGTACAATGTAACATAAAACATAAGCTCAAGAGCTGCTCAAGTTCAGACCCTTGAACTTAAACACCATTGTGATATTGAGCAACACACTCAACTGTCTGCCTCAGTTTCCTTAACCTTGATCCTATAACAGAATAGTCCCCATACTGCAGGCCGACCATGCAGAGGCAATGAACCTTTATACATAGGCCACACAGTGGTGCCTGTGTGTGGCAAGTGCTGGATAACCTGTGCCTGGTTCCTGGGCATTCTGCTTGTCTTCACTCTGAAAGCGGCCAAGACCATCCAAGCCTCACTGTGAGAAGCTTCTGTATGCAACACGGGGAACTCAACCTTCTGTGGATAGTTTCCATTCCATGCAATGCTTGCCTGTATCTTTGCAACCCACTGGCATGTGACTTCCTGCCGTGTCTGAGAGCAGAGGACAGAGTTCTTAATTTCATATTCATGAGATGGGCATGCCTCCCAGTCTACAGAATGCTTCCCCGGCATAAACGGAACCCTGGGATTGATTCCAACACAGCATAAACTGGGTGTGGTGGCACACACCTGTAATGCCATCACACAAAAGGTAGAGGGCAAGAGGATTAGAACTGCAATGCTATTATTGACTACAAAGTAAGTTAAGGCCAGTCTAGGCTACGTAAAAAATAATCACATTGGGCTGGAGAGATGGCTCTTGGGTTAAAGCAGAGGACCGGGGTTTGATTCCCAGCACCCACATGGCTGCTCACGATGATCTGTAATTCAAGAGGAGCAGGGCTGGGTCTCCTGATGGTGCTTGCCCTCTGCCCTGTGTCCTCCCAGAAGCTCAGGAGCTCAACTTTACTCAGAAGCCCATACATGACTCCACTGGCATCCATGACTTGAATCCTGGGGTGCAGGTGCTTGGCTGGGGGATGTTAAATTGAAGTCTACTCTAGCTCCCTGACCCCATGCATTCCTGAAGGTGGCTAAAAACCCCCATCACTGGCTAAAACATGGTCTGCTACACAGTCCAGCTGAGTTACCGCAGCACTCTGAGATGTCACTTCTAGACAAGTGCCTCCGAGAACTGAAACATACGCCGCATCCCCAAACATGGACACAAATGTCACAGTGACATTAGTAATGAGAATTGAAAAGCAAAAATAACTAAAGAACTTATGAATGGGCAAGCAAATCGTGGTACACCCATATACTTGGTTTTAGTCATTAAAAGGAAATAAATGTGGCTATACACCCAGACAGACACAAACCTGGAATCCATGTTATAAGTTGTAAAGTACTTGCTGCGCAAGTGTAAGGACCCTAGGTCAACTGCCAGAAACCATGTAAAAGTCAGGGGTGGTAGTTCCTGCTTTCGATCAGTGCAGACACACGGACAGGCAGATCTCTGGGGCTTACTGGCCAGCTAGTCTAGACTAAGATGCAGGTCCCAGTGGGAGACTTTGTCTCAAAAAACAAGGTGGATGGATCCCAAGGAATGAGAGCTAAGGTTGACTTCTGACCTCCACACATATGCACATACATGTGTACATATATCTGAGAGCACATGCTCTCTCTCTCTGTCTCTCTGTCTCTCTGTCTCTCTGTCTCTGTCTCTGTCTCTCTCTCTCTCTCTCTCTCTCTCACACACACACAAACAGGCACGAAAGTCACACACTGTATAATTTCATATGTTAATTTACTGGGATAAGGGGTGCCTAGCTGGACAGCAAAACACTCTTTGTGGTTATGTTTCCAAGTTTCCAGAAAACACTGGAATTTGAATGGGGGAACCAAGAAAAGGAGCTCCTCCCCCAAAGCAGATAGGGCTCAGACTTCTACCAGGGCCTCCAAGCATAGTAGGAGGAAGAGGGCTTTCCTCTCAGGCCGAACTGGAACAGAAATCTCTTCCATCCTCAGACATAAATGCACCCAGCCCCAGATCTTGGATACAGACCGAGCTGTTGGGGATTTGTTCTAATGCTTTAAATTAATCCAGCCCCACAAATCAGGTATCTGTGTGTCCAAACGCTGAAGGCCCTTGTCCCCAATTGATTTTTTACCAATCAATAAAGAGCCAACAACTGATTGCTGGGCAGGTAGACTGAGGCAAGACCTTTAGATTTGCATGGGCTAAGAACTGGGAGAGAGAAAGGGAGGGAGACTGATTAGATTTAGAGCCTCAGAAGAAAATTCATCCCAAATATAGGTGGAAAGGGAAAGCAGCCCTGTGGGAGGGGCTGCCCAGAAGGTAACAGGGCAGCAAAGATAAAACATAGATTTAGAAGGTGTTGAGCCAGGAGTACTGGAAAGAAATGTATGCTAGCCCAGTGGAGGATTAGAACTGCCCAGTCTTTGAACTAGTCAAGGCATATTTTAAATTAACTGGTGTGTGTGTGTGTGTGTGTGTGTGTGTGTGTGTGTGTTTACGAATCCAGATAGCTCTTGGGTGAGTGCGTGGGTGTGACCCGAGGGAGCACTAAGTGGTTTAGCCAAACTACTACTCCACTAAGCTGTGCATGGAGTGGGAGAGTCTTAATTCATACTGAGCCTCAGGTCACTGGCCTCAGCGCTCCAAGACTTGGACTGACTGACTTGATGGAGCTCCAGCTTGCTAATAGATCCTGGGATGGATTTCCCAGGCTCCAAAAATCATGTCAACCAAGTTCTCATAATAATCTCCATACTTGGATAAACATCCATATTTGGATATATATCCATACATATGTATATTGTACAATTATTGATCTCATATATATACACCCATACACACAAGCACGTGGATACATAATATATCTACACAAGCACACATACATATATGCACATACACTTGCTTGCACACACACACCCATAATATTCCTACATATACACACAGACAAACATACACATGCACACTTACACATGTACATACATACTGGTTCTGTGTTTCTGGGAAATCCTGACACATAGATTTAATTTCTATTAAGTGTTTGAAATAAACACTTCTAAGTAGTTTGGTAGCTCTTGGGGACTTGGGCGGGGGAGAGAAATGGGAAATGATTGTCTAGTAGGTAGAGGGTTTCCATCTGGGTGGTGAAATAATTATGGAAGGAGGTCACGGTGCTGGCTGCACATTCTGTGAGCATACCCAAAGCCACACTGAGCTTCAGACTGTCACTGAGTTAATGGTACATCAGTTGCATTTTGATTAAGCGCACACATGATACTGTCTTCTTGATACATGATTTTGAGGCCCATGTGGTCTATTATGAGCCGCTGCTCAAAAGAAGAAAACATCTCATGGGCTGGGGAGGTAGCTCAGCTTGGAGAGTGCTGTCCTAGCATGAAATCGTAGGGTCAGTGCCAGCACTCCATAGACTGGGTATGGAAGCATGGTCCCAGAGTCCCAACACTAGGCAGGAAAGCCAGAAATCCAATGTCCTCCTGGGCTACACGGGAACTTGAGGCCAACCTAGGATACATAATACCCTACCTCAAAAATTAAAACATCAACAACAAAAACAACCCTCAAACAAACAAGCAAATAAAACAAACAAACAAAACAAAAAAAAAAAACTAAAGAAAATGCTGAATTAGCAAGGGTGTGGAACACTGGAAGCTTCCGACGTCTGTCCGTCGGTAAAATGTTTGGCTGCTCTGGGAAACAATTTATGAGTTCCTCAAAACACGAAAAGAGAACTTCATCAGCCCACAGCCCCGCTGATGGGAATGTCTGTAAGAGAACTGGAGGCAGAGTCTCAAAGGTGGGGTGGACAAATCCATTTTCCGGGTAGTATTAGTCACCGGGCAGAAGAGGTGGAAGCCAACCGGCTGTCCATATGTGAGTGTGGCAGACATTTGGACAGAGGCAGAGGCAGGCAGATCTCTGTGAGTTTGAGGCCAGCCTGGTCTAAAGAACAAGTTCCAGGACAGCCAGGGTTACATAGAGAAACCCTACCTTGAGAAAACATTAATAATTAATTAATTTTAAAAGAAAAAGAAAGAAAAGTAAAAGAACATTATAGTCAGCCAAAGAAGCTGCTGTGACAAGCAAATGCGTTTACTCTGCTTCCCTGAAGTGGAGACGGGAAGTAGAAAGGTGGTTAGACGGTGGTTAGTAGGAATGGAGAACGGTTTAATGGGTATGGAGTTTCACTTTTGCAGAATTATAAAATTCTGATTTACAGCGAAGCAAACTTGGTCAACACTACTGCCCTGCATATTGGGAATGACAGAGGTCAGACATGTCTCTTTTAAAAATTGCAGTAAAATAAAATAAAGAGCAAACTGGGTATGGTAGCTCTGTGATCTTCACACTCACGGGCTGGGGCTCAAAGATAGGTCAGCCAGGGCTACGTATGAACCCTGCCTCAAGAGAATAACTAAAAAGAAAAAGAAATGCAAAGCTACCTGGGAAACACACACACTCACACACACAAATTCACATGTACACTGACACGTACAACTGACACACACACATACACACACTCACACACACATACATGGACACTGACACACTTAACTCACATATACCCACCCTCATACAAACACTCTTCACTCACACACACTGACACACACAACTCACATACACACACTCTCACAAACTCTCATACAAACACCCACTCATACACACACCCTCACATACACACACCGACACACACAACTTACATACACTCATACAAACACACTCTCACACACTCTCAGGCACACACAAGATGGCAAGTATGTGTTCTTCAACTGTGCTATGGAATTATACCCTCCACTGGTGTCCAAGGAACCCCAGCCACACACTGTACCTCCCTGATCTGAAAGTAGGGACAATAACGACAGGACACATATCAAGCACCCAGTAACTGAATAGCTACTGAGTGACCTCCTTAGCAGCTACACATCAAGAGGTAGGTTCAAACCTCTGAGTGTTACAGATAAGCCAGTGGAGGTAAGGCATGGTGAGTGACCTGTCCACAATCCCATAGCCACTGAACGACAACAGAAGGAGACTCTGGCTAGAGTCCTTTCTATGATAGCATCTGACTTGAAAGTCAACATGCAATCAAAATGGGATTAGGAATTTCCTACAGCAAACTGCAAAGTAAAGAAGAAAGTTTCAGGCAATAGTCTTCATGCTACACTACTGATTCAGAGCTTTAGGGGACCGTGGCCTCCTGATAACGGAATTCAATTTTGATTATATGTCACATATTTCATAGTTCCCGGACCACCCCCCAGAGCCCACCCAGAGACCTCTATTAAAAATTCCCGTGAATGCTTACTTAAGTCCTGAGTTCAAGCCCTATGTGACCAGTTTTATGTCAACTTGACACAAGCTAGAGTCATTTGGGAAACAGGACTCTGAACTGAGAAAATACTCCATAAGATTGACCTATAGGCAAGCTTGCAGAGCATTTTGTTGATTGATGACTGATGTGTGTGTGTGTGGGGTGTGTGGAACACACTGGGGATGGTACCACTCTTCGGCAGGTGCTCTTGGATGTTATAAGAACGCAGGCTGAGCAAGCCACGAAGAGTAAGCCAGTGAGCAGCTCCCTCCATGGTCTCTGCTTTAGCTCCTGCCCTGAGTTCCCTCAGAGATGAAGATGACATGAGAGTTTAAGCCAATTACGCCCTTTCCTCCCAAGTTGCTCATGATGTTTCATCACAGCAAAAGAAACCCCAACTAAGTAAGACATTCTAGAACCACAGAAACCATGTGTGACAACTCACACCTGTAATCTCAGCCCTCGGGAGGAAAAGCAGGAGGATCAGAACTTTAAGGTCAGCCTTGGCTATAGAGTGAGTTTAAGACTAGCCTGGTCTACATAAGACCCTGTCCCCCAGCCTCCCCTCCCCAAAATAAGTAAATAAATAAACAGAATCCTCTTTATGCCAGGTGAGCGGGTGGCATCTATAATCATAGTACTTGGGAGGTGGAGACAGGAGGAGCCTGCAGTTGGGTTATAGTGAGATCCTGTCACAACAAACCACAGTAAAGGCAAAACAAAACAAAGAGCTCAGTTCTCCACAATGCTGAGTGCATTCATCCACAGGACTTCCTATGCATCAGATCCCTTGTGAATCCCACTAAGTCCCTGGGCAGGCTGATGCGTCATCACTGGCACATCAGAGGATTCTGGGATTGGCAGCTCTCAAGCAGATTGGTGAGCAGTTGCCCCCAGACCTGTGGTAAACGTAATTCCTCCAGCTCCCAGGTGCTCTTCCCCGCTACCCACTGAAACTGGCTACCAAAATGGTCCATGACAGCCCAATAAGGAACATTCCACGTTCAGTATCTTTGCTATACAATACAAGTTTTTCTTTAATTATGGGCCACCAGACCAAGAAGCCTGGGCATCATCCTTGACTACGTGCACACATGTGTGTGTGTGTGTGTGAGTGTGAGGGGGGGGAGGACAGGAAAGAAGAGGGTCTTGAGACAAGGTCTCTCACTGAACCTGGACCTCACTTCATTCTGCCCCCGCCCCCCACCTAGGCTAAGCTAGTGGCCAGAAACCCCCAGTAATCTTTCTGTGTCCAGCATCAACGTTTTGGGGTTATAGGCACACACAGCCACATTCAGATTTTTATGTGAGTGCTGGGGACCCTCATGCTTGCCCAGGTCCTCATGCAAGTGCTCTTCCCCACTGATCCATCTCTCCAGCTCCCTCTCCATCCTCCACACCTTAACCACCATACAGTGAAGGTAGATTATACCTCCGAGGTGTCCTGGGCCACCCTCCCAGCCTCTGCTTTCTTCTGCCCCTACAGCAGTCTATGATGAGTAATCTCAAGAGCCAACTAAAGGATATCTAGAATTACCCGGGACACAGAACTCAGCACTGCCCAGTGTGAGTTACTTTAGGTAATCTGATGGAAGTAGGGAGAGCCACCCACTATGGGCAACACCATTCCCTGGGCTGTGATCCTAGGCCCTATAAACAAGGGAAATGGAGCTGAACACAAGCATTCCACTATACTTCCTGACTAGAGACACACTGTGACCAGCTACACCAAGCTCCTGCCATGGTGACTCCCACAATGTGAAGCACTTGGCTGCTGAACTGTGAGCCAGACTAAACCTCTCTTTCTTAAGCTGCTTCCTTTTCTAAGTTGTCAGACATCTTATCATAGCAACAGGAAAGAGACTAAGGCACTAACTTCACCCTGCAGTCCTGACCCTAACACTGCTATGGCCAAATTCTTCCACTGAAAAGTAGCTCTTGCACATGGGTGTTTAACTTTACATAAAAATTCAACAGAACCAAATTCCATAACTCTAGCTGTAGTGCAATGCTCAATAGCCACAGGTAGATAGTAACCACGTTATATCTGATGAACAACACATCTGGGCTCATTGATTTTAACTGTCAACTTGATACAACCTAGAATCACTCGAGAAGACTCTTAATGAGGAATTATCCAGATCAGGTTAGGGGGATTGCTTTGATTGTTAACAAGGGGAGGAGGAAGACCCAGTCCATTGTGAGTGCTATCAGTCTCTAGGCAGGGGCTCCTGAACAGCAAAAGGGAGGAGAAAGCCAGCTGAAGTCAAGCAAGCAAGAGTTGTTTGTACAGGGCAGCCCCACAACAAAGCAGGGCCTAACCTTTACATGGCAGCAGTGTCCTTACATACTCGCCTGGGCAACTCCACAGGCAGGGGCTGGTCCTGTATCCTACACAGCCCCAGCCACCAGTCTAGGGTCAGGGTTACAGGTGATATTTACCAGGCAGTGAACCTGTAATTGTTTAGATGCTCTATAAAACCCTTCACTTAGGATTCCAATGACAACAGCATGAAGGATGAAGAATGAGCCTCAAGTGTCTAGGTTCCGATCTCTGGGAGCTGTGGATGTTGTATTACATGAAAAAGGGTTATCTTCATTTAGTAAAGGATCTGAGAGAGACAGATAATGACAGAGAGACTGACAGAAACAGAGAGGGTCAAGCTGGTCCTAAACTCACTGAGTAGCTGAGAGTGACCAGGGACTTCTGACTCTCCTGCCTCCATCTCCTTCATGCTGAGGTTACAGCTGCGTGCTACTAGGGCCAGTTTATTTAGAGCTAGGAGTGGATTAGAACCCAGGGTTTCCTGCATGCTGGGCAAGTACTCTACCAACTGAGCTACACGCCCAGACCTCACATGGTAAAGGTGCAAATTACCCTAGGTTGCTGAGTAGGGTTGTGGTATTGTCACAAATGCCCTTATTATTGAGAGGTACAGGAGTGCATGTGCACGTGCACACCACCATGCCTCGTTGATGCTGTGGTTAGGATGGAACCCAGAGGTCTGTTCGTGCTAAGCAGATACTCCACCAACTGAACTACATGAAACTAGCATGTTTATGACAATTTGTTACAGTGACCACGTACTAATTTCGTTCTTAGAGACTGCTGTATTTGGGTCAGATGATCTAATGGATGAGGAAGACAAAATGAACGTAGCGGAAAGGTAGCACTTTTGACTAGCATACACAAGGCCCTCTGTTCCATTCCCAGTACCAGAAAACATAGAGAAAGCACTAGGTACCAGGCCTCTAAGTATGCTAGGAACGAGTGGGATGGACAAGTGGGCGTGGCTGAGCTGTGATTGTTTCTTGAAGGATCAGGAGTTTGCACTTTAGCAGCTACCCTGCTGCATACTGACTCCTCTCCTACACTGCCATATCTGACCTTCCAACAAGGATGCAATACCTTTGCACTTCCTGTTCCTTTAGCCCGAACTCTCTTCCTCCAGAGCCTCCTGTGGCTGCCGGCTTCTCAGCAGCCAGCCTCAGCTTAAAAGTCACTGCCTCAAAGACCCCTTCCCCCGCCCCCGCCCCCTTTGTGCTAGAGCATGAGAACAACCCTTGGAACCTTCTCTTACCTCACCGTGCTAGTTTCTTTCTAACCCTCTTAACATTTTTGCCTAATAAGTTAGCTGCCCCGCCCCCAAGCTCTAGGCTCCAAGGGGGCAGGGTCTGTATAACTCATGCACACAGCAGTTGCTCCGTGTATTTTGAATGAATGAGTTGGCGAATGCATGAATTTGCAGCTTGGGACCAATAAGTCAACATACCTGATCTTGGCCTTACTAAAGGCCAGCTCCTCTTCATTACCGAAGTCCAGGGACACATCCTCAGTATCATCCACTAGGCCCTGGGGAACAGCAGGAGCAGACAGATGGCAGGCCATCCCAGAGCTCACAGGAGGCCTTCAGGCGTGAGCGCCCTCTCTTCCTGGATATGTCTCTGTGCTCCTCCCAGCATTATTCCCTTAGTTCCCTAGGCTTTCCCCACCCTCCTTATTGCTAGGGGCTTAGGCTTCAAGGCCAGTGCATCTACCTCCCAATGCAGCATCTCTGCAGCCCTACCTGCTTCATCCCCCTGGGTACCACTTGACCCTATAGCACAGGTTCCAGCTCTGCCCTTCACCGCCCAAAGTTTAGGATGCCCAGCAGGGAGCCCGCATGAGGGATGCTCCCAGCCTTAGCTCCGAAGCTCAGCTCTAGAGATCGATGGGGGGGGGGGGGGGTGCTCTGTGCAGTGCGCAGTCGCGGACTGGGGCGGAGCCAGAGAGGATACCCAGGGATGCTGGGATACACTGAGAGCCGAGATCAACAACGGAAGGTGCAGGACGTGAATGTAAGTTAGTATCCAGAAGCTGAGCGCTCAGGTTGGAAGCAGAGTTTGCTGGCTCTATAAAAAGAAAACTCTTCTGCGCCGGGCATAGCAGTGCAAGCCTGTGACTCCTGGAAATCTGAAGCAGAAGATTGCCCGGCTGCAAAGAAACAAACAAATAGACAAACAGGTGTGATCAGGATCTAGTTGCTTGGCTTGGGAACAGCAGTATTGACGTAGAAATGGGCACAGAGAGACGAGTAGTTGTAGCCATGTGAAGGCCTCGCTGGCCTTCTCCTGGCCCAGAGCAGAGTCACAGTATCTCTCCTATGGCCTATCCCTGCCATTTCCCAATTCCCACCCCACTATCTACACAATCTTCCTTAGCCCCCATGTCCCTCCCTGCCATCCTGGGACAGAGCTGAGTGACAGGAAGCCAAAGCTGCTAGTCTTGCTTCACGGTTCCCATTTCTCCCTCCCCCACAACCAGGTGTTAGCCTGACTCCTGCTGACCCCCTCAGGGATACCGAGCCACAAGCTCCAGGGTGGTTCCTTCCTGCCCTGGCTAGAGCGCAGTAAGGGGCTGGTTCACCTTTACACCTATGGCTGTGCCAGAGCTGCCAGCTGCACACACCACTCTTCAGGACACAGAGATGCTGTCTGGGGGGAAGGGAAAGGGGACTCCTTTCTGTGACAGAAGACCATCTCAGGGGCCAAGCCTTTTGAAGTGTTTTTCAAACTCTGACTGACATGGCAATGTTGGCCTGTAATCACAGTACTTAGGAAGGCTGAAGCAGGAGGATCACAAATTTCAGGCTAGCCTAAAATACAAAACAAGTTCAAGGCCAGCCTGGGCAAATTAGCAAGATCCTATCTCAAAAAAGTTTATTTTAAAAATGAGGTAGGAGGGGGATGGGGTGGGGTGGGCATAAGCACAAGCAAGTGATTTTAGTGAGTGTTAGAGTGTTTGTCTTGCAAACAAGAGGCTCTTGATTCAATCCCCAGTGAGACACACACACACACCCCACACAAACATGTCTGTGTGTTTGTATGTATATGTATATATTTCCAAACCAGCATCAGTTCTAGTAGCTTCTAAACCCTCTGCTGCTCAACTAATAAGATGATCCACTAAAATCAGCACAGCAGATTGCCAAAGCTCCCAGGGTCAGACCCAGGGCCTTCTCTCCAGCTTCCCACCTGGCAGAGTAGAGGAAGGGCCTGGGGTTCTGCTGGAATGGAGGCTGGCTCCATTACCTGGGCAGCAGAAAGCTCAGTTCAAGGCCTCAATTATCCCTGAGTCATCAGGATTTAATACCACCAAGGCAGGCTTTCTGGAGAGTGTTGTGGGCTCTTCCCAACCCATTGCTGGCTCCAGGCCCAGATATGACACCGAGGAACCACAGCCACCAGGAGTGTCCTGGTCCCCAGTGGAGGCCAGGTGGAGGTGAGCGGCCATTGCAGTGCATTTAGGGGCTTTTCCTCTGACTCGAAAGACAAGCAGCTTCTGGTGTCTGTTGAGTTGGGGCAAGGGGCTGGGAAAAGCCCCTAGGAAACCCCATCCGGGCTAACTGACATTCTCAGAATGGGAAACCTCACGACTGACCACTAAATCTACCACGAAGGTCACCGTATGATCGTGAGGTTACCCTGTTCTCCACCTCCCCTGGGCTGTCCACACAGGGCAAAGGACAGGAGGACAAAGGACAAGAACTGTGCAGGGAGTTTTATCATTGCTCTGAAGCTGGCTCCAGCCACACTGTAGGTCGGGTTTCAGGTCTTAAGCCAGGGTAGCATCTGGCAGCAGCAATAAACTAGGTTCAGCTGCCTGTCCCCATACACCCACACACAAGATGGTTGAGAGTGAAAAGCAGAAGAGATTTAATCAACACTGTGGGGAGAAGCAGGAGAAGGGGCCCAGTGACCCTGAGTTCATCTTCAGGGTACGGATACAAGTGTTAGGTTTGGTAGAGGACCTAAGTCAGGAGTCAGAGGTATCCCGATTAAGCAGTCCTGGCTGAGTTGCGGTCCTGTCCCTCACTGGTCAGTTTGCGCCACTGGGTCTGAGACACTGTAAATCTCTTAATAGGGAGACTAACCTGGTCATTCCAAGGTGAAGCCTCAGCAACGCAGTTGGTGGGCCTGGGAAGTCTGCTGTTCTGGAGTCCCGGTGACTGCAAACTTAGCACACTGTCTTATTTATCTTCAGTCTTGAGGGGAATAAAAGGAGTCAGATGGGCTTTATAATTTCCATGTCTGGGCAGAATGAGGCAGGAGTCTGAGGTAAACACAAGGAGACAAACAAAATGAAGGAAGAGATGCCAGGGTTTCCTCTGCCCTTAGCGAGGAGCTGCCTGTGACTAAGTCACCTGTTGCTAGGTAGGTTTGAGGAGTCCAGGCCTTTGGAGACTCAAGGGAGGCATTTGGGAAATTATTTTTCCTAAGGGAAATACTAGGCGTATTTGGGATATAGCGAATACTTAGAGCAGAGACTAAACCTTTTCTTCCATGTTCTCTGCTCCTCCTCCTACATAGGGGCAGGGATCAGAACCTCGAGGCTCGGTCTTATCTCTGGTCCTGTAGCTGAGTCTTGGACCCCCAACAGTCCCTGAAGGGCCTCCAGGCTTGTGTAGCCATTGGGCTCTGGAGACTCTTGAAGCTCAATGACTGGTTGTCAACAGGCCTGGATGGGACACCTGTGCAGGAGACACCATCTGTCTGGCCTCAGTGCCTGCGTCTATAAAATGGGGCCACAATTCCCCTATCTAGGAACACAAGGACTAAACACAGTGCATATAAAGAGCCCTTCTCAGTGTAGAGGTTTAGCAAACTATTCCCTGGTGACGGTGATTTGATGGCCTTAAGAGAGGCACTGGGATGTGAGGAACCCCTGTGAGCCCACAGCACAGTGACGTGAGTCTATGTCTAACCTTCCATACTGTGTCTGTCTCCACAGCAGAACCAGTAAGTGATACATTTTAAATTTAGGAGTGAATTTAAGAAATGTAAGTTAGTGCCGGGCGTTGTGGCACACACCTTTAATCCCAGCACTCGGGAGGCAGAGGCAGGCAGATTTCTGAGTTCGAGACCAGCTTGGTCTACAGAGTGAGTTCCAGGACAGCCAAGGCTACACAGAGAAACCACGGAAGGAAGGAAGGAAGGAAGGAAGGAAGGAAGGAAGGAAGGAAGGAAGGAAGGAAGGAAGGAAGGAAGGAAAGAAAGAAAGAAAGAAAGAAAGAAAGAAAGAAAGAAAGAAAGAAAGAAAGAAAGAAAGAAAGAAAGAAAGGTAAATTAGATTTTGTTTGTTTTGAGATGCTGTGGATCATGGATTCCAGGCTGACCTCAAACTCATTCAGTAGCTGAGAATAACCTTCTACCTGATCCTCCCAGCTCTGCACCCCAACCAAGCGCTGGAATCACAGTTGTGAGTCACCATGTCTGATTTTATTTGGGTCTAAAGCCTGGCCCTACAAATAGCAAAGGACCATCAGGTTGTAAACCAATCCTTGCCCAACATTTGGGGGTGGAGGAGGTCTCCTTTGTCTGAAGAGAGAAACCTGTGTGTCTGCTAGAGTCTGCCCTCCTGGGACCTGTGCAAATTCTGCCTCCTGAGCAATGCTCTTTCCTCCTGTCCTTTCTTAATTTAAAATTTTAGCCAGGGTCTCAGTGTCTTATGTAGCCTAGGCTGGCCTCACACTTTTGGTTTTGGTTTGAATAACCGTGAACTTCTGATCTTCCTGGCCTGCCTCATGGATGCTGACCACTGGGATTGTGAGTGTGTGACACACACTTGGTTACTAATTTAGTTGTGGTTTTATTTTTGTTTTTATTTTTGTTTTGAGACAGAGTCTCATGTAGCCCAGGCTAACCTTGAACCCAAACCCAAGAATGACCTTGAATTTCTAACTCTCCTGCCTCCACCTCCTGAGCTCTGATATATGTACTACCAACCCTGCCTTATGCTGTGTTGGGGGCGAAACCCGTGATTTGTATATTTTGGACAGGCACCAACTGAGCTAGATCCCCAACTTCCTGAATTTTCCTTTCTTGCTCTATTTTATCTTGTTGTGGTCTCACTTAAGGTCTCTCTATAGCTTAGGCTGACCATACATTTGTCATTTCCCTGGCTCCATCTCTTAAGTGCTGGGATTACAGTGTGTATCACCCAATGCTTAATTCCAACGTCAGTTTAGTGAAGGTAAAATCCTGTGCAAAACTAATCCTTTGTATGGCCTGGATTCCTTGCTTTTAATTGGTAAGATGCAACCCTACCTGGAGATAAATGGAAGAGTTATTCCAGGTGCTGGCAAGGGTGATGGGGCCAGTGGGATCTTGAGAAATGTTGCCATGGGAACAAAGTGCTCAGAGTAAACAGCTACTATGGCTGCCTTCATCTGCTCAAAGCTCCTCCTCAAGGCCCTTTCCTGTGTGATCTCAGTCCAGTCCACTTCTAACTTGGCCTTGACCTCCAGGGCCACATTGCCTTTACCGTCAGGAGAGAGCACCTGTGTGCAGGCTAAGTCCCTCTCTAGTGTTAGGATCTAAATTTTAGCTGGACGAGTTTCTGTTCTAGCAGTTTCTGTGATCACTAATCCTCTTGTCTGAACTTTCACCTCCTCAGACTTCTATCTAGGACTCTAGAACTGTGGGTCACGACCCCTTTGGAGTTTAAACCATCCTAAGAAAACACAGGTATTCACATTACAATTTATAACAGTAGCAAAACTAGAAATATGAAGTAGCAGTGAGATAATGTTATAGTTGGATGTCACCACAGCATGAGGAGCTGTTTTAGAGGCTCACAGCATTAGGTTGAGAGCCACTGCTCCAGAAGAATGAATGTAACTTTTGACCAGTGATGGAAGCTTTCAGAACATTCTGTGCTGTGTGGTTATTGAGGAAAAGGTACACAACCCAGTGAGGTATGCCCATTAGTGTCTCTGCCCAGCCTAGAGAGTAAGGGGAGACCTGAGGCTAGGAGAGGCTAGGCTAGCTGGGCTGGGCAAAGTCCAGTTCTGAGGACTCTTTCAAGATTGCTGTTATTCTTTGGAAGAAGTTCAAAGACCCTGGCCGACAGAGCACAGAGCTATGCTGTGCTTGACATAAAGGGCTGGCAGGACTCAGAGCCAGCAGACAAGAGTCACCACTTACGGGAAATGCACCCACTGACAAGAAAGGGCAGCAGGCTGTTTGCCAGGCCATGGCACCTATCCAAACTGGAAGAGGAAGCCTCGTGAGCCACACCAGCTCTCCATGGGCGGAAGGCAGAGCTCCACGGAATGCACCAAATGCCAACAGCACAGAAGCACTACTGTTGGCCGGTGAAGAAAGCAGCTGCTCAGCTTGTGTAGGTCTGAAGCTAGGTTTGCCTCTTAGCAACCGGGATATCTCCGGCAAGTCACTAATCCCTCTGGGCCTCAGGTTCATCACAAAATGAGATTGATGGTGCTGGAGACAGTGGTTTTGGGTCTTTTTGTCACAGAATGTAGAGAAGAGGTCTCTACCCAAAGTGACTTGTGCAGTGAACAGCCCAAAGCCACGACTGACCTTCAGGTATGTTTGAACTAAACTAGAGAGTCTAAAGCATCCAATTAATAACTAAGCAAGTGGAATTTCTGGCCAAGGTCACTCAGATGTCACCATGGTGAGACCCCACCCCATGCATGATTTCTCTTCGGGACTGGAAGTTGAACCTGTCCTACAGAGGGAGTGTCTCAAACCACAGGCTTTTGTCTCCTGGTTCCAGGGGCTGGACGCCTGAGTTCAGGGTGTCAGTGGAGTCTGTTCCCTTGCAGCCTGTCCCAGGCTCCAAACAGGAGCACATTTTAGGGGACTTCAATATACAAACAGGAGTGTATTGGTTACTTTTATGTTACTGTGACCAACAATTCCACAGAAACATGTCCAGAGTGGGAAGGTTTATTTTGGTTCATGTGTGTTAGTGGGTTCAACCCAGGGTCACTTGATCCCACGCATTTGAGAGCAGGAACATATGGAGATCTAGTACAGCCGTTCACCTTCTCACAGGAAAGACAGGAGAACAGCCACAGACCTGTTACTGTGACAATCATCCCGATTTACAGCAACTTGAGGAGAAAGGGATTGCCTGGGCTACATTTCTAAATCTAGCCCATCACTGAGAGATTCAGGGAGGAAACTCAAGCTAGAACTGAAGCAGAGACCACGGAGGGATGCTGTTTGCAGACTCTCTCGCTGGTGTCCAAACCAGTTTGTTTGGAAGCAAACTGCCAAGAGGTGAAAGTGGGAATTTGATTCAGACTGGCTTCATCAACCTGAGTCAAGACATAGGGGAATCTGATATCAGATGGTTTATTCCCCACAAATCTAAGCACAGTAGGATTTGGAAAAAGGCTTCCCAGTATGACACAACCCCCAGTAAACACGGAAGTTGGATTACACCTAAACTTGACTTAGGATATATGTCATTTCCTCCAGGAAGATGGATTCTAGAGATAGGCTGCCTGTGCTAGCGTAAGGGCCCAGGGAAGACTCTGGTCTGCTCTCAGACATGCAGAAAGTATAGAGGTCATTTGGCCAATTAGCCATCTCCACCCTGGCTTTGGACTCTGGCCTGCTCTCAGACATGCAGATAGTATAGAGGTCATTTGGTCTATTAGCCATCTCCATCCTGGCTTTGGAGGCTTTGGGAGCCCCTGACTCATTTAAATTACTAGCCACCTCTGGTCCTGGTCCTGACTGTAGGAGCTTGATATGGCCTGGCCCATAATGCAGACCACCAGGCCAAGTCCCAGATTACCTCCAATCCCCAGCTCTTGAATGGAAGAACAGGTTTGTTGTTTTACAACTTTCCCATTGGAAAGCCAATCCTTCACAGTTAACATGCCTGGTTTCCATGGAGATCCATGGCCACAGGGACCTTCATGCTATGCTCCTAACCGTCAGCTGCTTCAGACAGCGCAGGATCACCTGCCTAAGGTGGTATGGAGTGTGAATCCAGCAGGAAAAGACCAAAGACTCAATCCAAATCATAGCTAAATGAACTTATTACTACCACTATCAGCACCACAGCCTTGAAGTCACCTGTAGGACGGAAGAGTTTTTATTGGTGGCTCCACAATTATCCCACTCTCTGGAATCGGCAGCAGCATGAGAAATTGCTTTCCCTCTCCTCAGCTGTTTCTCACTCCCAGTCACACAGCAGTGCCCTGTGTCCACCATGTTGTCCCCCACCAGGAGTTTACAAGAATTTCAGGGCAAAGGTCAATGGCTATAAAGGGGGCCGCCTGGTACAGAGGAGTCATGTTATACAAACCAGGCCAGTCTGGAGAAAGGAAAGAAGTGCCATTAATGACTGGGAAAGAGTGGGGTCTTCCTGGCACCCCAGTGTCACCAGCTTAGGGCTCATGGTAAGCTGAGCCCTCCTACAGCAGGTATCCATCAAGTTAATGTCTTACCTGCCCACAAGCCATTCTGATCTGGGAAGTTCCCTACTGAGACTCTCTGTTCCTAGGTTGTGTCAAACTGACAATAAAAATGAACTGGTCCAGACGAAGAGGTGTTTTCGGGGCGATGAGATCAGATCCCTAGGGACAAAGTGAGGACAGGGAAAGAAAAAAAATGACAGACAGACAGACAGACAGGAGAGAAGCTGAGCAGGCTCAAAGGTCAGTAAACAGCATGAAATAAGACCAGACTTTGAAGAGGACTTCCAAAAAAAACAGGGAAATGCCTGGCGGGAGAAAAATCACAGCTTTTTGCTTGATAATGGGACAATGGTAAGACAAGGCTCTGGTACTTCATCCCTAATGGGACTGTAGCTTGTAAAGTGATCCAGCCTGCAAACTTCCCCAGGGATCACCCTGAAGCCAGAACATTTCACTCACTTCAAATGAACCCAGTGCAAATGTGCCCCAGTGCGGTGTGCTTGGCTCTTCAAGGTATCTGGGAGAGGTTTAAGCGGAAGCTGATAACCTGCTGTGAAAGCACAGGTCCCATGAGGAGGAAGCAGCTATTTTCCTGGGGACTAGGCTCTCCCAGAGTTCTCCTCTTCCACAGACACTGCTGTAATATGGGAAATTTTGGAGCAAGCTGACCAAAAGTGAATATACACATTTGGAAAAAATTCACCCTGGTGAGAAAAGACTTACTATAATTTGCTCTAAGTATGAAGGTTATTTCATTTTTACAGTATTGGGGGCATGTGTAAGCCAGGCTAGTCTCCATCTCCCTATGCAAACAGACAGACAAGAGGACAGAAGACACAGGGAGACTGAAGCAGAGAGTTCTAATCTGGGCTCACTCTTGGTTCAGTGACCCCTAAGGGGAAGGCTTTGATTTCTTTTGTTCATGAGACATCCATGCATCATTGCAGACTAGAGTTTATTTATGTGCTCGAACCAATTGTGGGGGAATTTGAATATTTCCTGCTGTCTGTTCCTCCTGGGTGTACCTGCTTCCTTTTGTTCTAGAGCCTTCAGGTGTGCTGTCAAGCTGTTAGTGTAAGCTCTCTCCAGTTTCTTTTTGGAGGCACCTAGAGCTATGAGTTTTCCTCTTAGCACTGATTTCATTGTATCCCATAAGTTTTGGTATGATGTGTCTTCATTTTCATTAAGTTCTAAAAAGCCTTTAATTTCTTTATTTCTTCCTTGACCAAGTTATCATTGAATAGAGCATTGTTCAACCTCCATGTATATGTGTGCTTTTTGTTGCTTTTGTTGGTATTCAAGACCAGCCTCAGACCATGGTGATCTGATAGGGTGCATGAGATTATCTCAATCTTCTTGTATCTGTTGAGGCCTGCTTTGCAACCAATTATATGGTCAATTTTGGAGAAGGTACCATGAGGTGCTGAGAAGGTACACTCTCTTGCTTTAGGATGAAATGTTCCACAAATATCTGTTAAATATCTCTTGACTAATAACTTCTGCTAGTTTCACTGTGTCTCTGTTCAATTTCTGGTTCCATGCTCTGTCCATTGCTGAGAGTGGGGTGTTGAACTCTCTGACTGTTATTGTGTAGGATGCGATGTGTGCTTTGAGCTTTAGTAGTTTCTTCTATGAATGTGTTTCTTGCATTTGGAGCTTAGATGTTCAGAATTGAGAGTTCATCTTGGTAGATTTTTCCTTTGACCAGTATGAAGTGTCCTTCCTTATTTTTTTTGATAACTTTTGGTTGAAAGTTGATTTTTTCCCTATATTAAAATGGCTACTCCAGCTTGTTTCTTGGGACCATTTGCTTGGAAAATTGTTTTCCAACCTTTTATTCTGAGGTAGTGTCTACCTTTGTCACTGAGCAAAATTCTGGATTCTGTTTACGTATCCAGTCTGTTAGTCTATGTCTTTTGGGGGAATTTAGTCCATTGATGTTAAGAGATATTAAGGAAAAATAATTGTTGCTTCCTGTTATTTTGTTATTAGAGGTGGAATCATGTTTGTGTGGCTATCTTCTTTTGGGTTTGTTGAAAGATTACCTTCTTGCTTTTTCTAGGGTGTAGTTTCCCTCCTTGTGGTGTTTCCCATCTATTATCCTTTGTAGGGCTGTATTTATGGAAAGATATTGTGTAAATTTGGTTTTATTGTGGAATATCTTGGTTTCTCAATCTATGGTAATTGAAATTTTTGTTGGGTATAATAGCCTGGGCTGGCATTGTGTTCTCTTAGGGTTTGTATGACATCTGCCCAGGATCTTCTGGCTTTCATAGTCTCTGGTGAGAAGTCTGGTGTAATTCTGATAGGTCTGCCTTTATATGTTACTTGACCTTTTCCCCTTACTGCTTTTAATATTTTCTTTGTTTAGTGCATTTGGCATTTTGATTATTCTATGACAAGAGGAATTTCTTTTCTGGTCCAACCTATTTGGAGTTCTGTAGGCTTTTTGTATGTTCATGGACATCTCTTTCTTTAGTTAAGGAAGTTTTCTTCTATAATTTCACTGATGATATTTACTGGCCTTTTAAGTTAGAAATATTCACTCTCTTCTATACCTATTATCCTTAGGTTTCATCTTCTCACTGTGTCCTGGATTTCCTGGATGTTTTGGGTTAGGGGCTTTTTGCGTTTTGCATTTTCTTTGACTGTTGTGTCAATGTTTCTATGGTATCTTCTGCCCCTGAGATTCTCTCTTCTATCTCTTGTATTCTGTTAGTGATGCTATGACTCCTGATCTCTTTCTTAGGTTTTCTAACTCCAGAGTTGTCTCCTTTTGTGATTTCTTTATCGTTTCTACTTCCATTTTTAGATTTTGGATGGTTTTGTTCATTTTCTTCACCTTTTTGATTGTGTTTTCCTGTAATTCTTTAAGGGATTTTTGTGTTTCCTCTTTAAGGGCTTCTAGCTGTTTACCTGTGTTCTCCTGTATTTTTTAAAGGGAGTTATTTATGACCTTCTTAAAGTCCTCTATCACCATCGTGAGATGTGATTTTAGAACCGAATCTTGCTTTTCTGGTGTGATGGTGTATCCAGGACTTGCTATGGTGGGAGAATTGGGCTCTGATGATGCCAAGTAACCTTGTTTTCTGTTGCTTATGTTCTTATGCTTGCCTTCTGCCGTCTGATTATCTTTAATGCTACCTGCCCTCTCTATATCTGACTGAGGCCTGTCCCTCCTATGATCTTGATTATGTCAGAACTTCTTAGAGATCAGTTGTCTCTGTGATCCTGTGATTCTGGGATCCTGTGATCCTGAGATCCTAAGTATGTCAGAGATCCTGGGAGTTAAGCTGCCTCTGGGACCCCTCGAGAGGGGATTTTTAATTTGGCTTGTTTGTTTGTTTGTTTGTTTGTTTGTTTGTTTGTTTTTGAGACAGGGTAGCCTGGAACTTGTGATATAGACCAGGCTGGACTTGAACTCACAGAGATCTACCTGCTCCTGCCTCTGAAGTTCTGGAATTAAAGATATGCCTCACAATGCTCAGCTGCTGGAATTGTAGGCATGCATCACTATTCCCAGTTTTATTCGGTGCTAGGGACCAAATCTGGGGTTTTCATATGCTAAGCAAGCTACCAATTGAGTTACAGCCCCAACCCAGACCTCATTCATTGTTTTATAGCTGAGTAATGTTCCATTAAGTGTATGTGTGGTGTATGTAAATGTGTGTTTGTTTGTATATATCACATTTTCTTCATTCATTCATTCATTGATGGACACCTTGGTTTATTTATCTTGGCTGAAAAGTCCCAGTTTCTTGTTTAAAAATGTTGCACATGAGTGCATATTCATATGTATGTGGTACATGTGTTCATGCAACTGTGAATGCACATGTGTGAACATGCATTCAGAGCCCAGAGTTAGTTTCAGGTGTAATCTTCCATTACCCTCCACCTTATGTTTTGAGGCAAGACCTCTCTGGCTCCCAGAGCTCACTGACTTGACTATTCTATCCAGCTAGTTTACTCCAGGGATTCCCTATCTCTGCCTCCTGCATGCTGGGATTCAAGACAGGCTCCTGTACCCATTCAGTATTAATAAAGATTCAGGGGACTTGATCTCATCCTTACAGCACAAATGCTTTTCTACCAAGCAGCTCCCCAGCACCGAGTCCTATTTTTCAGAGAGGATGGAGACCATGGGTCTCAGTGCCTTCTTGTAAGCATCGTCCACAAGGTGTCACATCTCAGAGGCTGGACTCCCAACTCTCAGATGGGAATGCTGCCAGTCCACCCTTACTGAAAGCACTTAGCACAGAGCATGGCAGACAGCAGGTCCTTGATAAGCTAATCCATTTATCGTTGGATCTCTGTAATTGCCCCTAAGGCTTGGGGTGAATTTAGGGAGGAGACTCATGAACAAGGCTGGGCAGGGCACATTGAGATTTGGATTGGAACTTTAATCTCACCATGGGACACCAAGGCATCTGGAGTTACATAATTTCCTCAGAATCCAGACCAACCTTACTTCAGTGTAAAAGTTGAGCGAGTACCGTGATCTACAGAGACTCAGTAACTTGATCACCTGCCTCCAAGGCCCTCATCCAGATGGTCACCCAAGCCCCAGGGCTAGGTACACACTGCCAGGTCCCTCAAGGCTGAGTTTTCATTTCTCAGTGCCATCTCCAAACCCTGGCAAACCAGGATTCTTCATTTTAATTCATTTGGGAAAAGACCAACCCCATAATGAGACTTGGAGAGAGGCTCCACCCTGAACCTGATGGGTTCAGGCATGACCACTTCTAAATGTCACATTCAGGAGGCCCTCCTAGCTGTATTCTGGGGACTTCCACTCACGGGAGCCCATCAGGCACCAAGTGTCCTTTAGAAGTTTGTGAGGCAGGGCACACCAGCCCATGCAGGGAGTTGCAGTGCACAGAAGGGAAGGAGAGGCATGAAGAAAACTCATGCTTCCTCCCCAGCTGCCCATTCTCCAGTTCACACCTGAGGTGAAGTGGCTCCGGTAGCAGGTGGCCCAAAGGCTGTGTACTGCCAACATCCTTGAATACCTACTCTCTAGACTCAGCCCTGAAGCCTCTGCCATCTAGCTCCAGCCTAGCTGTGTGACTCTGAATCGTCCCCCACAGGCTCAAGATGCGTCCCCCACAGCTGCTGATGCTATCTTAGGAACTGATGGAATCTGTAGGAAGTGGGAATCCCCTAGTAGGAAGAGGTAACTGTGAGCCCCTGAAGGTTATACCTGCCCCACTTCCTGTCTCACTCTCTGCTTCATGATCTACCATGAAGCGAACAGCCTCTTTCATATGTTCCCATTGCTGGGAGCTGAGCTTCTCTGCATGTTCCCACCATGATGGACTGGAACCCTCTAAAACTGAGTCAGAATGAAATCTTTCTCCCTTTAAGTTGTTGCCATCAGATATGTTATCATAGCAACACAAAAGTAACCAATACAGTCCCCACTACTTGATCAACTCCAGTCACAATCTATTCTTATCAGTTGTCCTTCTGACTTACCAAGCCTTGTCCCTGCCCATAGACTTTGCCTGATATACCTGTCACATGGCCTGAAGGCTCACTCATACCCTTCAGAGGGTAGCTTTGATGTCATTTCTAGGGTTAGTGCTGTTCCAGGACTTACTTCTTAGCACTCAAGACTCTCATGTCCACAGAGTCTTATACTCGGATAGAGAATTTTCTTTACCATCCAGATGCTACCAGACCCAGCAGCAGTGTCCAGAGGGACCAGTGTACTATGGCCCTAGGAGCTTTACACCAATTCACAACTCCTAGGAGCTACTATTCACATGTTGCATCCTCTCAACTCACAGCAGGTGGGGAACACTGAGGTTCATGTTCTACATCCTCTCAGAGGTTCTTGGAGACTGTGTTCCCACCACTGACCAGCTTAATGGTATGTTCCAGTGCCTCCTTTCCTGTCCCACATCCCTTCTCCCTTCCAGAGCTTCCCATTATCTTCCACATCCTGGACAAATACTTGGTTTTTCCAGTGAGTTGCGTCTTCTTCTTCTTCTTCTTCTTCTTCTTCTTCTTCTTCTTCTTCTTCTTCTTCTTCTTCTTCTTCTTCTTCTTCTCCTTCTCCTTCTCCTTCTCCTTCTCCTTCTCCTTCTCCTCCTCCTCCTCCTCCTTCTTCTCCTCTTCTTCCTCTTCCTCCTTCTTTCCCACATCATCAATAATTATTGAGTATTTACAGTATATGAGGCACAAGAGAACACACAGAAAACATTGTCCATGTTCTTGTTACATTCTAAAAGAAAAAAAACACACCTCTTTATTTGTTTTTGTTTGTTTGTTTGTTTGTTTGTTTGTTTTGGTTTTTCGAGACAGGGTTTCTCTGTATAGCCCTGGCTGTCCTGGAACTTACTTTGTAGACCAGGCAGGCCTCGAACTCAGAAATCCGCCTGCCTCTGCCTCCCAAGTGCTGGGATTACAGGCGTGCGCCACCATGCCCGGCTCCACACCTCTTTAAAAATGACATTTGTGTTTGGTGTTTTCTGTAAAGTACTGAAGAAATACTTGGTAGGATGTGATCTTTGGGTATGACATAGCTCCATCATTACTTGAGGAAAGGAACAGAAAGGATTTTAAAGGGAACCAGGGATGGACCCTTCAGGACAGGATGGATATCTCCAGGGAGATAAGCAGAAGCTCAACTGAGGAGAGCTGGGCTGTAGGAAAGAGGATGAGGGGAAGCTGTGGGATGCAAGCAGAGGAAGTGGGTATCTTAGGCACTGAGTGGAGCCAGAAAGATCATGTGGCCTGTTTCCAGATACAAAGCCAACAAGTCGGAAGGGGTGATGATAAGATGGTAAAGAAGAAGTTATCCTGTGCAGCTGACATGGGAATGAAGGGCTGGAATCCCTGGCAGGCTGTGAGAGCATCAAGAGAATCCTTGAGACCCACAGCCATTTGCAAGCACAGAACTTAACAGTCAGTGCTGCCCAGTGTCACCATGGATCCAGGAGACTGTGGTTTCCTAAGTTAGTGAACTCAGCAGACCACAATTTTAAATGGAACACATTGTCTTTTGCCAACCAAGATTCCCCCCTCACCTAGAAAAATAAAAGTCCATTTCAAGTTTTGAGAGGGAGCAAGAAAGGGAAGAATGGCTCACAGTCAGCTATTGGATGGAACACAGGGCCCGCAATGGAGGAGCTAGAGAAAGTACCCAAGGAGCTGAAGGGGTCTGCAACCCTATAGGTGGAACAACATTATGAACTAACCAGTACCCCCAGAGCTTGTGTCTCTAGCTGCATATGTAGCAGAAGATGGCCTAGTTGGCCATCGTTGGGAAGAGAGGCCCCTTGGTATTGCAAACTTTATATGCCCCAGTACAGGGGAATGCCAGGGCCAAGAAGTGGGAGTGGGTGGGTAGGGGAGCAGGGCAGGGGGAGGGTATAGGGAACTTTCGGGATAGCATTTGAAATGTATATAAAGAAAATAATAAATAAAAAATGTTTTTAAAAAGGGAAGAATGTGGGACATAGTTGGGAATGGGGTTACATTAGCCTTATTTTTTGTTGTTGTTATGATAAACTTTGCAATCAGAAATTGATAAAAGCCCATTAGCTGCCAAGGGAATAAAGAGACAATTTTCTTTAGAGAAGTCTAAAAACCAAATGACTAATGTATATGGAAATCTGTAGAGAAATGTAGTTGAAAACTCCAATTATAAAACTTTTATTCCACTTACTTGTAGAATTACATTTAATAGACATGTTCTTAACAATCAAGCCTGGATTCTTCATAAAGATTTCATGAGACAATAAAACAAAGCTATCTGCCATCTCAAGTTATTTTCCTGTTAACTATTTCTACAGCACAAACATATTAGGCAAGTGTCAAAAGGGGGGGGGATCACAAAAGCAAATAACAACAACAAAAAAAGGCTAAATACATTGGATTTTATTTATCCATGTACTTGATATGCATGGAGCCAGGAAGACCAAGCAACTCATTTTTACTGGATCTTTATTTTTACATTTGTTCTTACATTGCTAAAATATTTAAATACAAATAAAATTGTAGCAAAAATAATGAAAGCAAACAGCAGGCCTGGCGGTGGCGCACATCTTTAATCCCAGCTCAGGACGCAGAGGCAGGTGGATCTTAGTGAGTTTGAGGCCAGCCTGGTTTACAAAATGAACTCCAGGACAGCCAGGGCTACAAAGACCCTTGTCTTGAAAAACATAAATAAATAAATAAATAAATAAATAAATAAATAAATAAATAAATAAGAAAAAACATAAATAAATAAATAAGCAAGCAAGCAAGCAGACATACCTGCATACATACATACATGTAAAAATAATAAAATAAAATGAAAGAAAGCAGTAGGGACTTTAAAAGTAATGGAATGTGAACTGTTTCAGCCCTTAGAGTAAATGGGGCCACACCTTTGTCTGGAACACACACACGGTGCCCATGTGTGTCCACAGGTTGTTTGTTTGTATGACAGTCTCACATTGAGCTGCAAACTTTAACTCATAATAACTACACGTGCGACAGAAACCAGTTATCCCGTTCATTCCCCACCAGCACACACCGATATGTAAGCAGTTCTCTTTGCTTAGACATTCGAGCAGTTTTAACACTGCCTCTTCTGCAGCCACATTGTACCAAAAGTAGTATGCCAGGTGTGTGAGTCATGTAAAAATTCTGCATCCCATACTGGCCACCTCTAGGGGAAAATGAGTACCTCCCTACACTTAAGCTGACCCTCTAAGATGACTTACCGGTTCCTACAGCATTTTTATAAGCAACAGAGAGAAGATTCCTCTCCTCCTTAGAAAACTCCAGCTCCTTGCTCAGTTACAGGTTTCATGCAGGCTACCATGTCATCACAATGTCTCTCTGACCATTTGGCTTTCTGTACCAGCTCATTTTTATCCATAACGATAAACACTACATGGGCTCACCTCAGCAGTCTTGGGCATGGGCAGTGGCAATGAAGCTGAGACTGTTCCTGATCTTCAACAGGGCACATCTTTAGGGGTCTGCCCTGCCCACCCAATCTGTACCAGGTTGAACTGTGGTCCTTAAGCATTATACGTCCACATGTCAAACACAGCACAATGTGGCTTTACCTTGAAAAGGAACTTTGCAGATATCTGTGCCTACAGATGTGCGCACCTCGCAGCCTGAAGCTGCTTGTGTGCTAGGGTGCTATGAAATTGATTCAATGCATTTCTAGATCTCTGTTGCATCATCAAAAGCCCTCCTGGCTGCACATGATGGTGCATACTTGTGATCCCAGCACTTAGGAGGCAGAGGCAAGAGGATCAGAAGTTCAAGGTTATAACTTTTTAATTACCATTTTATCCAGGGCAGGACACTGGGTGGTTTCTACTGTGGGGCTATTATGAATACTACTGCTTGGAGCGTTCCCATCCAAGGATCTTCATTCTCGGTTCAGAAGAGTGTTAAGACAGGGTCTCAGATAGCCCAGGATTGCCTTGAACTCATTATGTAGCTCAGGCTGTCCTTAAACGCCTGATCCACCAAGATCCCACATTAGCATGTGTGTGAAGGGTGTGGCGAGATGCATGTGTGTCACACTCACTGTAGAGGCCTGAGAACAGAGTCATGGAGTCACTCCACGTGAGTTCCAGAAACTGAACTCAGGTTGTTGGGCTCGCAGCACAGTCACAATTACCCCAGGAGGAGTCTTGTGAACCCTCTTTGAGCTTTTCTTTCTCAGTGCCGGGGTTGAACCCAGGGTCTCACACATGCTATGCAAATGCTGTCACTGAGCAACAGCCTTGCCTTTTTGTATATTTTAAGGAACTACCAGAATGTTCTTCTCCAGGCTGGACTCATGCTCCCTATGTAGCTGAGGATGACCTTGAACTCCTGATCTGCCTGCCTCTGCCTCCCAAGTGCTGAGATTAAAGCATGCATCTCGCCATGCCTAGGACTGAATTCAGAGCTTCGTTTATCCTTTGTAACCACTTACCAATTGAATTACATCTCAGACTTTACTAAATTAAGTGTGTGTGTGTGTGTGTGTATGTGTGTGTGTTTTCTCTGGCTACTTACATACTCAAGTATATGAACATATAATACATACCCAATGAAGTAATTACTTAATTGCAAAATCACAGACCCAGTACCCAGAAAACAAACCAGGACACAGCCAGCCCCAGAAGCACCTGTGGGTGTCTGCTCCCCATCCCCATAGCCACCTCTGTTCTAGGAAGACCATAGTCCTACCTACCAACAAACCTACCAACAACATACGCTCATTTTTCTGCTAGAAGTTGAGACTCTTCCACCCCACCCCCATCAACCACAGCTGACTCGGCAGCCCTTCCAGTACTGTGTTCCATCAGCAGTGGGGGCTCAGAGAATGCCTGCCATAGCTTCAGGTGTGAACCCTACTTCCTACTGCTTCTTAGGTTCTCTCCAAGGTGCACAGCAGGACTGGATTAACCAAAAGGAAGATAAACTCCTTCTGGTCTCCCAGAATATTTTCCTGTCTCTCTGTCCTATATGGAGAGGCAGGAAGGTCAAGGGCACATACTGCCATAGAGAAGTCACACTGTGTGGACTGGAGCAAGGAGCTTCTGCGGAGCCCAGGGGCTTCCAGCCAGCAGTTCCTCGAGCCTTCCCACCTGCTGGGGATTTCCAGAGGTGGTCAAGCAGGAAAGAAGTTTTTTCCAGCATCTCTGGTTTCAGCTCTGGCTTTGAGTTCCTAATCTCAGCTTGAAATCGAAAGCTGGACCTCTGATCTGGGCAGTAACTTTCCTCACAGGTATTCAGGGCAGGAGCCACAGAGAGACTACAGTCACGTGGATCTGAAGACTGCCAGGTTTGCCCAGTGGAGGAATCCTAATGATGCACTTATATAGCCTAAGGCATGACAGAGTGCCTCTCTCAGGACTGTTGTAGGACACAGGGGAGCATGGGTCAGCTTCCTTGCCCTACAGAGGGGATCTTTCCCTTTCTCCAAAGTCTTCCCCATACGCTGTCAGCAATGGGGTGGGTCTAGTGGGCATGCCATGCCCATCATCCTGAGGGGACGAGTGGGTTTAGGAGCGTGGACAACAATGGGTACACAGATACTTCCTCCTGGCATCCCCATCAAAGAGGATGGATGACTGATAGTAGAAACTGATACCTACTCATTAATTACTGTTATCTGGAAAGAGGTTAGTATGTCTCACTTCAGCTCCTTTGAAAGCAACGGTTGAGCCAGAACTGGTAGCACCTGCCTATAATCCAGCCTATTCATGAGACTGAGGAAGGAGTGTAATAGTCAGGGCTCTCTAGAGGAACAGGATCTATAGAATGGATCTATATCTATACATATCTCTGATATATATCCCTGGTATGATAGATCTCTCTCTCTCTCTCTCTCTCTCTCTCTCTCTCTCTCTCTCTCTCTCTCTCTCTCTCTGTGTGTGTGTGTGTGTGTGTATGTGTGTGTGTGTGTGTGTGTCTGTCTGTCTGTGTGTTTCTGTGTGTCTGTGTGTATCCCTGGGACTGGAGTTACATGTGAGCTTCCAAGTGGATTCTGGAAACTGAATACAGGTCCTCTGTATTCTTGATTCACAGATCTCAACTCCTGAGCCATCTCTCCAACTCCTGCAGTTTTTATAACAACTCAGTTCAGTTGTACACCTAAAGGATGACAGCATGTCAGTGTCAAATGTCAAGTGGTCCATCTGGATTTGTTAATCACCACATACCGAGAGAGAGAGAGAGAGAGAGAGAGAGAGAGAGAGAGAGAGAGAGAGAGAGAGAGAGAGAGATCCATGTGTTTAGGACAGGAGGAGGCAGCAGTTCAAACTTAAGATGAACACCTGCTACCATGTGGCTTTGTAGTGACAGTTTTGGGGTTTTGGTTTTATTATAAGAATATGCTTTCTTTCAATCCCAGCCGTGGGCTGTGGCGCTGCTTCATGTTGTCCAGAGCAGCTGACTGAGATTTGCCTTGTGCTCTAGCATGGGTGTGATTTTGCCAGCACCGGGTAGTTTCTGCAATTGTGTAATGTTTGGCATTTTGGGGACTTTTCAGAGGGTATATAAATAACAGGATGGGTTGTTGGTTGGCTGTTGGTTGTGGGTTTTTTTTTTGAGTAGTCTTGGGCAAAGAAGAAACAACAACAGGAAAATAGATATCCTGATGACAAAGATCAGAGGTACCCAAGGAACTGGACACCTTTAATCAGCAGGAAGTAGTCTAGCAATACGGTGGCCTCTCTATTCTTTTTCTTTCCTGTCTAGTGTTGGAGGTTGAAAGGGTGGGGAAGGAGTGAAGAAGGGTGGAAGAAAGAAGAACCCACTCACTGAACCATCTCGCCAACCCTTAGGGAGGGTTTGCAGGCGACAGTAAATACAGCACTATTGCAATTTCTCCGGGTGGAGGAACATGAGGACAGCCAGAAGTTTATAGGATAGTGGTCCTCAGCCTTTCTAATGCTGCAATCTTTTAACAAAGTTTCTCATGTTGTGCTGACCCCCAACCGTAATGGTCATTGCTACCTCATAACCATAATGGAAAATTTCTTTTTTTAATTGAAAATAAAGTTACTTTCATGTGATATATTCTGGCCATGGTTTCCCCTTCCCTCGTCTCCTCCCAGATCCTTTCCACCTCTTCACCCTTTCAACCCCACACCTTCTTTCTCTCTTAAAAAAAAATAGGCATATAAAAAAGACAAGCATTCAAGGTTAAAACAAAACGAAGACACATAAACAAAAAAGAAACTAAAAAAGAGCACAAGACATACAGACATATGGATAGACACAGACACACACACATGCATAGACACAGACATACATACACATGCATAGACACAAACACACACATAGACACTCAGACACACATGCATAGATATAGACATGCACAGAGACACTTACGTAGACACACATGCACACAGCAGGAAATGTAAAAAACCTATCCAAGCTATTGCCCGCAAGGCCTTGTTCTTCTCAGCAGACTCTCTGTCCTGGAGCTCCGAAATCTCTCCACCCTGCTTGCTAAGCTGCCACGCCATCTCCACACTTCCAAATTCCTGTGGCTGGCTGGGATTCCCCACCACTGTACCTTTTCTCTCCGGAACCCAGTTGAGTCGCCAAGTGAAAGAAAACACTACACAAACTTAGTTCAGAATCAATGGTAACTCAATCACTGGACACAACAATTAGCATCCTAATTTATCAGCCTTTCTAAGTTAAATCCTCTGGTAGCTGACCCAAGAAGACCTGCCACCTGAAATGGGGGAGGGGGGATTCACTACTACATTTCCGCCTTCATGCTCCTGTCCTCCAGCCCACTCTCCTCTCCTCTTCTGCCCTGCCCCCCCCCATTCCCGCCATTCCCGGCTGACCCGGAAGACCCGCCTACCCATCCAGTGAATGGTTTCCTTGAAATCTTTATTCATTAGAGTGGTCACATGAAGTCACCAGAGTAGGTGATTCTCTTCTCCTCCTAGGCAGCCCCTCTTGGGGAATCGGAATTAGCATCAAAATACAAACAGCACCAGGGCTATCCAAGACTCCACACTCTCTCTCTCTCTCTCTCTCTCTCTCTCTCTCTCTCTCACACACACACACACACACACACACACAGAGTTTACTTGTGGTGTTCACCATGTTTTCCTGAGCATGGGACCTGCCCTTAATTGTATTTATATACCCAGTAAGATACTCTTGGAGAAATTAATTTTTTCCTTCATAGGCAGTTGTTAGTTAGAGATAGCTTTGGGTTAGGGATGAGAGCTTATGTCTCCTTCCCCCACCTCAGTACTGAGACCCATATGGTTTGGACCTGCATAGGCCCTGTGCGCTGCCACAGTCTGTGAGCTCATATGTGCATCAGTTCTGTTGGGCCTGGAAGGCACTGTTCCCTTGGAGCCCTCCATCCCCTCTGGCTCCACCTCCTCATCTGCATAGTTCCTACATAGTTCCATTTAGGGCTGAGTGTTCCAAAGTCTTTCACTATCTGCACAATGTCCACTTGTTGAGTCTCTGTATTTATTCCCATCTACTAAAGAGGGAAGCTTCTCTGATGATGGCTGAGAAGGTGCTGATCTGTGAGTACAGCAGAGTGACATTAGGAATTGTTGTATTGCTGTATCCCTTGAGCAGAACAATAGTTTTCCCCTAGCTCATGGTTTATGTAGTCTCAGGTTCCTGGCCACCGAATCAGTGTGAGGCACGGGCTCCATCCCATGCAGTGCTTTAAATCCAGAGAGTGTGGGTTACTCCTACAACCTTAGTGCCGCCATTGCCCTAGCATCTCATGCAGGAAGGTCACCATTGCAGATAAAAAGGTTTGTATCTGGGTTGGTGTTCACCTTTCTCCTCTGATAGCATGCAGAGTACCTCCCAGTACCACGGACACTAGTCCACAGGGCCAAAGGCACCAGCATGACCTCTCCGTGTTCAATGAGTTATGTAGGTGTTGTCTTCAGCAAGGGAGACTACCTATCAGTCTATGGACAGCTATCAGTAGCCAGAGTTGTCTGGGGGTTTCGCTTGGAAGATTTCTAAGGTTAAGAATGTGTTTCAGGTGACTGCCCAATACTCTGGTTGGTAACTTAATTGCTTTGGGATGCGACTGCTAGATCCTATCGAGGAACAACACAGATGCCCTTCACTGGTGTGGGACACACCTGCACTAGATAACTCTTCATTCACTTTTCTGAAAGTCAAAATCAGACAGAACTGGCCATTTTATCCTTGCTCTGACCACCCCAGTCCCAGGTGCCTGGAGTATGAGGTCATGGCAGGGGACACTCAAGCTGACTTCAATACAGGACTGGATTGAGACCCTCTGAAATGAAGAGCCAAAGAACAGCTTTCTTCCCACACAATTTCCCTCGAGGTTCCCCTTACAGTGACACACAAGTAATTAGCACCAGCTGGCAGCAGGCAGCAAAGCTTCACAGATCCCCATCATGTGGAGACTTCAGTCTACTTTAAGCCTTTGTACTTTCCCACATTTGGACCAGATGCTACCTCATTGTCAGCAGCATCTTTGCACATCAAGATGCTTATCAGCGTCCCTTGCCTCACCTGCTGGAGCCTGATCATTCTCAGTGGTGTTAACTGGTAATGTCCCCAGACAGCTTCAGTCCAGGATGCAGTCACTGCAATTGATCCACTACTCTAGCAGAGCACCTGCCTAGCGTGCATGGAACCCTGCCTTCTATTTCCAGTACTACATAAACCAGACATGATGAACAAGCCCTGTAATCCCAGCATTCAGGAGACAAGCAAGAAGAGTGTTGTGAATTTGAGGCCAGCATAGGCTACATAGTGAGTTCTAGGCCAACCTGGGCCACTGTGTCTTGAAACAAAAACAAAAACAAAAATTGCTATGGCAACAAGAACTGAAGGACTGAGTAGATTTTCATGGTGTCATGAATTTGAACCCAGCTGTGTGTCTCCTCAGGGCTGTGGTGATGAGAATGTGCACAACACACAATGACAGACACACGTGTAGACACATGTGCTCATCATTCTGGAAATGACAATGTCAGTAAGACTGTGACCCCCCTCACCCCACAAGTCCTGCAAAGGAGGACTTTCTGTGGTCTCGAAAGCCACTGGGGCCTACAATCTGTTCCTTGGTGTATAGACACAGGACTCCCAACATGGCCTCTGTCTTCCCATGGCCTTCTCTTCTGTCCCCACTTATCTGTGTCTTAAACCTCTCCCACTTTTAGAACAGCAGTCATTGGAGTTAGAGCCTAACAAACTTTCCGGATGCTTAACTAAGTCTACACAATCTAGTTGGGTGTGGTGACTATAGTCCCAGGACACTGGCTGCTGATGCAGGACTATGGGAATTCAAATCTAGTTACATAGCAAGACCCCATCAATCAATCAAGCAAGCAAGCATTAATCAACCACATAACAATTTTATTTTCCTGCCAACCACACTTGTTCTCCACAAAAGCAAATATGTTCATTGCAAAGCTGCTGTCAATGATAAAGCCAGTACCTACTGAGCTTCACACATCTCTGCTATGCTCAGATTTGGAGAAGCAGATGAATGGGCTTATTTGGAAAGGAGAACTTACCCTGTGGTTTTTTTTCATCTTGGGAGGAAGTTCTGTGAAAAACAACAAAAAATTTTTTTGAAATACTTTTTCCCAAAATATTTTGGATACTTAGAATTACCCCCTATCTGATGCCCCAGTGGTGCCTAACATGGGAACATTGGGAGCTGAGTCAGCCCGAGCACACAGCTGGCCCTCGCCCGCTGGTCTTCCTCCTCTGTGGTTCTGTAGATGACCATCAGATATGTTTATCCTCAATCTCTCCAGACATGGAAGCTTCACATACGCCCGAGTTGAGTGTCTATTGAATATACGATGCTTGCCTATGGGAAGGATTGGCCAACAGGCTCCCACGAGGACACAGAGAACAGTGAGTGAGCCAGCTCATAGGCACGGAAGCTGAGTATACAGTGGCTGGTTGACTCTGGATGAGCCAGTTCAGGGGCAGACACAGATGTAAGGGACAAAGCAGGATGGTGGTCCACACGAAGTCAGATTCCAGAAACTCAGGACATGCTCTCCAGGAGAGCATGTACAAATGTGATCACCACCCTTTCCCTAAATGGTTTTCAACTTTAGAGAAACTTATACTTTAACCTATACATATCCTTGCATCTTATATATACACATAACAAACTGAATTCTGGGTAAAATGGACTTCTAAAAATAAACTCACCTCTTCTCTAGAAGTGCCCACTCCAGTAAAGGCAAAGAGAGGGACAAAGGGAAGATGGGAAGTCCAAGCCCTTGACCAAGGTGTTGTCATTGGTTGGCCCACTCACCCCCTTCTGAGGAATAGATTTCCCCTGTTGTTGCTTGCCCTGACTGAACTCTTTACTGCTTATTTCACTATTGTCTTTCTTGTGAAGTCTTCTCTTTCAGATGCCTAAGAGCCAAGATGCATCTGGGGTCACACCCGAGGAAGCTGAAGACTTTCCTGTCCTAGGACATCCTTACAGTAGGAGGAAAGAGAGAAGGTTCTGGATTTGCAAGAGTGAATGCTGGGTTACATGGCTTGTTTTATTTTGAGACAGGGTCTCTCATGTAGCTCAGGATAACCCTAAACTCACTAAGATGACCTTGAATTTCTGATCCTCCTGTCTCTGTCTGTCTTCCAGGTGTTGAGTTACAGCCATGAGCACCACACGCTGGTTACCACTGCCTGCTGGGGGTCAGGAGCGATGGATTTGTCAGTAGAACTATCAATTTTCTCTGGGAAATGACTGGAAATCCCTGTGGCACACTGTGTGGTAGCAAGGTGAAAATGCCTGCAGGAACATACGTCCAGAAGCTGTGGTGGCTTAAGTGTCATCACCATTGCGGGTGAGGCTGAGACCTCAGGACTCTGGACTCATTCATGAGATGAATTCCTTTGAAATAGCAGACTTGAATCCCTAAAGATATAACTAGAGAGGAGGTGTGGGAAGGAGGACACTCCAAAGTCCAAAGCAAGTTTCTGCTTGCTAGAAACAGCTGTGCAGATTGCTCCACCTTGGCCAAGTGTGGCCATGCATACATGTAACTCTGCACTTGGGAGAGGCTGAAGCAAGAGGACAGTGAGCTTGTGGCCAGCCTGTATGGTGATATCCTGTCTCAAAAACCAAACACCCTGGTCCTACGCCTTGAGATCCTCACTGGTGAAAGTCCATGTCACAGTAGCCTTGGAAACCATGAGGTTTTGAAGGCCATACCCTGCTTCCTTGGTCTCCCTCGCTTTGCCTCTCTAAAACTTAGCTGCCATATAAAAGGGTGAGAGCTACCTGGATGTCTTTGATGAAAATCATTACAACAATGCTACTTCTGATAAAAAGAACAGAATCTAAGTTCTACCTCCAGCCTGGATGGAGACCCCACCTGAGTTGCCTATAATACCCTGTACAGTTGTCACATTCAGCTGGGCCTGTCTGTCTGTCACCTACCTAGGAGCCCACCTGCCCCAGGAAACCTGAGTACTCCAAGACTGGATAAAGGGAAGGGAAGACGAATAATCCCCAGATGAGATAATACACTCTTCCTTCCCAGCAGTGCCTCCTGGGACAGCCGCCAGCATAGCTTCCACCCCAGAGCACTTCGGGGTGCTAACCTTTCCTTTCCCTTCTTAGCTGATCTGGACACTGCATCAGCTACTTTTCTAACTTCATGATAAGACAACATGCCCAAGGCATTTACAAAAGAAAATGTTTAAATGTGCTGTGCTGGTGGTGGAGCCAGGGTTTGGCAGCAGGACCAGCAGGACCAGAGCTCACACGTGACACTGCAAACAGGAAGCAGAGAGCCCATTGGGAATGGCACCAGGCTTTTGAAACCGCCAAACCTGCCCCTCCTCCAACAAGGCCATACCTCCCAGTCATTCTCAAACCATCCAACCAACTGGAGACTAAGCATTCAAACCTTGGAGCCTGTAAGGATCGTTCTCCTTCAAACCACACAGCTACTGTCTGAAGCCTGGGCATGTTGTCCCCTAAGGCTCTGTGCCTTCTTGCTCTTCCCCGAAGCTCACCTCACTCACCTGTCCTGCCTCCAGAGCTGGCTTCCCTTTCTCCTCCCTAGTCTGGGCTACTGCCAAGACTTACAGCTCTCTTGCTCGGTCATTTTTCTCTCAAATGCTAACCAAACTTTTCTCAGGCTTCCTTCCAAGTCTATTTCTAACTTGTTTTCTTATCAAGGCTAACAACCCATGAGAAAAAAACCCTATTTTCCCAGTAACAAAAAAATAAGAAGATTTACTGTGGGGTTGGAGATAGGGCTCAGTTGTGGAATACTTGAGGCCCTAGATTTGATCCCCAGCTCTGAACAAAGCCTGGCACAAGCTTGTAATCCTAATGTTGAGGAGGTGGAGATGGGAGGAACTGTGGTTCAAGGTCATTCTCACAGTGGATTCAAGGCCAGTGTGGAATATACTAGAGGAAAATTTTCACTCCATTGTAAGCTTACAATGTGTGTAGTGTAGCACATAACAGCGGTAGATTACCACAGAGATCAGGACCCAAAGGAGCATATCCTGCCCGCGGGGATGCATGATGTCTGCTTGTCTCAAACTTAGGGTTAGCTCTAGTGCTGTTGAAGAAACTCAAAGTAATAGAGTTGATGTTAAAAATATTTACTAATACATTTCCTTAGGAGTCACTGTGCCCCATAAGTAGAATTTAGCTAATATAACGGTGCCTCCAAAGTACTCAAAGATAAGTAGCTGGCAGCCTGTTAGAGATAAGCAAAATTTGCAATGCTAGGCTCTCTAAGGCAGACAAGACATTAGGCCCATCCCCAAAGAAAATGTCTCTAACAGCCAGCTCAAGGGGCAGCACAAAGCCTCAACTGCCTTTAAATAAGTCCCTCGCCCCCGCCCCCTTGCTGCCCAGCTCTTATCAGGAAAAGCCAGGTGGGCAAGATGAATTTGGGTAACAACTTCAAGAAGAACAACACTTTTTTTTTTAACAATAAAGCCATTCCTTTTCCTTAATTAACCTCTAAGTGTGTTGAGCTATCTCTCAGTGTCTGGAATTCACACTGCTTATGTAGGCAAAGAAAGCCTCATATGCATCATTTAAAGATGTTGGAAGTTGGAAATAAGCATCCAAGGGTCGGCTGAAGTGATGTCATCTACTCTCTGATGTCTTGATGGTGCTAACTTGTACAGTCTCAGAAAACCAGAGACTGAAGCAGGAGGATAATTTAAGGTCAACCTGGGTTTTATAATGGAATTGTCTCAAAAATAAAGTCAAGGATGGTGGCTAACACTTGTAATTCCAGCACTTGGGAGAGTGTGGCAGGGGGATTATAACAAGTTCAAAGTCAAACTGGTTTACTCTGACTCAAAAAATAAAAAGAAAGAGAGAAAGGAGAAAAATGCACTTCAAGTGGATTCAGTAGAGAGAAATAGCCGAGGAGGACCTTGAACTCCTGATCCTCCTGCCCCATTCCCAGTTCTGTCGTTACAGGCATGTGCCACCATTCCTGGGTTATATAGTACTGAGATCAAATCCACAGCTTCACAAATGCTAGCAAATGCTCTACCAACCAAACCATATCCCCAGCGTGGTTCACTAACTAAAAATATGAAAGTCATGTTAAAATGTCTAGAGTAGGTGTAACAACACATTTCTGAAACTATGATGTGATGTGGCATGGCATGTTATGGTATGATGTGATATGACATGATATGGTATGATATAATATGATGTGATGTGATGTGGCATGGCATGCTGTGGTATGATGTGATATGACATGATATGGTATGATATAATATGATGTGATGTGGTACAATGTGATATGACATAGCATGGTGTGATATAATATGATGTGATGTGATGTAGCCATGGCATGATATGGTGTGATGTGATATGACATGGTATGACATGACATGGTGTAACACAAGATGACATGTGAAGTAGCTCCCAGAGAATGACATTCATACACACTCAACACAACATTTATCTCTCTAGATCAAGAAATAAAGGAAAAAGTTCCCTCTGACCTGGAAGCATTGACATTCCCTTACTAAATCCAAACTAACTGCTTTGATTGTTTAATCAAGGCCTCGTTGTTAACATTCCTGAGCCAACAGTCTCTGGGAGCGAGCTGGGTGTCAAGCACTCTCACTGAGCTTGCTGGTCTGCTTTTAATTTTTGTCTTGGAGGCCACTTGTGCATGGTTCTGGTCTCCCATATTCCCCTACTCCGAGGGACACTTAGCTTGTTTGATTTACCTCCAGTCAGAAATCTTCAAGAGACTTCAGCTTTAGTTTTAACTAACAATGTAAACTCTGCATGGGCAGGGATTTTGTCTTCTGTTTACATGTACGTGTACTTTCCTCTCTGCCCTAGGCAGCACATTTGAGTTGGAATTAATAAATATGCCAATGCCTACTATGTACTGAGTCTTGGGGACATGATGTGTGTGTGTGTGTGTGTGTGTGTGTGTGTGTGTATCTGTGTCTGTGTGTGATGGAGACAGAGGGCATGTACATGGTATATACAGGTGTGCATACCTGTGCACACATTGGAAGCTGTAAGGAACTCTGGTGTCCTACTCTGTCGCTCCAAACCTTATTCCTGTGAGACAGAGTTTCTCACTGAACTTGGAGCTAGGCTGGTGGCCAGCAAGCCCCAGTGACCCTCCTGTGTCCACCCCAACAATTGCTGTAGATATGCGCAACCACACCACGCTTTTTACATTGGTTCTGGGACTTGTGCTCAGGTCCTCATGTGCATCCAGCAAGCACTCATTACTGAGTCATCTTTTTGCCCCTGGTTGTTATTAAACAGTCAACACCATTTCTGATGCAGATACTGAGGCCCCCCGAGGTGTTCAAAGCCCAACTTGTTCATGATAAGTCAGGGATTAATTCCATATTCGTAAACAGAGTTCAGTGGCACAGGCCTGTTACCCCACACCTTAGGAAGGCGGGCAGATTGGAAAGATCAAGGTCTCCCTTGTTTGCAGAATGAATTCTAGACCAGACTGGACAACTAAGAGAAAGTCTGTCTCAAAACAGAAAGTAAACAGAGACTGAGGTTCTAGGCTCACAGTGGGGGAGGCCCAGAGTTAGCAAGAAAAAAAGGGAACTGGGGAAAGGATTCAGTTTTACAATTAAGTGCTGGCCTTGCAAGTGCCAGCCCCTGAGTTTGTTCCCCAGCATCAACATAAAGAATCCCAGTGTGGTGGCACAGGTTTGATACCAGTGCTGAAGAGGTAGAGACAGGCAGATCCCAGGGGCTAAAACCCCCCAAAGCCAGTGAGAACCCCTGTTTTAGAAAACCAGGGTGGACATGGACTGAGGAAGACATTCAAAGCTAACTTCTGGACTACACACAGACACACAGACATACACACACACACACACACACACACACACACACACACACACACACAGAGAGAGAGAGAGTCCCCCTCATGGGCACTTTTTGGTGTGAGGAATTACATCACTGTAGTGCACTTACAGTAGTTTATAGTTGCAACAAGATACCAGTGTATTGTAGCAACATTCTGCCTGGCTGAAGAGTGTCTGACAGAAGTCCATAATGGGGGCATAGTGAAAACAGTTCTCTGGCCGTGGTGTAAACTTATAACTTTGTGTCATGTAAGAGCTTCCAGGAAGCAATCAGGCATGATGCCTTTAAAGGACAGTGGGGTGGAGGACAGACACTCCAGGAGAGCGGGTAGGTCTGATATAGGAAAAAGAAGAAAGAAGGGGGTTTCTATAGGAGAAGCTTTCAGCTGGGTTGACCACGAAGAGTGCCACACTATTTAGACAGGTCCAGTTCTGTGTCAGGATATGTCTCACTGTCCAAAGCTGTGTGGAAAGTACCGGGTGTCTACTTACAAGCTGGGTGCACCTGCAGGAGGCTGGAGGCTGCCACTATGGTGGGTTCTCTTCAAGGGACCAGTAAGTCACATCTCAGAGGCCATGTTTGAAAATGTGTGTATGTGTGTGCACTTGTTCCCGTGTACACAGGTGAAGACAACAGGTCAACTTCAGGTATCAGTCTTCAGGTACCTTAGGGTATCTGAATTTTTACCCAGAGCTCACAGAGTTATCTAGGTTAGCCAGCCAGCAAGCTCAGAGATCTATCTCTCTCTACCTCAACAGTATGTGTCACTATCCTGATATTTTGTTTATTTGTTTAGCATGAATTCTGAGAATCCAACTCAGGCCCCCATTGCTTGAAAAGCAAACATTTGCCAGCTAAGACCTCTCCCCAGGCCCACACAGCCTTGATATTTCACAAAGGACTTGGCCATGGCTCATCATGAATCCCAGAACTTGTGAACTGTGTGAGCTTTTGTAGGTTACTTGACATCTCTGAGCTTCAGGTTCCTGTCATGCCCAGATTGCTTTCCTATGTCTTGGCTTCTTGTAGAGAAAATGCATCAGCAAGCTCTGTGTCTCCAGACTTGAATCACACACGTTCTCATACGCACACACTCAAATACACACATACTCACAGATACACTCACATACACTTGCATACACACACACACACACATAAAACTCTCACACACTCTAACACACACACATACTCTCACACACCCTCTCACACATATACTCACACACATGTGGTAACAAGTGGCCCCTATACTTGCATGTATAGGGGATCTAGAGGACACACACTGATAGTTTATAATTTTGAATCTTGTCTTCTTCATATCTCAGTAAAAATAGAACTACAACAAGGTCCCTATTATTCTAGAGGTTTCCTCTGAGAGGAACGTGGGGCCAGAGGACACTGGAGAACTTATGGTGGGGTCAGTGTTGACCATGATGGGGTTTGGAGCTAGGGAGGCTATGGCCATCAAGAAGGCAGAAGAGATAACGTAGAGGTAGTGTGATTGGTAAGGCCATGGTAGGGCTAATGGAAACGGCAAAGGTAGTGGGGCAGATGACAGACAAGGGCAGCAGGAGAAAATATGGTGCTCAGAAGATGAGATTGGTGGCTGGGGAGATGGGGTGCAGATGGTGGAGAAGCAGATGGTGCTGATGGAGATAGAGGAGATGAAGGCAGAAGAAGGGGAAGTGGTCATGGACATGGCGTAGTGGTGATGGAGATGGTGGCGAGTTACTGTGATGGTTGTGGTGATGATGGTGGTGGAAAGGAGTGGAATGGAGTGGTGCATTGGAGTTCTCTCTCCTGAATACCACACCTGCCTTCACACATGATCACAGGCCATGCTATCTTTCTAGGCGTTGCCAGTCTGTTTCTGCCCACTCTTCCTGTATCTCTTCAGTTACAAGCCAGTGGTGCATTCCATGTGCCGTCGGGTTGGGAAAGATCCATGAAGCAGAGGCAGCAGCACGCATCCCTAGAGAGTGGCCAAGGTGACTCAGGCAGTCGTATCAAGGCATGGCCTGTGGGCAGGCATGCCATAGCCACAGGGACTTGCCCAGCCATGCCTGTAGACCTGGAGAGCTGGCTTCCTGGCCACTCATAAGGAAGCAGGAACCCCGGAGAGAGCTAAGTTCCTTTTGCTCAGCTTTACAAACCCACAACTGGACCAGGGTCTGTGACTGCAAGCTTCCGTGCAGGGTCTTGATGAATGTCATCCTTGGATCAGTGTAGGAATGACAGGTCCACAGAGGGAAATTATCCAATCCCCTGATCTCTCTGGGGGGAGTCATCTGGGCTTTTCATCATCTTTGAGCTCCAAGCCACAGCAGGAGGTAGAAATGGACAATTGACTCTGATTGGACAGCCCTAGCCATGAAAGCTACAGCATGAGTGTGTGGTAGCCACATTGTCTGCACTGGAGTGACCCTCAGCATCACTTGATTCCCTAGCCACCAAGCTCCTCCTCCCTAAGTCTCCCACCACCACCATCATTGCCATCACCATCATCACCACCACCACCATCACCATCACCATCATCATCACCATCATCATCACCATCACCATCATCACCATCACCAGAAGCAGCAGCACAACCACCATTTTGGGTTTCACAGTGTAGAAAGATAATTTTAAACAAATATTTGTTTTATTTATGTGTATGTGTGTATCTGTGAGTTTGTGCACATGAATGAAGGTGTCTGTAGAGGTCAGAAGAAGGTGTCAGGTCCCCAGGAGCTAGAGTCACAGACAACAGTTGTGAGCTGCATGTCCAGTGTCAATGCTGAGAACCAAACTCAGGCCTCAGCAAGAGCAGTACATGCTGTTAACTGCTGAGCTGTCTCTCCGAGCCCCGGAGAGCCGCTTTTATAAACCAAGACAAATATTAGCAATTTCACGAGACTCATCCGACTAGTACAGCTTTAGACATGTAAGAAGCTATGCACAGCCATATAACTAGTCCTACAGCCTCAACTCAGCAAGTGAAGTGAGCATGCACACTCCGTCCTGGCTCGAGCCGCTCCCTCGTGAAGGACTAGTCCATGTGTGGCTATGAAAACCTTGCCCTTATCTGTACACTTCGCCAGTTTGGCTATTATGGGTCTGCACTGGTTGGCTTTTGGTTGCTATCATAAAACACTAGACAAAAGCAATTTAAGGAAGGATAGGTCTCCTTTGGCTCAGAGTTTGAGGGTACAATCCATTATGGTGGAGAAAGCATGGCAGCAGGGGTTAGAGACAGCAGTTCCCATTGCATTCTGGGGGAAGGGAAGGAAAGGGGAGGTAGAGGGGATGGAGAGGGAAGGGGGAGGGGAAAGAGAGGGAGAGGAGAGAGAAGGGGGAGAGGGGAGAGGGGGAGGGGGAGAGAGGGGAGGAGGAGAGAGGGGAGAGAGGGGAGAGAGGGGAGAGAGGAGGGAGAGAGGAGAAAGGAGAGGGGGAGGGAGAGGAAGAGGGAGAGAGGAGAGAGGAGAGAGGAGAGAGGAGGCAAGAGACTGGTGTTCAGCTACCCTTTCTTGTTTATTCAGTCCAGATTCCTGGCCCAAGTGACAGGGCTATTCACATTCAGAATGGATCTTTCCCCACCTCAGTGAAGCCTCTCTGGAACTTTCTGACTGAGTTTCTGGGAGGCCACTCTGCAATTTACGTGTGGATCTGCCTGCCAGAGGCTGAGAAGCTTATCCACAGAATCTGGGACCACTTACATCACCATTCCCTGTGTCTACTCCACTCCACTCATGTCGCCATTCCCTGTGTCTACTCCGCTTTCCAGGAACTTTTTTTGTAAGACAGTGTCCCAGGCTGAATGTGAGCTCACTGGGTAGCTGAGGCTAGCTTTCATTAGCATGTGTTCTCCCAACTACTGGGTTTACAGATGTGAGCCACCATGCTGGCTCCAACTTCAAGTTTTGTGTTCCATTTATTCAGAGCTTCAAAGCAATGACATGCCCATCCTTTTTAAATATTATTCTTTGTGAGGCAGTCTTGTGTAGCTCAGGGAAGGCTTGAAGTCACTGGGTAGCCAAAGATAACCTTGAACTCCTGATCTCCCTGCCTCTACCTCCAGAGTGTCGGAACTATGGGGCTTATATCACCATACCCAGTTTATGCGGTGCTGGGGATTGAACCCAAGGCATAGTAGACGCAAAGCCATCACTTCCCCAAGTGAGCTACAGTTTCCTTTTTTTTTTTTTAACAGAGCAACTAGTCTGTAGCAATCTGCCCACATGTGATAGTTTTTCCACCCTTCAGAGGGCTTCTTCTCTATAAAAAATAAATAAATAAATAAAATAAAATAAAATTTAAAAGCAGAAAGGAAAGCAGAAATTCCCTTTCTCTTATTGCTGTCCGAGTCACCCCTAACCCATTTCCGTTCATCAGGCACCGTGGCCTGCACCGGAATGAGGAAACATTCCTAAGAAGGAGAAGGCTACACTGACAACAGAGGTTCCTTCATCCTGGGTCTCACTTCATGTTTTGGATGCTTCAAGGCTGGATGAGAGGCGACTCCAGGCAGCTGGCCTGCCTCAGAGCACTGCCATGAACCACTTCCAGGCCATCCTGGCCCAGGTACGGACACTGCTCTCCAGCCAGAAGCCCAGGCAGGTGCGGGCCCTCCTGGATGGTCTGCTGGAAGAAGAGCTGCTCTCACGGGAATACCACTGTGCCCTGCTGCATGAGCCTGATGGTGATGCCCTGGCCCGGAAGATTTCCCTGACCCTGCTGGAGAAAGGGGACTTAGACTTGACTTTCTTGAGCTGGGTCTGCAACAGTCTGCAGGCTCCCACGGTAGAGAGGGGCATCAGTTACAGGGACCATGGAGGTAAGCTGGCATCCCTTTGAGTCAAGGCAACAATGTATGACCAGCCCTAAGGTGTCCTTTCTCTGAAAGGAAAATCTATGTAAAGGATATAGGGTGAGCTTTTGGAAAACCTAGGTGGCTGGGTGCTGCAAGCACAAAGCTTGTTTTCCACATTGATCAGAGCATCCTCAGGGCACACTGCCGCCTACCTGCTTAGTCCATGCCTGAGCACCATCAACAATAGACTCCGGTGTACACTGTTCAGGTGTACAGTGGACCGGGGAACTCCTGCTTCCAACAGACACACCATCTATTGGGAAGACAGGAAGAGATACAATTAGTCACTTCGTGTTGAAAATGGAGAAACTTTATCTGGGAACACAGTACAGTTGGGGTGGCACTTGTCCTGGATCACAGAGTGCTGGGTTTGATCCTAGCATTGCTGAAATGGGAAGTAGGAGTACAAATTCGTAATTTCAGGACTTGGGAGATGGAATCAGGAGAATTACAAATCCAAGCTCATTCTTGGCTGTATAGTGACAGCAGTTGGGGCTAAATGAAACCCTGTTTCAAAAATAATGTAGAGAAAGGGGGAGTCATGGAAATGAAGGACTAAAGAGCTGGGGATCAGAGGGCAGAGTGTGTGTGGGTGTGTGTGTGTGTGTGTGCAACTCTATGTGTGTGTGTGTGTGTGCAACTGTGTGTGTGTGTGTGTGTGCAACTCTATGTGTGTGTGTGTGTGTGCAACTGTGTGTGTGTGTGTGTGTGTGTGTGTGAGAGAGAGAGAGAGAGAGAGAGAGAGAGAGAGAGAGACCAATAGAAGGATAGAGAAAAGAAAACCATAGATGCCCAGGTGGGCCAAGAGGGAAGGAGAGAGGAAATATAAGAGAACCAGAAGGCAAGAAAAATGAAAAGGGACAGAGACAGAGACGTAGAGAAATAGACCCAGCCCACAAGGAGAGAGTATGAGTGTCTTAATTTTCTAATTACATTTATTTCTTTGTGAGCGTGTGTGTGGAGGGACAACTTGTGGGAGTTGGCTCTCTCCTTTCATGTGGGTTCCAGGCTTGAACTCAGGTGGTCAGCAGCTTTACCCACTGAGTCACCTCACCTTCCCAGTGTCTTGGTTTTCAGGATACTACTGCTAACAATTGAATGTGTTGTCTTGTTGACCCTATTGGGTGCTGAGTATGGAAGTCAGGGCTTTGTGTGTGCCAAGTGTGTGCTTTACCACTAAGCTCCATCCCAGCCTGCTTCTGCTTCTTAAGTCAGGAAAGAAGCCAGTACTGACTGTGTTTGCTCCCATCCCTCACTCCACCAGCATAGCCGGCTTCCTCCTCAGGAGCAAAGAGATGCTTTCCGAAGTCAGAGGTTGTTCTGTCTCCCATGTGTGCTGTTCTGGTATTGGTACTGTGGTTACAAATTCCAGCCCGGTTGGTCCTTTCAACTTGGAAACATAAGCTATTCTAGGTTTCTCTCTCTCTCTCTCTCTCTCTCTCTCTCTCTCTCTCTCTCTCTCTCTCACACACACACACACACACACACACACACACACCAGCACCTTCTGCCTGGCTCTCCCACCCATCCCAGCCCTTTGAATGCATGTGTATCCCTCATCTAATGCACAAAGCTGAGACTAGCTAGATGTCTCAGGGTAGGAAGTGGCAGAGACCAGTTTGGAAAGCAGACAAGCTGTGTTCCTCAATCTGGCTGGAGACAGGGAGATGTAGATATAGGTATAGGTGTAGGTGTAGGTATAGATTAGATACAGGTATAGTATAGGTATAGGTATAGGTATAGGTATAGGTATAGGTATAGGTATAGGTATAGGTATAGGTATAGGTATAGGTATAGGTATAGGTATAGGTATAGGTATTGAATGACCATGCATTAGACAATGCTGGAGTCCTACATGTTTCTACATTAATTATATCTTTAGGTTGGCTGCTCCAGTATATAAATTCTCAGGTTGGTGGTATCTTTTCTCTCCTGAACACAGCTTGTATTCTCTCCCTCTTAGCATGGACACAATGGGGAACCTTTAGTCCCTCTGATCTCTCTGGATTTCCATCAGGGTGCAAGCAGTCAGTGTGCTTCTCCTGGGACAATGGTACACCTGGGGAAGTAGTGAGTCTCTTCCTCTTTATCTGGACACCCAGCAGGGGAAGCTCCCTCCCTTGGCTGCTGCCTGCACCCCAGACCCTGTATCCTCTCTTTGTTCTGAGTACACTGGTTTCTTTTTAAAAATTATTATTGCATTTCCTCCCCTGGGGTGTAATATTTTGTTTTGGATCACACGTGACTTCAGAAATTGGAAGTAGCTTCAGGGTGTGATCATCTGGGGCTGGAAGACAGAGGAGCACAATGCCTGTGCTTCCTCTTCCTGACCTCCAGGCCAGCTCTCACAACACACACACACACACACACACACACACACACATGTCTTTGTCTAGACTGGCATTTTTTTTCAGCAGCTACATGATTTCTTTGTGTGTGTTGTATGTTGTTTATTGTTTGTGAAGAAACTCCACACAGACACAAGTTATGTTTTAATCATGATATGTCTCATATGCCCAATATATAGATTCAGTATGTTACACAAAGTACCAATAAAAAGAAGTAGGTTGGAATATGACAGTGGTGTACAAAATACTGTACAGGCATGTCAGCAAATTACCAACCTGTATGAACATGTATTTGAAGTATCATTTTAAATTTTCATCTGAACATTTTGACCTGTATGTGTTTTGCTTTTAGTCATATAGAACTAAGGGGGAATTTTCTTGGTCAAGGAAATAAAAATTGCAGGCAGTTAACTGTTATGGCCGGGTATGGTGTTACCCCTGGTGCACCTGCCTTTGAAGGTTTCTGTTATGGCAGTATCTTCTTTAAACAGTTTTGTACACGTTGGTAATTTACAGAGGCTGGCTCTGATCTACATAGAGCAGCCTGTGTGCATATGTTGTTGCATGGCTCCAGTGAGTCTGGAGTTCATGGTCCCATCCTGAGGGAACTCGATGGGCTCAGTGATAAATCAAAGCAGACACCCAGACAGAAGTCACGCAGCTAGAGATGGCAGCCCCTGCAAGGGCAGTCACAGGCCAAGGAAGGGAGAGCTAGGAAGGGCCCTGGTGGAGAACTAACTGTAAAATGGAGGCAACAGTAGTCCCAGTCACTGTTATGTGGGTTTGGGGACAGCATCCCACGTGAGCTGTAAACATTCCCAGTCACAAGGCTGCTTCTGACATCAAGGCTGGTGTCTGAGGTGAACAGGAGAGGGCAGCTCCAACCTCAGGTTTTGTTCATGAGCTAGGTCTTTTGATCTCCTTTCACTGGCCTGCAGGTCATCCCTTCCAGACTCCCTTTTCCAGGCTGTTTTTGACTGCACTCTACTCTGTTCTAAGTACTGTAATGCTACACTCTTTTGGTGCCTCTGGGATTTCCACATGTGGACTTTCATCCTCTAACCCACAGCATGAAATCTCACTCTAGGATGCTGCCTGGTTTATTGGAAAGGGACATTCCCACCAGCTTCCTTCCTTATTTGGAGGTTAGGATGAGAGAACTGGCTTCCTCCCTCCTCCAGACTCCTCCTTCTTCCAGGTGTCCATCCAAGCTCCCACCCTGCTCCTAACCTCCTGGAAGTGGGTAGGCTTCAGAGAGGACTCAGCTCAGCCTGCCTCTCAGCACTTAGCCTATGGTCCATTCACTCCCAGGAGCCCACAAAAGAGAAATGCCTGTGCCAGAAGTTGGCACTTCCCAGATAATTTTCCCAGCCAGCCTGCTATGTATCCTCTTGCCCCGGACTGTGGCACCTGGCCCAGCCAGGGACTATTTCTTATTCTGTCGCTATTGCCTTAAGTGGTTCACCTGGCATCATATTTATCATCCACACTTCCTTCTAGTCACCTCTTGGCCACTTCCTGTGTTCCTCCAGCATACCTTTCTCAGCCCCCTACCTACTCCAATCTATTGCTCCACTAATCTATTTATGACCAATATTGACTTGCCCAATTCATTAGTTTTTCTATTTGTCTATTCACTCATCTGTGTATATTTATATAGCAACCTAGCCACCTGCCTTCCCACCAGTGCATCCATGGACATACCCTCCCTCCTAGAGTTTACACTCTCACCTACCACCTATATCCTATCTAGTCACTTACCCTTCGTTTTTTATCTCCTTTCTTATCTCCTTCTCCTCAGTCACTTATTTAACTTATTTAGCTCCCATGGGAATTACGTGCTTACTAACAATCATGATGCAAGGCACTCACAGCATTGTTATCTACTTGGGACTCAAGTCAGCCTTGATCATCAAAACACCGACTGATATCCCTCCTTTCAGACAATTCCAGAATCGTGTGTGTGTGTTACACATGTACATATTTGTACATCTGTACATGTTTGGGGAGGCATGTGTGCATGCACATGTGTATGCCTATGGATAGAGACTATCATTGATGTCTTCTTCAATCTCTTTTTACCTTTTGAGACAGAGATCACCACTAGACTTGGAGCTTACTGACTGTTCAAGACTAAGGCCAGCAAGCCCCAGCAATCCTCTAGCTTTAGATCACAGGTACAGGGCACCATGCCAATTTTAACATGCTGGGATCTGAGCTCAGGTCCTCATGCTTACACAGCAAACACTTTGCCAACAGTGCATCTTCCCAATTCCCAAATAGGTGCGTTAAAGAAGAGAAGGCCCAGTGTTAGCTCGACCTTCCTTCCCATTCCTCATCTCCATTCACCTTATCCTGGGGCAATAATTTGCAGTCTAAGTTATTCTGTATCCTTCCTCATGTTTCCCCATCTCCACTGGCCTCAGATGGGTCCATAGTTCTACATCTCCAGCCTCATCCTTCTGAGCGCTGATAAGCTGCATCTGGTACTTGCTGAACATATATGGCACTTATGACTGTTTTGCTTGGAAATCATCTGCACAGACATAAGAATGCTTCTACTTAGTTCTTGTGGGAATGGGTCCAGGGGTATCAGAAAGGATGTGGGGAGACCAGGTAACAGCACATGTAAGAGGTGCTGTTGCCAGGCAGATATATTCAGGCTGAACCCCATTCTCAGTGATGCAAGTCTAGGGCAGTTGGGGCCGTCAGAACTGGCAGCCAGTAAAAACAAGAAGGAATCTCCATGTGTCTCAGAAGAGCAGAGCAGCCAACACTGGCATGTCTCGGTGACACGCTGTCATGAGGATGGAACTTGGGTATCGTGTGATTTCTACTACTAACTGTGTTTTCCCATCAAACAACGACTGTTTCAAATTGACTCCTAGCATTTCTCATTTGTCTGTCTACTTCCTTCTTGGGACTTTTGTAAGCAGGGGTGATGACTTTAAAACTGTCACCATACAAAGACAGTTACTATACATATTTTACACACAGGGAAACAAAGGCTCAGATGGTTTGCTGGGCCTACGGTATTATACCTGCCAGGAGCATCCAGACCACCCTTTGTCTCCCAGGCTGGCTCCCAGAGTCCATCTGCTTCACCGCCAACCACACAGCCCTCACTTTTTCTGTATACCACCCACACAAGCATGTACTTGACACGTTTACCCAGACCACTCCCATGTGTAACTCATTTTCAAAGAAGAAAGGTTTATTTCCTGCCACAAGGAAGGCAAAGTGCCCAAATAGCAGCATTACCTGTTTGTTTTCAGACAGGGTCTTAGGTAGTCAGGCTGGTCTCCAATTGTCTACAGCATTGAGGGTGACCTTAAGGTTTTGATTCTACTTACTCCACATTCTACACTTGGGTATTACAGGTGTGCATGACCACATCGCGTTTGTGTGGTGCTGGAAATTAAACCCAGGGCCTTGTCAGGTTAGGCAAGGACTCTACCAACCCCAGTCCCAGCACTTGGTTTTTAAAGATATAATAGAGCTATGTTATTCGATTCAAGCCAGATACTGCTTCCTGATGTGTTAGAGAAGTGTTAAAAAACAGATTAACTCCAGGCTAAAGCTTTCTCACTGATGTCACCTGAAGGATGGACTGGCGGGGGTGGGGGTGGGGGTGGGGGGGGGTGGGGGTGCTCACTCTCTCCCTGGAGAAGAGTCAGTGTTGCTTATCACCACAACCCTGAGCCAGCTAGCTCTCAGGCTACTGAATTAGAGTCAACACTCCGGGTGAAACTCGGGTTTTAGTTCATCATGTTGGAATAAAAGACTATGATACGTCCAGAGAAACTCAATGCAGTTTGCTGCGAGCAGAAGCTGGCGCTCACCGTGTCCCTAACAGCTCTTGGTTACCTTGGGAGTATGCACTGGAGTCTGATGCACGTCCTGTGCTGCAGAAGAATGTGTGTCCAATAACTGCAATTATCATTTCAGTGACTTAGCTGAGGTGCAGCTTCTGTGGTCACCCAATTTGGCCCACAAGAAGGAACTGAAATTAACATAAGAAGCTGTGGTGGCTAAGGGAGCATGGGCAAATTAGAGGGTATCCAAATACAGGATATGAGCTGTTTGTAGAGAATTTTCAGGTGGTCCCTTGCTCGCTTTCTTTGCATGCTAGCTGAGCTTGGTAGGCTCTGGGCTCCTAACTGATAGAGGCATGTGAGGGATGAGGCTGCCTGCTTCCCACCTGGGCATCTGAGGACCTTTTTGGAGACTTCGGGCACGCCAGGAGGGGCAGCTGGACCACAGACATTCCTGCATCACTCTGCTCTCTAAATCATGCGCTGCCTGGTTCCTGGCCCTTCTGGGTCTTACCTGCCGGAGTTGCAAGGTAATGGATGGGCTGGAGCCAATGGTTAAGACTAGAGCTTTCCTATGCACACTGAGGTCTTGGGTGGTTTCAGCATTCCTAACAGAGTTTTTAATCTGCACCCAGACTTCCAGGGGCCTCTGCTGGCAGCTCTCAGCCCCACCAAGGTTTTGGGGCTACTTAGACTATCATCTCTTCCTCTTCCTTCTCCTCCTCCTTAAGGAGGAACCCTGTGGATGATTGACAAGCTCTCTACCCTTGAGCGACATCTCAAGTCTATGTCTGTCTTTGAGTACACTGTGCTGTACTTCTAGGAGACCTCCATCCTGAGAAGCTTGGCACTCCCAAACTCTAAGCAAGCCTGTGGTGTATCTAGTAAGCAAAGAGTCTCTGGCAGATTCTACTCTCTCTAGTCTCCAAGTGGGTTTTGAGAGTGTTTGGTGTGGCATCTGCTTTGAAGACAACACGGTTGGCCTTACCGCCTAGCTATACTCTTGGCTGCATCTGTGTTGCACATTTGAATCACCGTTCTTAGTCTCAGTTTTCCTCAGCCACCACAGTGGGCTCAGGGGAATATCTGTGTAGTAGAGTCATGGTGAGAATCAACAGCATCTGGCACCATGAAGTAACCACTGTCATCCGAGGTCCCCAGTGTAATGTTGGTGAAAAGGGGTGGGGTCCCTTTTCTCAGACTACCCTGAAATGCCACTAAATCAAAGTGACAAGTGTCCCAGCTCAGCCCCATGGCCATGCAGCTGGAGGTTCAGGGTGGGAGAGAAGTGGGTAGGGGTCAGAGGCAAACTTGACTCTCTTACTCACAGCTGGAGGTTCAGGGTGGGAGAGAGGGGCATAGGAGTCAGAGGCAAACTTGACTCAGTTCCTCGGCTACAGATGAGGAAATACAGGCTTGAGAAAGGGAAGTGACCTCTCCAAGGATGCATGCCCTGGGAAAGCAGAGCTTTGCTAGCGGACCTCAGGTTTAAATGCCTATCTTTGTGGTTGGGCTGAGACAGAGTGAAATAGAGAGCCACCAGGGGTGTAGATGAGGTGGCTTACAAACCAAACACCTGCCTTGGAATTCAGCTCTACTGGCTCAAATCTGTTGTTCTCTCCTCCTGAGCAGGGACTGGTCTAAGTGAGATCTGCCTGTAGGGAGGGGTCCTCTGGAAAGACTCAGTCCAAGCGAACTTGGGTTGCATGTGGTAGCTTCTGAGAAAGCACGAGGTGGATATCACTTGTCAGGGGAGGAGGGGCTCCTGCTTAGCTCTGCCTTTGGCCCAAAGCTGAAGGTGTAGATAGAAAGTGAAAGGGGGAAAAGCGCCACAGATACTCCCTATTTGTGAGGTAGCTGCCAGGAGACTGCCCGCCCCAAGCTCCTAGGAGCCACGGAGCTGGCGGCAGGGAGACTGCAGGCAGCACTCAGGAGCACGGGGCACAGCCGCGGTAGGTGTCTCCAAGATCCCCTTTGCAGCCGCTAAAGTTAGGTTGGGAATCCGAGGCTCTGAGGCTGGCAACTATTTGCCCGAGGTCAGACAGCAGGGCCGGAAAAAGCTGGATGGGTGTGCAGGAGGTTGAGAGGCTTCTTGGATCTTGGACGGACTGTACGCAGGACCTGGGAGCAGGGAGCAGGGAGCTGGGATCCAGAACACGAGGCTATGCACAGAGCTGGCAGTGAAGGCAGGTGGCGGGATAGCCTTGCAGGAATGTCTGCAGCTCTGAGACTCGGACAGTGGGAGGCGCGGGGGAGGAGGGGGAGGGGGTGGAGGGTGGGCAGACGTGCACTCTATTAATCCCCAACATCTTCAGAGAGCGCAGGGACCTTGGACCAGGGGCTGCCCTTCACTGGACCTTCATTTGCGTGTTGGGACAGACCACCTCTGACTCTGGAGTCTGGGCGCCGGGTCCTTCTTGTGAGGGCTTGGCACAGAGACAGCATAGGGTGCACTTATTTGACTGGGGGAGAGGTGGAGGCATCCACCTTACTTTGTCACATCCTTTAAGGAAAGTTGCTGAGTGCTGAAAGCGGGAGGGTAGAGTTCTCCTGGAGATCCAGGCAGTGAGAACTGTAACCACTATGCCTCCTCCGACAGAGTCCTTCAGCTCCTTTCTCCACTCCAGGCCTCACGCACCTAAACCTCCACTCCAGGCCTCACGCACCTAAACCCCTACAGTGTGGCCCTTTTCCTATCAATGCTTGGAGTTCCTCGCTTCCGAGCAAAGTCTTAAATCTGTGTTTCCAAATAAAATAAATACAATTTCTCAGGTAGATTAAGAAAATAGGGTTTTCCTCCTCCGTAGCCTGGTGTAGCCAAAGAGCGTCCCCTTCCGACTACAAAACCTGCTTTCCTGGAGGCTCGAATGTGGGTGAAGAAATGACTTCACCCAGTGATGACTGAGCAGGAGGTTCCAGTAGCCCACGCTTTGGAAATCTGGGAGGCCGTGGATGACAGGTCCCAGGGCCACAGGGTCCTCAGACCCACTCAAGGTCCCTAGTTCCGCCCAGGCCCTGTTATCCAGTACCAGGCCCCGGTCTCCGGCCTTGAGTGCCAAGCCCCGCTTCTGTCCTCTGCATGTTCCCTGGGTGCAGAGCCTGGGAACCTGGGTTAAACCACCTCTCCCCAGTGACTCTCGTTCATTTCAAGGAGAGGCACTAATGTATCTTTTTACTATCTATGTGATCTGTGGAGACTGAGCCCAGAGAAGTGATCTTCGTTATGGTTTCTAAAGACATGTTAATCTATTCACATATGTTAATCTACTCTACACATATTATCAAGTAATATACAATAATTGTATACACACATAACCTATAATGGCATGTATTATAGCACTTATTGATTAATAACCTATAATGGCATGTATTATAACACTTATTGATTAATATGCTTATGTTTGATTTTGTTTTGCCAAACGCCATATAGCAAGCTGTTGTGCGTAGTCAGGATTTGAACCCAGATCCCCCGAGAACCCTGTCTGCTGCCTGGGTAGCTGATGTGAATTTCCATGAATGCTGGTGGATTCTGAGCAGGTTGTACTCGGCAGTACAGCAAAGACAGTTTGGGGGAGCAGATATTTTATTTTGCCTTGGTGGCAGGTGGCATCATTGTTCCCAGGCCTTTCAAGTCAGTAATAGAAAGTCTTTTCATAAAATCATGGTGAAAATATGCAGCATACATTTACTATTGAGCACACTCATAGTGTTCTGGAACCATCACTACCTCTCTTTCTAGAACTTTCCACCCTCCAAGATAGAAACTCTGGACACTGAAGCAGTAACTTCCCCTCTCCTGGTTCCTGCTGACTCCCACCCACACCTAGTTCTCAGATTCTGACTGCTCTAAGTGCTTTGTAAGTGCAGTTTTCTGTGTCCAGCTTCCTCTGTTAGCACAACCCAGGGTGCTGCACCCAGGGCCTGAACACAACCGCAGAGACTATTCTAGCAGGGAGGTCATGTGTTGTGTGCCCAGGCACTGTTGGTGGGACTCAGCTTGTGTCAGCCTGTGAACTATTTCTTGTTTTGTGTTTTGTTATGTTAGTAGTTATTTGGGTTATGATTTTGAGAACTTAGGGTATCAGGTTCTCTGTAACCCAAGCTGGCAATCTCCTGCCTCTGCATCACCAAAGTGCAGACATTACAAGTGTATACAACCATGGCCAGCAGCCTGTCAATGGACTATTTGTAATGTTGCTACCTTAAAATATTGATGTCAAAGAATCTGGCTACTTTCTTTTGATTTTCTAAGAAGAAGAGGTAGAGAAGAAGAAGAAGAAGAAGAAGAAGAAGAAGAAGAAGAAGAAGAAGAAGAAGAAGAAGAAGAAGAAGAAGAAGAAGAAGGAAGAGGAGGGGGAGGAGGCAGAGGAGGGGGAAGGAGGAGGAGGAGGAGGAGGAGGAAGAAGAAGAAGAAGAAGAAGAAGAAGAAGAAGAAGAAGAAGAAGAAGAAGAAGAAGAAGAAGAAGAAGAAGAAGAAGAAGAAGAAGAAGAGAGAAGGAGGAGGAGGAGGAAGAGGAGGAGGATAGAAAAGGAAAAAGATATTTCTTTCTTTTGATCCACAAATGGCTTCACTTTCACTACCATCTTCTAGAGTGCTGGGGTTACGGTATGAGCCACCATACTCAGCTAGATTTCTTTCATTTATTTATTTTTACACTTGCTTATTTGTTTGGTTGTGTAGGGTAGAGGGCCCAAAACCATAGCACACCTGTGCAGGGCACAGGACATCCTGGGGGAGTCATTCTCTCCTTCCAGGGTGTGAGTCCTGGGGATCCCCTCTACTAGCTGAGTCATCTCTACCACCCAAGTAGTTTTCTTGTAAGATAAGCATATTTGAGCCACACACATTTGTAAGCCCAGCACACAGGAGGCTCATTGAGAAACAAATAAAGACACCCTCCCTAAATACCTGGCGTAGTGGCTCACACCTTTAATCCCAGGTCTTGGGTAGCTGAGACACGTATATCTCTGAGAGTTCAAGGCCAGTCTGGTCTATTTAGTGAGTCCCTGGACAGCCAAGATTAAATGGTGAGATCATATCTCAAAATACTACTGCTACTGCTACTACTACTATTACTACTAAAATAATAATAAATATCCCAAACAATAAACCCCACACTTCTGTTTCTTCAAAGTATTAGTATACAGAAGATACTAAGGTAACTTAATTAGGTCTTGTCAGAACAACAGTCTAGGCAGGCCAGGTGATAGTTAGAGGAAAGAAAGATGAAGCTGTGGGAAAATCCAGGGAGGGACAGGTCACTACATAGAGTCAACAGTCAAAGAGGGCTGCTGAGAAACTTTCAAGAAGGAGCCCAGAAGAATGGGAGAAGTGTCCGATCTGCCTTCCAGCAGAGGGAAAGCATGGGAAACAATGCAGAATCAGGACCACAGGAGGAGCCAGGCAAGCTAAGCACTGGAGGCTGCTTGTCAAGGGGATAGACTCGTGACCTTGGAAATAAAACCTTAAATTATGCGTAGGTGTGCGTACATGTGGGCATGCATGAGCATGTGACTGTGGGTGACTGCAGAGGTCAAAGGCATTTGATGCTCTGGGGCTGGAGTTTCAGAGAGCTGTGCGTGATCTGACATGGGTGCTGGGATCCAACCTCAAGTCCTCTGCAAGAGGAGCAAGTGCCCCTAACCACTGAGCCATCTCTTCGGCCCCAGCCTCACTTGTTATTCAGCATCAGCAGGGAGCAAGTGTGAGATGAGGAGCATAGTGAGGGACGCTGGGCTTTAAATGTAGATTGATTCCAGGTACACCCAGTGCACACTGGTCACTAACACTTGAGAGGTCGAAGCAAGAGGATCAAGTCCCAGGCCAGCCTGGGCTGCACAGGAGACTCTAGATTCCCTAACCCCACCATACAGGGAAGGGGTTGGGATCTAGTAATTGTTGTGTTTTATAAGAAAGAAAAGGAAGCCAGGGATATGTTTGGTAGAGGCATGGTATGGTGAAGTGGAGGGGTGCCTCTACGACCCCATTCTGTGGCATCTCTTCCCTCTGAGGTACCAGACACAGACTGATATAGTATAAAATAGAGTTTATTTAGGGCATGGGGAGGGGAGTTGAGGGAGTGGAGACAGAGAAAGGAAGAGAGAGAGAGAGAGAGAGAGAGAGAGAGAGAGAGAGAGAGAGAATAGAGGAGTAGAGGCCAGCCATGAACATGTGGAGAGAGAATGAGGAGGGGAATGGAGAGAGAAGGGACAGAGAGAGTAAGAGAGTAATAAAGAAAGGAGGAGGCAAGCAGCCCCTTTTATAGTGAGTCAGGCACACCTAGCTGTTGCCAGGTAACTGTGGGGCGGAGCCTAGAAGAACTGCTAACAGTAATTACACCCTGAGAGGGAGAGACACATATTAAATGACAGGAAAGCGGTGCCTAATTCTCTCAGGATGATGCTTTTAGACTTGTCAGGCATCAAATTCCAAAGAGGATCCCCTAACCACCAGAAAGCAATGTCAGGGTACACCTGTAATCTGGCACCTGGTAGGCTGAGGCAGGAGGATGGCTGTGAATTCTAGACCAGACTGGCATAGAACACAGCCTGACCCTGTCTTTTAAAACAAAAACAAACAGTCAAATAACGAAACTCACAAGAAAGTGACGATCCTGGGCTCAGCTGCAGACCCTGTGCTAGGTACATTACATGCATGGTCCCTGACCTTGGATATTTGTACAAGGCCAAGTCTGAGACCTCCAAGTCAGCACAGAATGCATTGTATGTTGAA